>NC_051451.1:12723771-12803715 GCF_001649575.2 Kryptolebias marmoratus
ATGGGTCAGGGATCAGCTCTATGGGCTTTAAGGTGACATTTGTTTAAGCTAATTTCAGCTTTTTTCTTTTTGTTGTTTCTGCTTCTATCAGCTAATTTTGGCTTTGTTCTTCTCATTTTCAGCTACTTTCAGTTAACTTTAGCTTTTTCAACTAATTTCTGCTTCTTTCAGCTTTTGTTCTATCTTATGCAAATCTTCTTCAAATTAGCTTCTGTTTCACTTTTTGCGTTTTCATTAAACTTCAGCTGTTCGGCATATCTTCAGCCGCTTTCAGCAAAATTATTCAGCAAAAAAAGCATTCACACTGCATTTTCGCAGGAAATGCAACTTCTCTAGTTTTCCTTGTAATGTTTTTTCTTGTGGTATTGTTTTTGTCCAATATTGGATCACTGGTGAAAACCAATCAAATATTTGAAACCCTGAATAACTACAGAGTTGGGTTATCAGGTTTACTACAACGTTGCATCTTTGGTTGGTAGCTGGTGCTATTAGTGTGAGCTAGCTAGCACCACCTAATGTTATTTTAGGAAACCAAACTTATTGTCTAATGCAAACTAAAGTTAATACAACTCTTCTTATTAGTTGTTTTTACTATCTTACCATTACTTATTAAATCATAAAGCAGAGGTCCAGTCAGGTTTGATTTGGTCAACTTCTGACTTAAAATGGTGGACTGTGAAGATTTAACATGGCTTATCTCCAACCCAAGCACCGGGTCAAACTTTTTGACCTCATGTTTGGTCAAACCAGCCCAACCTGTGACCCAACATCTTTAACCCTGCAATTGAATTATCAAAATAACCTAGCAGTTTTTAGTGTGTGCACACAATGATATTGTGGACTAATCTTTATGTAAGAGAAAAAATACCAAAATGATTCAAAAACTGCAACAAAACGGTGTTGGTGTGGCAAGTGACAAAAGCTGTGCATTCGCCCTGGCACCAAAGCATAATTAAGTGTCCCATATCACCGTTAGATGCAACTATATAATATCTAAGGTGCCCTATGGCCACCCATGGTGAAATTAAATTACAGACAACAAATGGCTCCTACAGTAGTTGTACACCCAATGATTATTTTCTTGAAAGTTTTATTAAAATCAATCCAGCAGTTTATGAAATATTTAGTTAACAGACAAACAAATGGATGCATGAACACAAATGTATTGACATTATCGCCCACCTCTCATGTCAGCATTGATATTATTTCCTTCAGAGGTGAGAAGCAGTTCGACAGAAGCAAAAAATCAAGTGATTTGCATCAGAATTAAAGGAAAACAAAAGATGATTAAATGTGTTGAGGATCTGAAATGCAACATAGTGATAAAATGTTTTTTGAAGATGTTTAAGCCACTAAAGTTAAAAAAAAACATATACACAAGCTTTCCAACGATGTATACATTGTCTCCTATTTCTTCATTATCTATTTTTTTCTTTAAAGATGTTAAAGTGACAAAACAAATTTCAAATCAAACATTAAAGCAAAATGTTAATGAATACTTATCACCTGAAAAATCACAACATTAAAGACAAGAAAAAAGAATAAAAAAATAAACCTCCTTTCAGACTCAGCTGATGTTTTTGGTTTTGGTTTGCCTGAATGGTCACAACAGCAGGCGGTTTAACATGGAGTCCTGAATGATCTGTCATTCTGAGTTAAATACAGGTATGCTTACGAGTTGACATGGCACTGTTGTGACAAATGCATGAGCTCAGTGTCACATCTCATACTACGGAGACACCGACACACCAAAGAGAAAAGGCTCCCCACTTGACAGAGCCTGTCCACACTCTTTACATTTTAAATGCAGCTGAATTGACAGATTTAATGAGTTCTTGGACGTGGAACAGTTTCCTCACTGGTAGCTGATAATGATGTAACAAATCTGCAGTTACAGGTAAAGGGACACTTTTTGAAGACTGGTTTTAATCATTAGGAGAATTTCTGCACTTGAGGAGATTTTTATAGACAGGTCAAAAATAATGTGGGTCAGTTTGGATGAAAGAAAAAAGAAAAGTGGAAGTTTGGCTTTTTTACAAAAGCATTTAAAACACAACCAAAACTGTTCCTTTTATCACATTTATTTCAATTTTTCAATTTTGAACCTATTGTGAACCTATTATTCTATAGCATTTTTCATCCTTGCATCCACACAGAAACAGCATTTTAGGAGCCCCAAAGCAAATTTTTTTGAAAAGGGGCCCCAGAGTGGACAACCTTGAAACACCACCCTTATATTTTTGTGTTGACAGTCAAAATGCAACTATTTGAAGTTGATGATGTCATGCTTACACCTCTAATCTAGTTTACAATCCAAATGTGTCCTTTTTGTCTTGTTGTGTTTACACCGAGAGTTTATGTTCCACACCTTGTTTCCTGTTTTCAGTGTATTTTTGTGGCAGCCTTGCTGTGCCACATACAGGCCTGCCATAGCTACTACAGCGTGTTTGGGTTGTTTTTGGTGTTTCTGTGTGGATGAAGACATTTTTAGAAACTCTGCCATGTGTATATAGATAGCCTTAAAAACAACAGTCAACTAGATCATTTTTGGAAACACTGTTTTGACAGTAAGTCCGTATTTTTTAAAAATTAACTAACTCTGAAAAAGCTAAATATACACATACACTTTGTTATCCTGTTAGATACGTACGTTTGCCCATTCAACAGGCCCTGTGTGGAAGAAGGGCAGAGGCGACAGGGTTACCCTGAAAAGGAGATGAGAGGAACTTCCTCTACTTGGAGTATGCACAAAGCAGCCAGCAGTGCCGTGCAGAAGAGGAAGCATAGCTGGTGGACAGGGTGAGGGCCAGTGCCAGTACGAAGGTCTTTGTGTGTTTTGTCAGCTTTGGCGGCACCCCTCAGGTCTGGTGGACACACGCCTGGTTCATTCGACAACAGCTTTGTCTTCACTTGGAGGGCAGCCATAAGCCGGCTGTTTGGGTTGTTGTGACAACCGTGCAGTGCAACAAACAGACTCACACATGCTCAAAAAGACAGAAATGAAAACCGGTAAAGACAGTTACCACAATTCATATGGCTAACTGCAAAGTATTAGCATATGGTTTTGGGAAATGCTCTGTGTTTTAGCTATACCTATGATGGGCCATATGCTAAACTGTTCATTCAAGAAAACTAATGCTTCAAACTCAGAAACTTTGGCATTTGTTCAAAAAGGCTCAAGGTGGGTATTGATGTAGGCTCTTAAATTTGTTTTTGAACTTGTGTCTGTCGAACCACTTGCCTCTGAACCCTGTTCACCTGGAGCCGCACTACAAAGGAATGCATTTGCCTGTGCTCCTCTCCAACCCTTGTGCATCTTTCAGCCCTAAAGTATGCCAGGATTTCAGAGAAACAGAGCATTCGTTGACAGCAGGCGCTCCTCCAAAGACATGCTTCTCATGCCCTGTTGAGGCCCCCTGTACAGAAGGCTCCAAGTCCAACCCTCGCCGAGCTCCTCTCCTGCAATCAAAGACAGCTTCATTATCTGCTGACTAATTTTGTGCCTGCCCCTAAGATGATTCCAGGTAATCACTGTGCAGGTTCACCCTCCTCCAACGTGCCTTTCCAGAGCAGCCGCTCAGACTCCAAGGCCAAAAGGCTGCATCTCCCTTCAACAAAGAGTCCTCTCAGGAGCCGGAGCCGCACCACATTCTCCCCCTTCACATGGACAGGGAGGAGAAGGAGGAGGAGGGTGGAGAGCAGCCAGCACTGGGACAGTTGGTGATACAACATTTGAATGGCCCGACCGGGGACACACCGTCGTGCCTCTCCAATTAAATTATGCAGTCCACAAAGGAGAGGCCTGGAGAATTGACACCTCCATTGAGAGTGTGTCAGCAGCTTTGTGGGGACCGACAATTTCTGTCTCTGCAGAAATAGATTTGCTCCCAAGGGGAGCAACAATAGCAGGGCAATCCTTCTAATGCTCATTTTTGGTAGGAAAATAGGGATGAAAAGTGGGGATTTGGACGGTTTACTTACAGGGACCGAGGGAATTCTTGTTTGGAAGTGATAATATATTTGAAGTGTCTCTGACTGTGTGATATAATGTGTGAATGTGTTTTATTTCAGGTCTAAGCCAAACTCACTGTTTTAATAAGTCAATGTGTTTTATCAAGTTTAATTAAATGCACTTGTTTGCAAGGTTTTAGAAACATATCAACTTCTCTCTTTGGTGACAGATGATGAAAGCCAAAACACATTCCGGTCTATCTGCAGTGGTGCTCATCTTTAATAAATAAGAAATGTGGCCTTCTTAGCATTTAGGGGAACATATATGCACCTTATAGAGGTTAATTTTCTCTCTAAACAATAATCTTTACTAGTTACTTCTTGTTTATTCTTAATGGAAATATTACTACCCTTTGTGCACCAATGTAAACTGGTGGAAATAAAAAAAAAAACTTCTACAGAGTTACAATAATCAAGTCTCACTTTTATGATTTCTTACTGTTATCAATGTAAAGTGAAAAGCCCAAAAAATGCATGACATGGATGTTTTATTTACACTGTAGAGAAATTTGGTCCATAACGAACCATCAAAATACAAATATTTTTTGTAATAAAATGCTAGTGGTATGAGGTGTCCAACATCAAAATTCTGTCCTAGTGGATAGATCATTAACATTCTAAAAATTTAGAAATTCAGAGGTGCAAATGTAACCAGGAGGGGTTTGTAAGATGCCTAATTTAGCCCCATTAAAATAACCAGTTGGCATGTCATCTGAATTTTTTACGTGATCCAGTGTCACAGCAACTGGGTGTACGATTTTTGACAAAGTGTTGATATGAATGATGTCCAAATTTATCACCACTTGGTTTTATCTACGTCCATGGTAGTTAGGTTTTATTTAACAGAAAAGCAAAATCACAAGCAATCATGAAAGCAACATTTCTTGAAAAAAGAATCTCAGCCACTGACTTGCATGCCAAAGTTTTAAACAAAGGTGTTGCACAATCTGTTAGCATTCAGCGTATGTGTTAAAGAGTCCCAGTTACCACCACACCAAACTTTGGCTCAATATGCGTAAAATTGACTGAGCTAACAACGGCGTGCTGTAGGGACCTTTTTGATTCTGTAGGTATGTCCTATGGTTACTTTCTGGGCATTTCATTAATATCTGACTGACCACAGGCTCATGAGATATTTTGCAAATAGACAAACACACACAGGCAAATACATGGTTGGCAAATGATAACTAGAGGTTGATGGTATGGACTACAAAAATTGCAGTTCAAAAAAAGAAAGCAGAAGCAGTTTACCTGGAAATAAACCATAAGAAAAAAGAAAAATATAACATTTCTAGGCAACACCTGCACATGGAAAATCACTAGTGAAAATATGAACAACACCAAGATTGTTCATATTTTAAAAAGTAAATTTGCTTTATTTAATCATGTAAAGTATTGATGTTGGGCTCCACTGATTAAAATCCAAGCTTTAACTTTAATTATATAGAATTTTTCAAATGTAACACCCAAGAAGCTTTACATAGAGCAAAACAAGGACACAAACAATTAAACTAAGCAAGTAAAATAAAATAAAAAATAAAAAACATTTTTTTCACTCCGGTTTTTCACTTTACTCTTGTCTCTTTTATCAGCCCTCAGAGAAATCTCAGCACCATTTTTGACTCTGGCAACATAAAGACACAGTTGTTCGGTTTGATTCAGTCAATCCAAAGCGAATATGATGGACAGAGGTACACGGATGATATGTCTGTCTTCTTTCAGTGCTCTAAGTGGATGTTGCTGAAAAGTCAAGCCTTTATGTCTGACCCCAAGAGGTCAGACTGATGTGAGCTGGTGTGTGTGTCTGTGTGTGTGTGTGTGTGTCATTTCCATACCTTCACCCCACCCAGCAGTTTTCACCGACTGAAGTACCTTGCAGAGACGTGTCTGTTTGTCATGTTGTTTGCCCGGACAGATAACCCTGGAAAATCCAGTAATTTAAGTATTAACTGCTTTGTTTATGTGATTAAAGCCATTTGGAACAATCTGATGAATGTAAGGTGATATTTGTAGGAGGTAATCATAGAAGAATTTTCAGATCCTAAATTATTAGCTTTACAAACTAGATTCTACTTATTAGTGTTTGCAGAAAAAAAAAGATCTGGACATTTTGAAAAGATAATATTGCTTAAAGTAGTAGCCAAGTCTGTATTTAAAGTTTCTGGATTTGTGCATGACTCACACAAGACCCCAGTGACTGAGGCTGGTGTTACATTTGTGTTTTAAGTTAGGTTTAGGAGCACCAAAAAAGGTTAGTCAGCTTTTCAAAACCAATTATTTTAATAATTTTCAAAAGACATACAGATTTCTTAAGTGGAAATAAACAGTTGTCTGGAGACAATTGTTCAAACATACTGTAACACCTGAGTTTCTCAGACATGAAAACACCTGAGATCAAACCACTGATTTGTTGTCTGTTTTGTGGAATCACAGGGGCAATTACCAACCAATGTGTCTTGTTTAATTAAAGGTTAATTATCTCTCAGCCAATGTTTGACATCTGACAATCAGTCAAATGTATCAATTTACACCGCATAAATGCTTTTAAAAATTAGTAGAAGTAGGTGTCATCTGCATAAATGTAGAAAGAGATGTGGATAATTTAGTGCACAAAATGTCCTAAAAGCAGTAAATAAAGCAGGAACAGAATTGGTCCCAAAACAGAGCTCTGAGGAACCCCATTAGTTAACAGTTCTTGTATATAGTGAGGTTCAAGGGTATTTAACCCTTTGTATAAATGCAATACAAGTTTAAAATTCATGTTACTTTCAGTGGTAACAAAGGTAACAGGTGTAATGTGTTTCTTAATTCTTATGAAAATGTGTCCAGCCACAGTCAAAAGCGGTCTGTGTAGAGCAGGATTTGGCAGGCCCATAAAAAGGCTTTTAGAAACTCTGACTTTTACAATATTTTTGGGGGATAAAAAGCCAACATAGTAACGACTTATGACTTTTTTCAATTTAGATAGCTGTTTATTGTTACACCCAGCTTTTGTTACTAACTTTTGTACTCCAGAGACAAAGAACCGAGAAGAAAACAAACCTTCTGCTTTGCTAAAATATTATGGGCTTGATTCTTGTAGTTACCAGGGTGACAGGTTTCAACTAACGTCACAACCCCTATTAGACTGCAGCTGTTGTTTACACATTTAACTCTTGGGGGTTGACTGCAAAATCATCCAGTATTATAATCCTTGTGGTGATGTTTGGTTGTGACTCAGACAAAGCTGGCAACTGCTGCAGATTGCTCTACTGGCTGCTAGTAACATATATTACATATTACATATTACATACACTAAATTATTCTCAAATTTCAAATACAATCAGTAAGAAATCTTACATAGTTTGAGATTATCTGGATGACAATGTGATACCTTTTTTTGAACCCCAGAGTACAGTAAAAACTAGTGGCTAAGCTCATTTGTCTGATTTATACTTCATCTCGCCCATGCTACAAGTCATAATTGAGAAGTTTAATAATTTTTACTCATATAAGAAAACTACGTCTGTGTCCTCGATAAACCCAGAGGATTTTCTTTGTCCAATCACAGACACCAGAGAGTCCAAGAGCCAGAGGAAAGAAATCAAGAAAATAACTCTCCTCCTTTGTCTCACTTTCTGGGTCAAGGTCTAATTGATTTCCTGATTAGTCGTCCATCAAACTAAATCACAACCTGCTTTCACACCTGCGATGGGAGTGTGATTTCATACTTGAGAAATTCATTAATGTTGAGCAGTTTATTTATCTCTTTAACAAGTCTACTCCAGTCAATCTTTGGTCTATAATTTAATGAAAAGTGCCAAACAATGAAGAGGGGGAAAAAAAAGAAGATCACATTTTCTGTTTAGGTTAATTTTCACCTTTTTTCCTCCGTAAGGAATTTGACATGCATGATTATTCATCTACTGATAACAGCTCAATTAAAACAATAATTTTGTTTTTCATTTGTTATCATCAGGGGAAATAGTCCGCAACATAAGAACTTACACAGTGTAAAACATGCTGTACACAAGATATGCATAGTCTGTGAGTAACATTCATGCATTTCATTTGTGGTATGAGGCTTGATCCTCATGTGATACACAGGCTTCAGCACTGCAATTATCTCCTCAAGAGCACAATGTGGGCATAATTTCCCCAGACTGCATAATTATCTTTGAGTAAGATGACAAACTCATCACAAAAGTTTGAGAAATAAGTGCTTTAATCAAGTAGATTCTGCCACTTGAATCTACACGAATCTATTTTTAATCCAGGTGTCTCGATTACATATGCAGCCTGTGGGAGCAGAGCAGCTGCAGGGGAGCCAGCGTGGCATCCATACATACGGCCCAATTTTTAAGTTTACCATAAGCGGAGGGATCTAGGACAGCTGGGAGTTTAATAGAATCTTAACCCACCAATCAAAAAGTATGCAGTGCTATCAATCCATCTAGATAGTTGGGTTTTCTTTACAAGTCTTGTTGCAGTCTGCCCTAGAGGTAGCACCATGTTGCACTTGACTTGTGGTGATTAGAGTACAACAGAAATTACTGGAAAACATTAAATGTCGAGAAATTACAAAACATTCCACCAGTCAATGGATCAAAGTGAAACCTTCAACAGACCAAACAATCTTCTTTTCTTTATATTCAAACCTTCCCTTTTGTTTCACAGGAATTGAAAACAGTCACCTCTTTGTGTTCCTAATGAAGTTTGACTGCTGGAAAGAAAAAATAATGCTTTCTCATCAGAGCAGGGCGGATGAAGGCTTAATGACTTCTGCAGGGTAAACACATTGAGTTCAGCCTCAGTTTCAACAACACCGAATGCTTTTGTCTTGATTCACGAACAGGTTTAGTTAATCAAGTCAGCATCTGAGTGACATTTGAGATGTTTTCTTGGTCTAATGTTTTTTTTTTCTTACTATTTTACGGCGTGTTGCAGCATGAGCTGGAAATCCCTCTGTAATGTTGGACACTTAAGCTCATACTAACCGATGCCCTTTAATTGCACCTCTTGACAAAATAATCTCTTGTCAAGCTCATCTTTGGTGGAAACACAATTCAGTTGTCATGTTCTGACACTTTGCTGGACCAACATCAGATGTGGAAGTATTTGTAAAGTCCCCTCTTCAACTGCCAATGAAAACATCCAAGTTTCTTTTTGACATGTCAACGCAAAATAGCTCACAATAACACAACACACACAGAGAGGTCCAGCAAAACAATCAATACATTCATAAAAAATAAATATGAAAGAAAATTTTGCCAAATATATTTCTGATGTTCTGACTGTGTTTCAACATGTTTTGTTGAAGTTAATGAGCAATCAACACGATCAGGAAGAACATTGTGGAACTGCCGGGATATCAGTGACAAAAGATGTCTGGCTTTTTGTTTTCCTGCCCGCAGCTCTGAAGGCCATGTCAGGACCGTCTATAAAAATAAATTTGGTCTCTGCTCAGGTCAATGCTTTGCCTTCAATTTGGGCATCATTAAAGGAGTATTTTGGCGTGCTCTTGGTAACTTGATACCACTGACTGATGTCGATCGCTCCCCACATGGGGGCCCCACTCTTCCTCCCCCAGCAGGCCAAGGCAAGCCCGTCTGCAATTATAATACTTAAAATAATTCCACAAAAGTGGAGCCATCATTAAATAATTCAACCTTCTAGTCCTGTCTTGCTAGACTTATGACATCACTCGAGCCGATATTTTTTCTTTTATGCCTATGTGCTTATAAAAGTAACTCAAGCAGGTATTGCTATTTGAATATGAACGTGAGGCTTTTTTTAAATGTTCTTTAAAGCTTTCATTTCCTGAGACAATGTGCGAGCTCCAGAAAGTGCCTCAGCACTAATTGAAATCCCTGCGTACAGCTCTGATCGTGCTCTACAACAAAGCCTCAAAAGTGGTCAGATTTGCACGTCCATGTAAACAAATGGTGCTTAATTTTACATGAGTATTTGCTTGGCACCCAACACCCTAAGAGCACAGGCAAATCATTAATAAGCCAGACTTGTTCATCAGACTGTAAATGGTTGGCTTCATGTATAAAATATCAGAGGAATAGAATGGCCCAGCTTCTGTTTAAAAAAAAGGCTTGAACAAATGGTTATATTCTAAGCCAAAATTTATGGAGCATGTCAACACCTGGAGCTTGTGAGGTTTACGATGACTCTCTGACCACTGCTTTTTAGGTGATGGAGGGCCAGTTTGGACCAGTTTGATTGTTGGGCAGTTCTATTGTTGAAACTGACTTAGTAGAGTTTAGTCATTGTTGCAGAAAAAAAATGCTTGTAGAGCCTTTTCCAAACACAGTCTCTGCTGCAAAAACAGACTAATCAGTTATAATAGGATCTCATTTTATAGCTAACAATGTTACAAAGTACAAAGAACACAGAAATTTTCCAAACTACACTTTGATGTGTGTGCTACCAATTTCAAATTAGTAAATGTTTTCCAAAATCATCTCCAGAATATGTAGTTTGTTATAAAAGAGTGATAAGAGAGATCTAAACTAAGGTTAAATATCTATAAAAAGTGAACCAGGGGAGTTTTGGTGAGCTGCAGTTGTTTTTTATATTAATAAAACTTACAAATGTATTTTCTTAGTAAAAGAATATGTAACTACTGTAATGTCTAGTTTGATGTATTTCAATTATCAGTGTTATTATTACTGATTATCTTCAACAGACATATTACATAACAAAATGATGTAAAAAGGTTTTATTGTCACAACAACCATCACAATATGGTTCATTTTGATGTACTACATATTTGGTATAATTGGTAATCTTCCTTAACAAGTATTTAAAAAAGCATATTCTGAAGTCTGTTGAAAGTGTTAAAATTCCTGCCTGCCCTGGGTTTTCCACCTTCCTTTCCACTTTTTCCTCCATCTAGGTGGAAAGAAGCCTCAAATTTGCACTGTGAAAGTAAAGAAATGCTCACCTGGCTGGCCACTCTCCATCTCTGCCTCCTCCTAACCTCCTTGGATGCCTTTGTAGTAAAGGTCTCTGCTTTCCTTTTACATATTACCATACCTGCTTTTGTTTACTCATTACCTTCCTGGGTATATTAACAGTTCCTTGTTTTCAGCTGGTCTCTGTCACAGCCCTGTCTTTAGTGGATTGTGTGTTTCTCATTATGTCAAACCACAGTCTGCCTTGTGGTTTTTCTATTTTCTTGGATATTCTGCCTCAGAAACACTAAACTTTTGCATTAAAAAAATGGTCATTTTTACTATTCATCTGCCTCTGGAAAGAAGAATAAAATATGCTCATATAGGACATATAGGATCAAAATGTTGTTGATCCCGTCAGACAACTTTTTTTTTTTTTAATGACAATAGATTGAATCATTTATGTTTAAAACAACTTGTTAAGCTTGGAAACAACGAGGGGGAAATGACCTCAAAATACCTTGAAAAGTATAGTTGCATACAATAGTTGATTCAACATGGAGCAGAAAGTCTCTGGAAAGGACTGTGGGCATAAGAGCTGAATAAAGCATGAATTCCACTGTGGTGATGCATGGGCTGCATGGTTTCATGGGGTAAGACTTGGAGGGATTTGCTCAGGTTGTCCAGGCTTGTCCAGCTGTTATTAACTATTTACCAAGCTCAGAAGTTGCAGATTAGATAGCCACAGCAAATCTACTACACATCTGTTTGCTTACTATCTGAACCTTCCACAGAGCAGGACCTCAGCAGCCCTATGGTTGTTGTAAACAAGGACAAAGCCACTCATGAATGCAAGCTCTGCATAGATGATGTCCTAATTAAGATATGCAGTGAAATGGTTGTAGGGTGTTTTTATTTTATGGTTCACTCCACATTTTGGATGTGCTTGCACACATTTAGCCACACTACATACACAATAATCCTGTGGTTTTCATCATAAATAAATTGAATACCCTCCTCTTGTTATGCTAGAGCAGTTTGGAAGAACCCTTTTCTTTACAGATTGTGACTATACCAACACATTTATAGAGCTAGAACATCAATATTTAGATCATGTCATTTTACCAGGACGGGCTCCATTGACTGGAGATGTTTGTTTGTTTATCCATAAATGTTCAAGTAGGTTTAGTCTACCAGTAATCAGAAAAGGCAATGATTTCTTAAATTCTTCTTTTAGTCATACTAATGAGGCATACAAGTGAACAACATCAGCGCTGATTTTGAATTTTAAACCCATTTAGCAATTTTGAGCTTAGAAATAAGTTCTATTAGATGTGTGGTAAAGAAAAAGGAATATTTTAAAAATGTCTTAATTACATTTTGGGTATCCTAACACTCAAAGAAATAGTTAAAGTGTATAACTAAGTGTTTGCAAAGTGGTGATTTCCAAAAGGCCTAATTATGAATATGACACATCCTGTTAAACTGCATTCTTTTTCTCCAACCACAGGCATGATTTTGTGCTTAATGGCAAACTAAGTTTTGTTGTGAGGACAAAAGTAGTTTATTATGCCTTAAATGACCATGTCATTTTAAAAGCCTGAATATAAAGTGGTGAAACATTGTCTTTGAGGAAAAAACATGGTCTGAGAAAAATCTGATTTCTTTCAGCATCATGCATTGTGGAACAGCTGTAAAGAGTCCCAGAAAATCAGGTGGTGACCTGAAAATACTAAGTGGCCTGGACCTAAATATATGTTTTGATAGTATATAAACTTATCTAAATAATGCTTATAAGGCACGAATGTTAGAATTATAAAGGTAATCTAACAAGATTTCAGTGTGACTTTATTTCCAGGTAGTGTGTTTGTGCAGGTGTAGCTGTTACAAATAACCAACCGGGGCAAAGGGTGTCATTTATAACACTTATGAGACTTAGGTGAGGATGATGGAGGTCCACAGCATTAACTCTAGAGAGAATAAATGCTTCGGTATTTGAGAGGTATTTTCGAAAGTAATTTGAGCAGTAACTGTATTTAATCTTGGTCACCTTTTTTTGTATTTGAAGATGGGGTGGGGAACAAGAAGGTGAGTTCATGGTGGAGAGCGGGCAGGCAGGTGAGTTACAAGTAAGTTATTTCTCTTTTTTTTCACAAGTTTGTTCAGCCACAAGGAGAACACATCCATGAATGTAGACCAATACAGAAGGTAACGTGAAACGCAAGGAGTTGCGCATTCGTCCACCTGTCTTGACACCAAAAGAGAAACACAGCACAGGTAAAAACAGTACAACAAAAACCACTAGAAATTATAAGAACAAACAAGAGTATAAGAATTTGGCCTGATCAGGTAGGTAGAAGGCTGAAACAGGATATGAGTTGGAACCAGGAAGTGCCAACAGAAATGAACAGCCAGCCCACAGCTCCACCTAGAAGAGGAGGAGGAAAAAAGAGGTGAAAAGGAGGTGGCGAGCCTGAAGAGCCTGAAACATGATGTGGGAACTTTAATCTGTTTATTCCTTCCTTTTTTTCAAACTTTAAAGCTGTAGCAAACAAACAAATAAAAATTAATTAGCCAAATTATGCTTTGAATTCAGAATATAGTATTTGATCTTTAACTTTACTTTTGTATTCATTTAACAGTAACATACATTTTCACTACTTTCAATGATAGTTTATGTGCAATTGTAGTTTTTTTCATCCAAGAAATAAAACAGCAGGACAGATAAAAAGTTGAAGGTGAACAGAAAATAAAAAGTTGGAGATTTATTTAGCCATGCAGACTAACAGCTATGGAAACACTTTGTAGCTGTTAGTGTGTTAGTTGTATAAACCTAAACACAACCTAGAACAGACTGTTTTATATATCAACAATAATTGAAGCTATGGGCTACACATTGAGTTGCTAAAGGTGATTTCAGTGAAATTTGTGGTCTCTTAGAATGCCAAAAATTTCTCCAACAAAAAGCCAAGCACGATGACTTCAAGAGGTGCTCTGAAGTGAACATGTTTTTTTCCCCAAGTCTAAAAATTAGATGCATCAGCCAAGTGAAGAAAAAACACAAACACTCAACATTTCCATGTAGTTTGCCCTAAATCTGGAGAATAATAGCATACATATTTTAACAGACATCCATTAATTTGGTTGTTATAATGCCTTATGCATAACTTGCCTCACTTAGCCTGCATTCTTGTTTCACTGCATTTCTTTGATTGTTCAAAAAACCCTGAAAGAAAAATGCACTTACATATGAAGGTGTAAGTTGTTGCAGTTCAAGTTGGACCAACAAAAACGTGCTCATTGCTCTGTGCATTAAATGAAATTATTCTTGCTCTCTGTAGGGATAAAATTCGTCATGTACCACACCGTAAAAAAAGAAAAACTACTAAGCATCTGCTAATAAACAGCACTGCAAGAAACTTCCCCAGCCAAGGTTTATGACAACTTGTGTGAGGCCGATTTAATGTATGTGTGTGTTACAGTAGTCAGTGCAGCACAGAGCCAGAGGGCTCAGTGTTTGATCCCTGGCTGTAAAATGGATTATCTGGTGGCAGGAGGGTGAAAGGATAGCAGTGTGTTCACTTTGAAAAAAAAGAGAAGTGTGTGGTGTGTGTGTGTGTGTGTGTGTGTGTGTGTGTGTGTGTGTGTGTGTGTGTGTGCGTACATGCATGTGATCTCAGCAGCGGACAGCCCAGGGGACTGGGCGGCCCCTGAGGAAACGTGTCTTAAGAAGCTCTCTATGGCTCCAGCTAATGCTCACTTTGTCACCCAAACAGGGCGGGAAAGATAATCAATAGCCTTTGATAGCTACTATTAGGGTTTTAACAAGCTTTTCCTCACGCTGGGCTGCTCCAGAGAGGAGAAATGAGGAGAGCCAAACAAGCCTTCATCATCCTGTCCTTTGCAACCTTACTTTTGCGGCACACAGCATGCTGTAGTTCAGCTTTGGTTTTAAACACTTTATATATTAGGCAACACCAACAGCATCTTTAATGATCTATGGATGTTTGTTTTAGCTTTGATGCACAAGTTTGCAATTTTTTTATTATAACTACAGTATATCACAGTAGTAGTCTTTAACTGAGGCACCCATTCAAGATGGCTGCCACTGTAACTGACCTTAGCAAAAACAAAAGTGGCCATAACTAAGTCAGTTTTACAGATATTGAGCTGAAATTTGGTGTGGTGGTCGCTGAGAGTAATCCTCAACACACACTCCAAGAACTGACAGATCATTCAATGTGTAAAAGGCAGGCAACATGCATTCTTTCAATTAATGCTAGTTTAATCTTGTACATATTCTTATAACTGGAACATTTTTACATGCATTAAACTTAGTTCTATTAAAACATCATAAATCTATCTGTGAGGGTGCACTACAACTGTGTTTCAGTCAGATTCATGCCACATCTGCAGCGTGGAGGAGCACCTAAGCTCAACTAAATCTAATTTGCTACATCTGTGTTTCTCACATCATTAGAATAATTGTTCCCTCCTCAGCTGTTTCCCTGCTGTTATCTATCAATTTCCACCCCTCAAAACCAAATGATGTGTTCATTTCAAAGACTCATGTGAGGGTTTTTGTTCCCTCTATTTTTTTATTTTTTGGGGGGGGGTGGGGGTTTAATCTCCAGCCACTTCTGTTAAAATTAACCCCTCACTTTGAACACATGATACTAATGATCATAATTAACCCAAAATGGGACTTAAATAATTACGGACCACGAGGATTGCTCATTCAGGAAAGCTGCAAATTAATGGTCTATTTGAGAGCCTGATCAAGGTGTATTGTTAGCAAATGAAGATTAAGTGTTTGCACGGATAAAATACGAGTTGTATTAAATGCAGCTCGATGTTGTCAGTCACCTTGACAACACAAACAAGTGCTTAGCAAACCATCTAGGAAAGAAAGAGAGACTGGATGAGGCTTACCTGTGATACAAAGAAGCACCACCAAGAACACCCTGAACAAAAGCTACATATAAGAAAGCTATGGTAGGTGAGTTTGTGTGAGGAAAAGCTGATTGGGATTTCTGAGATGGTAACAGTCGCCTGTCTTGTTCTCTTTGTCTAAATGTTTTCAGCATGTATTAAGGTCTGAACTGCTTTCATTTATTTCAGTACGACAGTTAATAACCTCACACAAAGATGGACAGTTTACAAGAAAGAACAAATAAAAGAGCAATGAGGAAGTATATATTTCTTTATTTATTTCACAGTTGCAAATTTAATATATACATACTGACAGAAAAAAACTGAGCTTTTCTAGGTACAGTATTACCTCAAACTGTACCCAGTGAAACACAGTTATGGAGACCTTTTTGGATGACATTCATGTAGAAGTTTTGATTGTGTGAGAAGAACCTGCTGAAAGACTGGTGGGAAAACAGAGTCTGTCTTAATGAAACCTTATCCGTCCATCTGCGTTCCTGGTTTCCTCTTTATCTCATCCTGCAAAGGAGGGAGGACAGAGCAGATTTGTTTTTAAGGGGTTTACAGTAAAGCTCAGAGGGTAAAATTATTCCTGGAGCCTCGAGTTTAATTATTTCCTCTCGTATCAATACAGACTACCGACGCAATTTCCGTGTTGATCTGATTAAAGAAATATTACATTCTGCCAGGGCACGGGCAAATTGACTTTGGTGGCAAGGTCTTGACAAGAACCAGACACGCAGCTTTATGCATCAGTAACGGCATAACCATATTATCCATGCACTGCTTCCTTCAGTGAAAAGCAAGATGCAGGCTGTTTCCAATGAAGACAAAAGAGGAAGACGGAAATTCAGCGGAAAGGAGATTGTGCAGACGTCTATACATACACCTTTCTCCCAGGACCATGAAGGCTTAAATAATGTCACTACTGTCTTAGTCTAAACTATGTACACCATGCAAATACAAATACCCTTCCTTAGGAGCTGTTATCGCCTGCCACCATATAGCAAAGGGGGAGAAAAATGTTTTTGCTCAAGTGTCTGTTAAGAAAGTTTCTCATGAATAATTGGATGAATTTTGACAAAACTTGCAGAAAGTAATCATTGGATACACATCTCCCGCTGATTAACCTTTGGAGTCAACTTGATTCAAGATGGCTGCCACAGCCGACTGACCTTAGGAAACACAAAAATGGTTCTAACTCTGTCAGTTTTACAGAAACTGAGCTAAAATCTGGTGTGGTTTTAGATGAGATTGATCCTCAACATATATTTTGAGCATTAACAGATTGCATGAGATATTTAAGGTTTTGTCAGCCCTGTTTGTTTGTTAGTAAAGTATCTCTTGAACCACTGAACAAATTTTGGACTTTAAATAAATAATCATTTGATGTGCATTTATAAATGATTAGGTTTTCAAGCCACATCAGTTGAGTATGGCTGCAACAACCCCCTGACCTTAGAAAACATTAAAATGGCTATTTTATTGTGCTCACATGTGCTTTAGTTGTAGCTAAAAGTCACCCACATCACATACCCCAAGTGCTACTCATAACACAAGATCTTTGTTTAAAACTTTTGAATTCAACCCTGATTGTCAGTTAGCGAAACATCTGATGAACCACTGGATGTATTTTAATGATACATATAGAAAGTTATCAGATGGCCACCACAGCTAATCAGTCTTAGCAAAAACAAAAAACGCTATAACTCAATCAGTTTTACAGGTATTGAGCTAAAATGTATTGTTATTATTCCACGCTTGTAGAAGGAAACTGTACAAAGTGGAATCAAACAGATAGCAGGAATGTGAGTCAGCAATCACGCAGAAAGCTAAAGGGGGGACGCTGGGGCAAGAGAGTGCAGCCATGTGTTGTTGGAAACACCTGTACCCAGACAGGTGTTTTCCACCCTCTATTGCAGGGTACCTGATTGGGAGCCTCCACGCTTGCCTTAGCCTGTCAAAGTCTAGCTTATCCCCCATCAGTGCCGACCAGGCCCTGGGTAAAATGATGGTTAATTATCCAGCAGAAAGCCACAGGCTGGATGTTGATGCTATTCTTAACCTTCCGCTGTCTGTTACAAACACGCACACACAGATCGGTGTACACACAAGAACAAGATACAGGACTAAAAGAAATTACAGACTACACTGTACTTTATATTGTAATGTGTCCTCTTTTTTCCTGGATGATCTGAACAAACATGGGGAAGCAATCAAAAAGAGAAAGTGTAATTATTCACAGCTGGAAAAGCACAAGGCCAAAAGAGGCTGCATTACACAGCTCTAAACACTTTCACCTGCACAGATATAATACCCAGCATTAAACACTTTCACCTGGCTGGAGCCAGATTTTCAGGTTTTAATCATGTTTTCTCTGCAAAGCTGTACTACAGAAAAGAAATGATGTTTCACATGATGTTCAATCAAAAACAAGAACCAGGTGGCGGGAATGTTGAGAAGCAGCTTAGTTTTTGGAGCTGTTTGTTGATAAGGTATAACTTTTGTTTCTCAATGTAAAAGCAGTCTGGTTAGTGATTACTGACATTTACAAAACACAGAACCATGTTTGTATGTTTGTACTTTAAAAAAAAATTTCAAGCATTTGTATGTAACTGGCTAGTTTTTTTAATAAAGAACTACTGTAAATATGAACTTTCTGGATGATTTTTGTTGGTTTATAAAATTTAAAAATGTTTGCACTCTGCGTGTCAGTTTAGAAATAAATAAAAATGTCACTCCATGGGAAAACAACACAAATTGAAAATGAACATTTTGAGATCATATTATATTACCTTTAATAACAAAGACTCAGGATGCTACTACATAGAGCAGATCCAGGATGGGGGAAGGCAGTGAGTGTCAAACATTACAGGGGAATTAGAGTTCTGGCATGCATCGTTCTCTGCGGAGCTACCAGTGCTCACAGATCAGAGATCCACCTCCTCCAGGCACACAATTCAATACACAGGGGCGATACAATCCTCCACACACATACACATGCCTGTATGCATACGTAGGTGCACACACTCACTCGGTTGACATGCATGCATACACACAAATATATCTACACATGTTCCCTCCAGCCATGAGCGCTGCTCTGCAAAATAATTACCAGAACAGTAATGTCTGAGGTGATGAGGACTGAAAAATCAGGGCTATCGTGTATCTACTGTATGGGTGTGCTCAATTATTAAGATCACAAGGTGCAGTAAAGGCTTAATTGACTGTAGGTGCAGAAACATCAAGCAGTTGTATTTTTACCCTAATTCAGGTTTAACTCAAAACTCTAAAGTTCTTCATTTTGGAATAAAACACTTACTTTATCCTTTTTTTTTTTTACTTTATTCTGTTTTACTACAATTAAGTTTGGCTATAGGTCTCAAATTAATGCTAAGTAATGTCATGTCATGTTGACAGCAACACATGTAGAACAAGTCAGTGACTTCCTGTTTTGCTACTAATTTTTTACACTTTTGTAGTTATACTAGAGGTCTGAAATCTGCAGCTCTAAGGCCAAGTGTGGCTCTTTGTAGTTTTGACCAAAAATAATATGGAGATGAATTCAATTTAATCATAAATTTAGCAGTTTTCCTGTCCAATTTTTTGAGAATCCATGAAAATACTATTAGTAGTGAAACACATTATCTAGATCCTGCGAGTTGTTTGTTAGCCGGTTAGCCACTTTATTAATCCAACTTCCATCCATCTAGGGTAATCTTTCTCTCAAATCTATGTGAAAATTAAAAACAAACAAAAAATTAATATCTTTAGTGCAAGCAGCTGAGAAAAAAAGGAGAGTGTAGTTTTGCAAATTTATCGCAGATTATGATAAATTTGTTGTCAAAATTAGGGCTTCTGCAAAAACGAGACAAGGCGATTTGATAACAGTAAGATTTAAAAGTAAAAGTTTCTTTTTGATAAAAGTATAATTAACACTGAAATAAATAAAGATCTTTTTTTTATAAATACAGGAAGATAATTAAATATATCCAACAAACTTAGTTGATTTTTATATTCACTTTTAATTTAATTTTCAATTTTTAATTTCAATTTTTTACGAAGAAAAAGAAAAATGGATATTTAATTACGCCTGCATTGTTATAAGTTAATCAAACGGGGTATAAAATGATTTTCCCCTTCTTTTTATGAATGAAAAGATGTTTTTCATGGTGTTTTCTTTTGTTCCTAAATGTAAAATGTCCAGTTATTCTCAAAAGTATTTATAGATTTGTAGTAATTTGATGTAATAAACAGTAAATGTAGTATTTATATAACACTTATTGAGTTATGTTATTTTTATTTCAAGCTTCTAGCGCAGGGGTCACCATCCCAAATGGCCAGAAAAAGGCCTCCCAGTGAACTAGAAATGGCCTGTGGGCCACCAGTTGATGATCACAGTTCTAGCACATTTTGCAGCTCTGGACAAATTTTATATAGTGAGCAAATGGGCGAACTGTAAAGGTTACAGACCCCTAAGTTATTAGTTTATTTGTAGATTTGTGTAGCTCCAGGACAGCTTTTGAGTGTTTTTGTTAATGAGCAGTAATGAACATGACCAGAAGTTCATTTAGGTCTTTCGAACCCTGTCAGATAAAACCCTAAAATAAAGAAGTGAAGAAGAAAGAACCTTTGGGTTTTAGCAAGTTAATTGTCTTTATTTGCACTAAAATAATGACTTTGGATATCAAAGGTGGCTCATGACATGAATTAAATGTTGCAAACTTTAGCACTTTAGAATGTAACATAAAAAACCCCAAAAGACACATTTACATCAGAGAGCTACATAGGTTTTTTTAAATAAACTATTTAAAATACTTAATGTAAGTATTTAACAACTAAAACAAGAAGATGAATAATGATTAGGTTTTGTTACCTTTGTTGAAATAATTTAAGCATAATCTACTGTAAAGCCAACATGAAAACAGTTCCTTTTTTAAACTCAGTACAAATTGACCTTTTGAGCGTACATTAAATTCATCTGACAGAAATGTTATTCCATCTAAGGTTGTACCATACTGTAGTTCTGCGCTGGCAGCGCAGACAGGGTTTTGCAGCCAGGATGCCGAGAAGCAGGGAAATATTAAACAAAGGAAAAGAGAGCAGACGTTGAAAAATACCTGCTGGCCCATTACTGAGGCTCCATATGCCCAGCTCTGCTCTGACTGCTGGCTGACCAGCCTGTATGCCCACTTTCTCTCTCAGGTCTAAACACACAAACATACATACTGAGACACAAACATACACGCACACACATGCAGCACACGCTTCACTGGGGACAAGCCAGCAAGAGTAATCCTGGCCTACTTTTCTGCCCAGAGCATATACTGAAGCACTGACTACACACACCGCTACTACCACAGAGGCAGGAGAGGAGATTCAGGAGGGTGGATGAAGAATGAGCAGAGATTTAAGGTGAGTTCAAACAAGGATAGAGGGATGATGGATGATAGAGTGGAAACTGGAAAAAGTGATGGGAATGAAAAGCATAGCTGTTAAAGGAGGATCAGTGAAAGCAGATAAGACATATTGTTGAAGAAATGCATTGTCGCCCACCGCCTTTCATGCCAGAGATTTAAACAAAAATCATTTTATGATGAGAAAAGGGGTGGATTCATAGCTGTTTTGGTCAAATCCTGTAAACGACATTAAGTGTGATATTATAACGTGAGATCTTGGAAGCTGTGATAGCACTCAGAGAATGTGTTGGGATTGACTCTCAGCTACAACCACACCAAATGTAGCACAGTAGCATTAAACATTGACTGAATTATTTGTGTGTTGTCTAAGGTCAGTTAGCTGTGGTGGCCATCTTAAATTAGGGTGACTTCCAAAATGAATCAGTTGTACATGTAGATCCAGTGATTTCCTTCTGAAAGTTTTAATAATGTCCATACAGGGGTTTGTGAGATATTTTGCTACCAGGCAGACAGGGTTGACACCAAAAGTTAATGTCAAAGTTTTAAGCACAAAAAAGCTATGCAATGTGTAGAGCTCTAAGCATGCACTGGGTGTAATACTCAGTCACTACCACACCAAATTTCAGATCAATATCTGTAAAAATGACTGAATTATAGCCATATTTGTGTTTGCTAAGGTTACTTAGCTGTGGCAGCCATCGAGAATTGAGCCAACATCCAAACTTAATCAATTGTAGGTGTGCATCCAGTGATTACTTTCTGAGAGTTTAATTAAAATCCTTTCACTGATTCATGAGATATTTTGTTAATGGTATACAAACAGATGAACACGCGCGTACGCACACACACAGAGGCATGCGCAAAAAAATATTATCGCCTCTCGCCTTTGACAGCGAGCAGTAATGATGGGAAGGGGAGAAATGTGACAAGGAAAAATGCTGTGTTTCAGAAAGAAAGAAAAACAAGAGGAGAAAGCTTTGTAGCCGGCCAGTGGAAACAGACAATGAGAGTCTATTGATCCTAGAAGAAACCAGCGCAACAGCCGAGTGTCCTGCCAAACAAGAACAGGGAGTCCTGACCACTTTTTCCAAATAAGAGTATTAGTGAGACGTCCTCTTGCAGGGACTTTGTGCTGGATTTGCTGCGGAGCCTAAAACCACACCAGGGAATATTTTTACTCTGCTCCCATTGACAGGATGAAAAATTATTCCTGGAACGTGTAAACAAACAATTACATCACACACCCTGCTCACTGCACATATATAACATCTGAACAGGCATTAGGACAGAAAGTTATAGATTGCATCTTTATTCATACATGTGCAAGTATACTGTGCTTTTGTAAATAATGTGATAATTTATATATTCAGACATTTGTGATTCATGTGCAGTGCAAACCCTTGGGGCTACATGTGCAGGGGATTTCTGTTTCCTTTGAGTCGAGGTATAATTATTGTGTGTATATCCAGAGTCTGCACAAAGTCTCTGTATGAAAACATTTTCCCATACATCTGTGGTCGGCTGTTTTCTGGATGCAAATGACTTTCCTTTGCAAGCCCAAAATATCCTTTACATCACCCAAAAAACAAAAAAGAAGCATATTTTTTGTAGCAAATGTAGACGTAAAGAAGCTGGCAGCACAGTTCTTCATATCAGTACATCAGTTTCTTAATTATGGTTCAGTTTCCCAATTCTGGAATAAAGGTTTATGGGTATTGCAATTAAAATAAAGATGAATAGATTTTCAAAGATGAAATGTCCATTTGGTAACTGTTACTTAAACTCAAACAGTGATCCTCGCTGATTTTGCCCTAAATTATAGACTATGTCAAGACGACAAACACATGGTCCTATTTTGGAAGACAAAATCCAGGTGTCTTAGGACAGAGAGAACACAAAGAGCGATCAGTGACAACTTTTGTGCAGTTTTTGGCTGCCTATATAAGACTTTCGGAGATAAAAATAAAATATTCATACTTCAGAATCCCTGCAATTGTGACTAACCAAGAACAAACTCAGGGGTTGTCCCAGTAGCAAAGGCACCAGAGGCTGACAATTCTTGGCCAGTAAGACCTGTCAACTACAAATTTCAATTATTACAGAATTTGCTTGGATCATTTTGTTAGAGGCACTTGTGCATTGTCTTTATGAAATACCAGCTTCAGCTATATCTTCTGATAACAGAAAATGTGTATTCACGTCGTCACCTGATGTTGATTTTCAACATCGCCAGGTACTGTTTCTCTCAGCAGTGAATTAATTTTGTTGTAAAGTATTGTGAGAAACATTTTAAAAAGTCACTTTATCAGTAGTTTACTTGTTGACATAACACTTTCCCTGGCTGTCACTATGTGGTAACCATTCTTTACTACGACACCAGAGGTCTAGTACTTGGAGGCTTGGAGATACGGGTTGAAAACCAGATCATTCATAATATCAGGATAGGAAACTGGCAACAGTTGATTTGGACAGTTTGTCCATTTCCTCACGTGCACATCTTCCTAGGGGTCTAAGTCCTTCAAAAAAAATTTTTTTTCGATGTCAATGCTTGTCAGCTGGATCAAACATCTCCACATATTTTAATTTTTGTGTAGCATCACTTTTTTCCAGTTTCTGAGCCATCAAACTCAGTAAATGGATAAACTTTGCTGACAAAAGCTGTCATCAATCTAAGTCATTCCTCCGTTAATACGCTTTGTTTGTCTTCCAGCATGGCAGAGACACATCCTGTGCACACCTACTGATGACTTATAACCAGAAGGGCTTTGATGATTCGGTCAGGCTGTTGATCATCTCACCACTATTCTTCACCCTTCATAGTTTCTCCTCTTTGTGTAATAACTTACAATGTCACTGTTGTGGCAGTCCTTGACGTAATTCAGCCTTTTTAAGTGAGACTAAAGTGTAATCTTTCTAAATCAGTGATTGCAGTTTCCAGTTTAACCACAGGAGAAATATGTATCATCCTGATTTGCATAACAGAAACATGAAAATGTTCTCTGTCTGCTGGTGAGTCTGGTTGAAGCGGTCCTCGTCTCTTTAGCAGATCTTCCGAAGAGCAGAGCAACAACTAGACAGTCGAAGGTGGTGGAGTTTGAGTTCTCCGTGGGACAAGAGGGAGCTGAAAAGCATCCTGGAACATCGCAACAAAAATCTGGTTAGGCTGAAGTTAGAGAAACAAGACGTGATATGATGATTGTTCATAATTTAGGATGAATAAATCATCCACCTACTATGTATAACTTCCACTTTAGTCTTATTTACTTGTACTTGCAGATGGCATTCAACGTAAATAATGATTCTCCAGATCTCCTGCAGACAAATCATCCCCAGGTATCTCTGATACACATTTGTCTGAACCGCATTTCTCATTTGTGACATTATACAACATTCTAATGCATACAATCAGCAAGTCACACAAACCTGTCATTAATTATCTGCCTTGTTTTTGTTAACATCCTGTATAGATGCAGGTAAATTAGCCCTCCCACTGTATGAATTATTCATACTGGGCCCTTAAACTAGAAAGAAGTGTTTCAATTATGTTACCAAGGAGTAAAACAAACAATCCCAAGATCTTTCTGCATTAAGGATAAAGGGAAAAAATGCTGTTTAGTAAAAAGGGGGAAGGGTATTTAAAGGGTCAGGTCAAATACTGCCTCCAAACACACACACACACACACACACACACACTGTTGTCCCATTGCTCTCATCGCTCTCACTGATGAAAGGTGTGTCTCTGCTCACGGGTCGTTGGTCGCGGGCATCTCCACGGACGGCTCATTGGAGAGTGCAAGGACCCCTTTATCTTTCACAATGACAGGTCTCGGACAGCGGGCCTTCCTGACAGTCGATCCATAATTCTGCGGAGGGGGAGTGAAGCTAATGGCCTTGACTTCGGGCCTTGGTAATGATCACGTCTAGATTTCCAGTGTCATAAACTACCCTCAAACCCAACCAACAAAGACAGGTTGTTGTCACTTTGTGTGGATTAGACACAACAAGGAAGGGTGAGACCCCACAAACTGGTCCCATGTGAAATTCTGCAGAAAACTGGGACAGGAAAGGTAAAAAAGCAATATTATGTTTTAAAGTATAATATAAACACAGTAAAGTACAATTTTATTTCTCTTAACAAAATACAGAATCAGTTCTTACACAAAGAGGATTCCTCCCTGGCATCATTTCTTTTTTAGAGACAAAACTTAAAACTAATTCTCACAAGACAAAGTCTCCTATAATTCTTTCTGTCTTATACTAAGTGACCTTAGTTTTCCAGTGGTTGTACCACAGCAAAGTTATATCTCAGATACAGATTTCATGACCATTGGGAGAACTGTCCATAATCACTATGATAAGTATGATTAAAATGTTTTATTAAGATTTCACCGGTCATTGAATGTGGTTACTTGTAGTTTGTCTCTTTCTTAACTAAGTTCAGCACTAAATTTTACCTTCTTGAAGAGAGTCTGCATCAGTCTCTACTCATTCACTTACATTGAAATGTGAGTTTTCCCCTTTAAATGTCCCAGCCGAAACAGCACTGGAGTCTGTAAAATAAATAAAGAAAGAAACAAATTGAATTTTAATGAATCACAAGACACTCACAGCTTTGTGAAATAATTTTCATTGAACATGACTTCTGGCCTCTTAGCTTCCACTTGTTTTTTTTAACTGAACTCATGAAGGAAGTTATGTGGATTTCCGAAGGATTTTCATCATTTCTTTGACCATTGTTTCTTATGTCAGTCCTTTATTTATTTATTTATTAAGGGTGCCAGTGTATAAGCATTGAAGCACCCTTACTATTTTTCTGTTTTGTTTCAAAGACAATTTTTATCTGTTTTCATGCCCCACAGCTCAAAGCATCCAACCTATAATTGAAGCAACTGTTTGTTTGAGGCTTACTTTTCAGTCTGTTTCTGTCTGTCTCTTCTACAAGTGCTATTAGGGAGTGACAGCTCCAAGTCTGTGCTTACCACTGTGACCCAAATGAGCCACTGGAAGCAGCTTTAATGTTTATTTTGATCTTGGTTGTCTTTACATTACACTTCTGGAGTTAATACATGAAATAGCTGCAATGGCACCCTTCAAAATTTCTTCTGAAATTTTATTTGTTATCAGGAAATCTGTTTCTTTATGATATGCCTTGCCTGGTGGTTTTATTGTTTGGGTATGCAATCACCTTAGTGTAAATGATTAGAACCGCTTTTTAGTTGTAAATGCATTTATAAGAAGTCACATTATTGCTCACGTTGTGTTTGGGATCGAGATTGTAATTTTTCTTAATGAATTTTATTGAAGTAGGAACCTCATATAATCATTTTAAAGACTCAATATGAGTTCTGCCAGATGTTCCTCTATCAAATACACCCACTTCCAGTTGTCTGAACTCTGCAGGATTCACCTGATTTGTCTTCAGTTATAACTGCATGTTTCAAATACAGCAACTTCTTATTGTTTCCTGGAAATATATTACCTATTATGTTTTTCACCAATTTTCACTTCCTCTAATCTTCTCCGCTCAACTAAAACAGGTCATACAATACAAGTTATTTTAGTTGGGTTTTTTTAGCGCACTTCAGATTAAATGTAAAAGATCAAGCTCTATTAAAGTGTTTGCGATTGCATTTAATTTGAGCGTGAACAATGGGTTCTCAATGCTAGACAGCTCTAGAGTTCATCTCTCACAATTTAACTACAGAAATGAGTTCAGAGGAAATAATGTCACTCTGACCTCATGAAACATTGAGTGGTTAAGTACTTTTGTCTCATCAAAGCCCAATGAGACTCACCTTATGAAATCAACCCACACATGTTCAATCTCCAGAAATAATCATCAAATGCTAATCACAGAATTAGACAGGCAAAGGATATAATTATTTAACTTTTTTTTCTTTTTCTACCATTGTAAACCCTTTAGGGATGTGACACAGTAACCTTTCATGTGCCAAACGCCACAGTTGGAAATGAAAAAAAAAAAAAAAAAGACCATTATAAAAAGATGAATGAATTAGGGTGGGGAGGGATTTTTAGGGGGAGGCGTGAAGCTGGACTCTCGCTTATGAATATGCATATTCATATGTGTTCCCTGGTCGGGATAAAAGACAATGGGGACTCCAAAGTTTGCAGGCCCCTCTGGGTGTATTCAACCCCATCCCGTACAAAGACACAAATTTTCCGCTGAGGCCTGGTCGACGGTGGCATGGAGGGAAGCTCCAGCACCCCTCAGTGTTCCTGAATCAGACAGACAGGAAGTTGTCCTGCAGATACCCCCGTCCCTATGGCAGTTCCCATAAATTCCCACAATTCCAGTGCCTCGTTGGTTGGTTACGTATTCAGCAGAGCACCGCCGGGCTCCCCTTGAACCCGGTCGTAAAGGAGCTGGAGGGAGGCCACGACCGAGACAGACAGGGATGAAAAAAATTATTTTCCTTTCACCGTCACAACATGACCCAGATAACAGTAGATTGCCCTTTTTAGTCACGATAAAATTGCCTTTGTGTCTGAAGTTACAAGAGTGAAAAAGAAACAAAAAACCAAATGAAAATGGGGGGTGCTTCAAAGGTTAATCCTTTACAAGTGAGATCAGAGCATCCCTTCTTTAAGGAACAGAAGAAAATCTATCTCTTCTCTCTTTCCCTCCTTCCACTTTTATGTCTGGCCATAAAGAGTGGGTTTTATGTACACTCGAATGGCTGAGGCTCACAGAACATGCATATGAATGAGGCAGAAGCACATGGGACCAATATATCTTTACAAACAGATCTGCACATATATAGAGAGAGGAATGGGGTAAGAAAGAAGAGGAAGACATATAAAAACTGAAATAAAAAAGAACAAGACGCAAGATGCAGGTATGGAACAGAAGGGGGGATGTGATCGAAGGAGGAGGAGACAGTCTGGAGCAAAATAATGGAAGAAAAGCAGTCTGGAGCTTTAATCACAAAATCAGAGCTGGAGGAGCGAGGCAGGCATGCAGCCTCTATAACAGATCCCATCTGAGAATGCTATTGCAGGCCTGGCTCTGGTTTTGGCTACTGGGCTCACAATCCAAACACTAAGGCATTCTACTTCATGACCTGCCCTTACTACCTGCTACAAAAAAGCTCCTGCTAATATCAGAGCATCCGCTGACTCCCAGGCTGCATGGCTGCAACTAAAACAGCTGCTTCAAAACATTAAGAGAAATCTAGTCTTTTGCTCACTTCAGCTGAAACCATTTCAGACATTTGTAGTGGAATAAAACATTTTAAAATAAAATAAAAAATGTTATATATTTACACCAAAATCCATATCAAAACTGGGGTTTCATAACTGAAAAACAGTTTTGAAATGTTTTAGTGAACCAGTGAACCAAGCTGCTAATTCATGAAACAAAAAATAAATAAATAAAAAGAGTATGTAGATTTCTTTATTTAGCCTTTTTAAAAAAAAAAACAGTTTAACTGAAATGTTTACATATGAAATAGTAATACACAAAACAAAACAGAAAGAAAAATCTGTATATTTATTTATGGAAATATTATTTAAAACAGCCATAAAAAAATGAGGAGAGTTGTTGTAAAGGCCAGTTAAAGTGATGCTCCACAATTTTGCGTAATGTCCCTAAAACCTAAGGTTAGAAGCATTAAAGTGATACTTTATACACTGTGAAGCATTTGAGAACTGAGTCACTCACTATTTCCACCTCTCTTTTGAATACTGATTTTTTTTTTAATGCTTTCACTCAGACAAAGTATCTGAGATTATTTCCATTAAGAAACAGTAAAACACATACAGCAAAACCTGAGACAGGACCTGGAAAACACATCTAGCTCTCTAGTTGATCCATCTATGCCACATTTCTGACTAATATCACAATAGAAATAACTTATTTTATGCCAGTTAAACTATGTTGCCTTTCCAATTTTGTAGATTCTTCCAAAGAAATTAGGAATATTACGTGTAACTGCAACAAGATGCTGACAATAAATGACAAATTCACCAATAAAAATGTTCTTTGCTAAGTTCTTTGTTACATGAATGGACATTACTTGTTCAACCATTTATTTTGGTTTATTTTATGCAGGATAAACCAAGGGAGAAATTTTCAGAAATGTGACAGAGCATAGTTCAAATGTAAGTAACTGCTAAATAAGTTCCTCTGGATTTCCCAGTTTTGCTGAAGAAAAATTCAACTAACTGCTTTTGGAGTAAAATTTAATAAGAGTGTCCCTATCTCATATTCATAGCATGTGTCTTAGTGTATGCCAATACACCATCATACCTGCAGGAGTTTGGGTTGGACTGATGGAAAGAGGGAGAGGGAAGGTGGTATGGAAAGGGCAAAAGGAAGCAGAGATGCTGGAGGGAAGCAGAAGTCTGAAGTTAAATATTAATCTGTGGTGATTCATCTGCAGTGGAAGCCTCCAGGCTCCTTCTGCACACCGCCAGCTGTTGGCCCCTGTCTCTTGGCCCTGGACCTAGATGTGAAAGGCTGGGCTGCTGCCCAGAGTGCCCAGGCATGAGAATCCTTGGCGGGGAGAACAGGAGGGAAGGCCAGGACAGGTGGTGAGCCTGGCTGGGATGACGCTGAGTGTTTTTTTTTTTTTTTTGTGGGTATGTGCAATGAGATGTTCCACATACTATAAGATATCACCGCAAGTGTGTGAACTGTCACACACGAAGACACTGAGGAAGTCTGACATTGTTGGGTTAAAAGCCCAATGATGTGGTGGTGCAAAGGGGAAGGATTAAAGAAGTGACTAGAGAGAGAGGGAAATTGGAGGAATGCAACTAAGTGAACAAGCGCAATCCATGAAGTTCCTTTGAATAAAGGAATTAAATTGGAGGAATGCATATGTACTAATGACTTGCAAACCAAAATTTAAGCAAAGATCTTGTACAATCGTTTAGTGCTTGGAGTACGTGGAGGGAATGTCTTTCAGCTACCACCAAACCAAATTTCAGCTCTATTATTATAAAATTGACTGAGTTATAGTCATTTGTGTAGTTGCTAAATTCAATTAGCTGTGACGATCATCTTGAATTGAGTTGACTTCAGAATTTTGGTAGTTATTGATGTTCATCCAATGTTTCAAGAGTTTCATTAAAATGTATTGTGTGATTAATGAGATAATAGGCAATTACACGATAGCCAATTTTTTATGGCAGTGACCAATAATTTCCAAAGAGCAAAAACATCAGGGCATGTGCCTGATGCTACATCTGCAGTGAGCTTGAGCATACCATTATTTTTAAGATTTGACCGAAACAAATATCACTCCGTCATTTCTCTACATGAGATGGTCTTAATTTAAAACTCTGCCATGAGGCAATATGCATTCATTCATAGAATGGTAGGCCCTTATTTGTTTAATATTTTTGCCTCCTACAACATTCATATTTCATTTATACCACTACACAGCCATAAGTAAGTATATGATGAAAATTAGATTACATTGTAAAACAAAAAGATCAGTGTTGAATAATACAGTCTTCATAAACTGTTTCAAGAAGAAATCCAGGAAAAAAGAGAGAACAGAAGGATGCTGTTGATCTGTGATGAGTAAACTGTAACTACAAAGAAACAAGGATCATAAAGACATGTGTCTAGCAGTTTCTCAGCAGGTGTCCCCAGAGCTCACCAAGCTTTGCCTCAAACTACAGTGTTTGACTTGTTTCAAACTTCAATTTAAACCCGAGAAGAAAGGAAGGGGATAGCTCCAAATAATAGTCTTCCTCAGCCGCTACAGGATCCAGAAGAACCTCGTAACTGCTTGAGGAGTATTCTCAGACTTTTCCCCCCCATTTGTATTTTCCTTCCTTTTACTGTTTTGGCTTTTTCCCTCTCCTACAAGGAGTTTGACTTGAGGATGACTCATTCGCCAAATCAGAGGAGTAAAAATAGCTTTAGAAACTGCCAGAAGAAAGTGAAACTCCAAAGAGCACAGGTCAAAGTATCCAGCTATTGTAAGGAAAATAAAAATCTAACGATTAAAACATTTTTACTGTCAAATTGATAAACAAATGGAGCCAACTCATTTAAGTTACGCCTCCATGGCCAAATTAAAAGCAGTTCGGTGGAATTCCTTAAAGCCCATGCCTTAAACCCCTCCTGTACAGATTGTGTTCATGTATGATGCCCATAAACTCTTACCATGAATCCCCACTGGTCAGAGGCTGCTGAGAAGGAGTGTTACTACAGCTTATTTGGGAACTAGAGAAAAAAAAGTGAGAAGAGAAGAAAAAGAAACCCTGGGTCATGAATTATAGAGCAGATCACTTTTGTCTGAGTCCAGGGAAAGTGAGCAAGACCACATGAGAGAAAGAGATTCACCCCCTTTTCTTCCACGCCTTGTCTGGTACATGGGAAGCCAACGGGGAGAGCGGTTTATGACCAATTGAAGCTGCAGCAACATCTCTCGGAAGGCAACGAGTGGATCCATAGCAACAATCCTAGCGGGGCATATTAATCCCCTGCTTTATGTAGTGCTAAGTGTACAATAGTAATCAGGATTGGAGCAGGCCCCACTGATCATTAAGGGAAAAGGCTATATAAAGAATTCATAATGGGATTAGCCCACGGCGAGTGGAGAAAGACAGAGACAAGAGAGAGAGTGGGGGTTGATGTCTGGAGGATGAGGACAAGGAGAGGTGGGCAGAGGAAGGGAGGGAGGATGCAGGGAAGGAGGGATGGCACGATCCTGGAATTAAATCACCCATCAAATTGCATGGAGGAATTTTAATTTACAGGTTAATGTCATATTGTGTGACTAATCACGGCCAACCATTTCGATGAACCAGTAGAAGACCAGGGAAATTATAGACTGCCGCAGCCAATTGAAAATGCTGTGTGGAGTCTCACCTAATAAAAATATATTGTTTTAAATCAGAATTAATGAATTCTGATATTCACAGGGGCTCCTAACTATTCATTCAACGCCTAATGAAGCAAGCTTGAAAAGTAAAAGTTTTTTTTTTTTTTTAAATTGTCCACTAAAGAAAAAGAATGGGAACTTCAATAAATGCAATAAATACACATCTCATATGCACACAGTGTAACTTTAAAATCATTTGAACCCCTTTGAATAAATTCCTAAAACTTCATTCATGCAATAGTCAATTTGCAACAACCATTACTGTGCCATGGCTCTACATTATCGATCATCATTTACCGATAAGCTCTTAGATCATGATTACATAAAACTTTGGAATGACCAGGAGATTTTAAAGCTTTAAAGGTGGACCCCAAAAGCAAAGGAAATCATGTAAAGTTCAAACTTCTAGTGTAATTTAAAGGGGGAAAAAATCTACAGATGTGATCTTATCAGGTATTTACTTTCTTGCCCCAAGAAAATTAAACCAGACTAAGAATCATTTTTCTTATGTCTGTTATTTGATGACTGGACTTTATTGTGGCCGCATACAGAAAGCTTTCTTTGAAAAACTTATTATTATGGACTTGTAATTAGCTAAAAATACTTATTTGTATTATTATTTCCTCCTCAGGAGGTTTATTTAAGTTTTGTGTACATCATGATAGATGCAGTCATGAAAAAAAAATGTATACAGTCCATAAAACATTTGATTTAATTAATATTTTTGACAAAAAGTAGTTTCTTTAAATTTACATGATTTATATTAATACATCATGTAAATTACTTAGTTACTTCACTTGTTGTGTATTGTTTTCTTCTGTTTTTAAGCTATTTTAACCATATTAAATGAAATTTTAAATGTTTTTTGGTGATTCATTCCTAGCTTTTTACGTATCTGCAGTCATATGGTGGTACAGGTCACCGCTCGTGTTCATCAGTAGATTTATCATGTCGCCCTGTCAGCAGTGATCGGAACTGCAGGCAGAGCAAATAGTCTCAATGGGAAATAATTTTGCACATGGACACATTCTGCTAGTTTAAGCTCACTGATCCGGTCACCTCCAACTCTGGATTTCACGTGATCAGGAATAGCGTGGCGCATTGAACCTGCTGTGTCCAACAGAGGAGATCTTCTGTTTAAAAATCCATTTGTGAAACTAAAAATAGAAGATAAATTATCAGCCAGCAGGTTGGAGCAGACAGACCGGGCATGAACACAGAAAACTAAAGACAGAAGAGAGATATACAACATTTTCTCCAACATGGTCAGCCTTTTGTGCCTTTAGCTACTCAGATCGCTCACAGGTGGATCTTATTTAACTAATTATGTGGCTTCTGAATGTAATGGTTGGGGGTTTAAAGCAAAAGCGGTGACTATATATGCAAATTACACTTCTTTTGTTTAATTTGTTTTAGAAATTATTCAACAGAAGATTTTTCCCCCATTTTATCTTTGTTAATTTGGATTAATATTGTAGAAATATGACTTATAATCAAACTAGAAAGTCAGTCCTGAAAGTTGTGTACCTGTCTGTCTGCTTTTGTTTCAAGCAGTAAAAATTTAAAAAGCATATATTCTTGTTTTAGGTGGGGGATGGGAGTGGGTCCAGGAGGCATTTGTCTCTCTGATTTAATTATTAGACTGGACTTTTTTTACGAGACACAGCAAGAGGGAGAAAAAAGGCAGTACAATAAATAAATAAATAATAAACTACATTTATCCTGTCTTTTTCCACGTAAAATATAACACAAATTGTGAAATTTGTTGTTGTTAGCAATTCATAAAACAAATGTCTGCCCCACTACATTTCAGGCTCAGGAGCTGCTTACTGATTAACTTTTGGAGTCAGTTTGATTCAAGATGGCTGCCATAGCTGAGCAACTTTAGCAGACACAAAATGGCTATAATTTTGTCAAATTTACAGTTGTTGAGCTAAAATTTAGCGTGTTAGTAGCTGAGAGTGTGAGACCTTTGTTTAAAACTTTGCCATCGGTTTTTGGAATCAACTCTTTCTTGTTTATGTGAAATTGCAGCACCCTTTTCTAAAGTCCTGAATGAAGAATTTGTCCTATCAAGTTTTCAGAAACCTACATGAATTTAACCTTAATTATTCTCAAAAGAGCAGAAGTAGAAATTTTTTTTTTTTTTTTCAAAATTTTACTAAATATTTAGATGGACCCTGGCCATTGTGTAAGACCTCAAGAGACAAAGTCAGAGTAGAACTACTTCAAACTTTTCACCACATTGTTTTGTTTTAAGTAGGATAAGTTATAATGATGGTTGAACAATGATTGAAGTTCAGCTGCTGAGTGTGGGGATTTGACAAAAAGTAAGACCTTTGATTATCTTAAAAAAAAAATTTAAATAAAAGCAGCAAAATGTTATAAAATGATTTTATGTTTATGTCTTGTAGATAAGTCACCCAATCTCAAATAAGAAAAGAAAAGTTCCAACTAAAAAAAAAAAAAAAATGACATCTTCCAAGGTTTGTACTCATTTTTCCTCCCTGAATTTGTTTTTTATTCCATAGCATTCACTCAAAATCAAACTAATGTAGACGCTAGCAGATGTTTTCCAGATTGTGGCGGTAGTCAGGACACATCCAACCGGAAGGACACCCTGGGGCAGATCCTGAACATGCTGAAGAGGTTGACATATTCCAGCCAGTGTGGGAATACCTCGGGATCCCTCAGGAGCAGCAGGACATCGGTTTGGAAGAGTGAGGCCCTGGTTATAATGCTCAGTGTCTGGCCATATCGAGAAAAGGATATCTGGGTGTTTTTATTGGACCGAGGAACATAAGTACCACTAGATTTATTGCAAAACCTGATTTATTTTTATTGTGTTATGTTACAATCATTAACCTGGACCACACACAGTCAAAGGGGATGTAAGGTTTTATTCCATGTCAATTTCTCTACGAAATTAGGCTAAGGCATGATTTGGAAAAATCATTTGGTGGTTGTTTTGTGTGCATTTCAGTTTGTTTATGCTAAAAAGTGGAACTGAAAAAGTCCTGATTCCTCTACCAGGCCACCAGCACTCACAAGTTAATTTTAGATGAAGCCCGTCCAGTCCTACTTCTATTCCGGGCCTTGGCTCAGCTCACTTTGGGTAGTTCCTTCATCACCGCAGCAGACCGGGGGGAGGACTTTATTACAGCCACAGCTCGTTAGCTTGAGTGGTCTTAATGAAGCAGCGTGGCGATCAGACAGAAATCATGCTGCTGAGGCCCTGCGTCATTAAACCAGCCTTTAATTACGTTGATATATGACTGGGACGGGCCTCGATGCCACGGAAATCCACCAAGTCTTACCGTATTTCAGCCTCCTACGCTCCCAGCACACGCATAAGCACATTTCTTTAATGTAGTTAGGTTTCACAGTTACACAAACAAAGAGGGATGACTTTTTTTGCACTCAGACTTTTTAAGTTAACTTGAAACTTCCGTCACAGTTACTGTAAACTGGAAACAGCAGCTGGGCGAAAGTAATTCCAGCCAGGTTCAAAAGCTTCAGGAGTTTTAAAATTTGAGTTTATTTAAAAATATTTCCCAATACAGCGGTGAAGAACACATCTTTAAGTGGGTCAGATGGACACTAACAGGAAATAAAATCTTGCCTCTTACAGTAGGCAAGACAAAAAAGGGTCCAACAGTTTTCACTAAAAGTAAATATGTTGAAATAAAGATGGGTCTCAAAGACCTAAGTTATAAAGTACACATTTGGTTACTTTATTCTTGCTCCTAATGACTATGCTTTAGTTTAAAATTTTTCAAAAGCATCTGTGATTATCCTGATGATCCACCTGCCCTCTCTATCCCAGTATTGTTACTGTAACTTGGACGTCTGAGAATCTTTACCAACATATTCCCTGAAACATGTTCCACTTTTCTTTCTTTGGACTTGGCCGTTGGTGGCAACATTATGTCATGCTTCCCTGCCTCCTTCATAATTTAACATGAACAGAAATCCAGTTATATAATATGAGTGCAGAGGTTCTTGTGAGATTTGGAAAGCTCAGCAGTAGACATCTCCACTTTGGGTTAATTGGTTTTGCTTCTGAAAGGCCATCATTTTCTTTCAGGCCCATTAACCGTAATGCTCCAGAGTCCAGGATTAGTTCGCACTCAGTGAGACTGCTGTGTTGTCGTTAAATTCAATTTAACGGAGCACCCACCGGTGCTAATTACAGCTAGCTTCAGTGAGAGCTTCGTGTTAGTTTGATCACCAGAAGTCGGCGTTAGATCAATTTGTCTCCAACTTTTAGCTGACATGCTGGTCTCTTTTGTTAACTAGTAGGTTAGAGGTTTACGGAAGCATCATATTTCTAAAATTTTAATGATAAATTCTTGCATTTTTCCCTTTTAGTATTCCAGTGAAAAACCATTTAAGGTTTCTGAATGCTTTGTCACATTCTGGAAACTTTAATCTGCACCATTAAAAAACGTTCACAGTTATGTATTTAGAGTGGTCAGATGTTTTTTTCCCCAACTCATCTATTCAATTCATCTTTATTTATATAGCTTTTTTTAACACAAGGGAAACTGAAAGTGCAGTAAAGAATCTAAACAAGACATTAAAGCAAACATACATTGCAAAAAGGTAAGTTTAAAATTAAAAAATGTCTGAAAATAGATAAATATATGTTGTTAAAGTAAAAACTAAAAAGGTTCTAAGTGTATAAGCCAGTTTATCATATTACACCAGGTAATTAAGGCAATTAAGTAAAATAATGAGATAACAAGAGTGTATAAAACTATTAAATATAAGCTATTTAGTTTTTAGCTGTGTTTCAGGGAGTGTGTTTTTGCCACGAACTCATACAGGAAGCTGAGGCCTGATAACTAAAAGCTCTGCCTACTGATCTGGTCTAAGGAACTCTTAAACATCAAGTAAACCTGCATCTTAATAGTGGAGTGATCGTGTGGGGTGGTAAGCGTTAATGACGTCTAATAAGTTTATTAAAATGGTGCAAGGCCTTGATGGGCTTTGTTTGTAATAAGAAGTTTTAAATCATTACATCAATGTTTATTTGTGACATCTAAAATATATGTTGACCATATTATCTGCAACTATACTGGAAAATAATTAAATCAAGTAGACTGTAATGTTTTTATTTAGGGTAATAAGAGATTTGTAATGCAGAGGATTTCAGTTTTTCCTCCAAAAACTGAGATTCAAAAATAAAAAAGACACAAAACAATCCTTTCCCTTGTCGTTCAAGAAGTTGTGAAAAATAACTTCCATCCGTATATATTTGTTGTTTTCTAGGGCTACTCCCACCACCATCATGGATTGAACCCAAAGGCACACAAGAGATAAATCTCTGACTTTATCACTCAAACAACGAGACTGAAGCAGACTGGATTAGAACTAAATAATAAAACTCAGAAATAAAACCAATGAAGAAACAACAAGGATCTGACAAAGTCACTGAAAACCATTATGTACTGAAGGAAGAAAACAAGTGACTCATTGCAGGTGTGCTGATTACAAATTGGAATCAGGTGTTTACAGGTGAGCAGAAATCAAACCTGGCCGAGGCCTGGTCCACACTGCTCCATATTTATAAATACTCGGATTGTTTTTGCCTCATTTGCACCTCCTGTCCAACAATCATGCTTTCCAGAAAGGACATTTTTTTGAAAACTTAGTTTTTGGTGGATTTATGTCGACAGGAGATATGTATCTTCTGAAAAATTATTATGTAGCAGCCTGTTTCATGAATGCCCACTCTCATTTTGTTCTTCATCGCTGTCTTTACGGTGGGGGTGGGGTTCTGTTGTTGTGGGTTTTTTTTTTCTAAATCAGACTCATTTTATCCTGATCTTGTCACTTTTAAACTTGGATCATGTGCTGAAATGTGTAAAAAACTGAGAGGAAAGTGTGGAATGTATTAGTAGGAGAATTTTTAGCCAAATTAAAAATATCCTTTCTCTGTATTTTGTCATGGCGTTAATGTGGATGGTCTTGCTACCTGGTGGCGTGTCATGAGTGTTTCAGCCTCTTTGTTAGAATGTGTGGATGAAGGAAAAAATAAAATAAACAAAGAATATATATATATATATATATATATATATATATATATATAGTATTGTACAGAGAGCCTAAAACTATAACCAGGCAACATACTGGACTACAGCAATATGATCTGAACCCAAAACAATGGGAACATTTACCAGAACAGATAACCCCCATAAAAAAATCCATAATCCATATGACAACCACACCATGTAAACATACATCTCTGTGCCTTTATTTAAAACAACAAAGAGCTCCAGTGCTTTTGTTTTGTGCTTTAAGAGAAAATGACCCCATATTAACTCACCCACAGATTTACTCAGCTAGATATGCTTAAGAAACATTTGCACAGGATGCAGGTAAAAGATTCATTATTCAGCCCCAGCAATGGGCAGGAAAGGGCCTCTCCAATGGCTTTTACCTAACCACCCCCTAAAAGCCTCCCAAGAAAAATACCTGCATTACAGAGCCTCACTGTGGAGTAAGTGTATTCACTATAGAAGCACTCCCAGTACCTGAATAAAAGATGAAATATTGAACACAGACTGTGGGGTTTTAAGTTTATTATTTAGACCAGGATGGTCTAATTGCACTAATGCAATGGAGTAGATCTTTTTTTTTCCAAGCTAGGTACAGTCTTGTGGTTTCCAGGCTTCTACTTAAACCAGGATTTTGAAGGCACCACTTCACAGAGCACCCATATTTTCAGGGAGAACGGACTGATGGTACTGTACGTTCAAGGTAGAGACATTAATGACTTTTTAATTTGTAAGGTTTTACAGACTCTTTAATTTTTCAGACCCCGGGGCTCTTTACCTGGAGCTACGAACAGTGAGGCTGGAACCGCTAATCTAAATGTAGAAGTTTTTAATGCAGAGAAGTATCACGCAGCCTCTATTATTTATGAGTAAAGCACTGCCGCCATCAAAACCAAATAGACCCTGAGGAGCATTTCACAGTAATGCACTGTGGCTTTGGAATGACGAGAAAAATATTATTTTAATTTTCATTTATTTTATTTTCACTTGATGTCAAATAGGAATAGTGCTTCAAAGTTTTTGACCAAGAATTATCTACTTTTTCCAATTTAATAATGACCCCCCCAAAAAATGAAACCAAACTCTACTATTGAGAAGGAAAAATGTGGCAAAGTATGCAAACTTCAGCACCTGTTATTAGTCTTTTATGCAGCAAAACTTAAACTCTGAAAGGTTATTGGATTTTTCTCACAAAGTTCTCATATTAAGTCTTTTCAGACTGCTTGTAAGAGTTAGAGGTTTGATTTGGCCACTTTAAATTGTAAATCTTATTTTTATTTCACTATTCTTAACTTGGCGTAAAATGCTTATTAAGATTCAGTTCAAGGACAGATGTTCTGGTGTTTTCCTTTATAACCTGTTGAAATAATTCAGAACTCTTTGTTTCATCCGGTATATCAAACCAGTCCTGCATGCACCAAAGGGGTTAGATTTTGATTTTGAAACTCAGTGCGCATTAAAGTTAAATAGGTTTTTGTATCACTAACCAATGGTTGTTTCCAGGTGAACTCATGAATACTAATATTGCTGGAAAGACCTTTGTGAGCCCACACACCATCACATGACCTTTTATTGGACTTATCTTCATTGGTTGACCACTCCTGTGAAGGGTAGCTATTAAGTTTGGTCCATTTATGTCTTTTAAATGTTGAATAAAGGAGTCAAATCTTTGGCTTGGTAAACTTTTCTAACTTTTCTATCCTGATTTGTATTACCAATTCTGTTTTGAGGACCTCAGAATCTCTTTTGTTCACATCACAATTCACCTCGACAGATGAGAGCTTTAAGAGATCCGTTATTTTAAAGAAATATGGCGCTGGACATCAAATAGTTCGAAATATCAAGTCTCACTTTTATGTTTATCAGACTTTCTTTGTCTCTACTGCAGATTTATCACTTAATATGATGAGTTTGTGACATTTATATAACAATGTGCAGAAAACAGGAAGAAAAACAAGGTAATGTATAGACATGTTTTAATTTTCACAATAAAAACTATTTAAAAAAATCAAAAATTAAAAGAAACTAAAATATGCAGACGTGATAAAAAAAAGAAAACTTTGTGGGTCATAATAAATTTCAGTCAAAAATGGTAAGATGATTTTAAAGATCACAGAATTCTTTAAGAATAACTCTGCACACAACAAAATATAAAAAGAAAATAAACAACTAATAGATAAAACTTAGAAAGCTAAGTTTTGATCAAATTAAATGATTGACAGCAGGAGAAATTCACAGGTAATAAAATGTACTAAAATTGGGATTAACATGAAATGATTCAGATTTCCTCGCAAAGTTATAAAACTAATTATATTATTGCAAAATTACAGAAAAGATAGAAATCATTTTTAAATTTGTTTAGTAACTTTGCATTTTCTATTTGTTTTTGTTCAATAATAATGTTGGTTTCATGTTTTTAACTTTATTTAATTTTTTTCCAACCTAAGATTTTTTGATTTTGCTAACTGTGTAACCCTGAAATCCTCAACATTAGTTTACTTAATATAAGAAAAAATCTGTCATATTGACTTAAGTTGTGTTTATTTGCACTAATAGAGAGTGTTAGGTTAAATCCTGTGAGGGGAAAGCAGCACAAGTGTATGAATATGGATCATATATGTACAGTAATCTGGTCTAAATTTATTGAAGTTAATTCAATCTGTTTCTATTAAATTCAATGTAATTTAGATTAAATTGTTTTAGACTAACTTCATGATGTTGGATTTCATTTTTATGCTTTGGTTAAAACACATTGTTCCAAGTTTTACCATTATTTCTTTATTTAGACATTTAAGTTTAGGAGATATGGTCGGCTAAAGTAGATTAGGTAAGTAACATTTAATTTCTTAGAGTGTAGGATATAAACGTAGCTGAATGTTAAGCCCTACACACACTCCTACAGCAGATTACACAGTGTGAGTTTTGTTTCTGTGAAAACGGACCCCCCTGTACAGTGAGATAAAACCGAGGGACCCCGGCATCACCTCTCACAGCCCTCGTGTGTTGTCTTTGACTTTTCCCAGTGCTGATGGGAATTTATTCCCCTCTCCTGGCGGGAGTCACTCTTCATCCTCTCTCCCATATGCTGAAACCTACACAGTCACTCTGTGCTCGGGAAATCCCAAGACACCGCAGTCTTCTGAAATCCAATAGAACGGCTTTTATCCCCTGAAGATACAGTACAAATCATCGCTGGTTTTATCTCAGCTGGGGATGTCAATTTATCTAAATAAGCTTAGTCCCTCTAGCTGCCTGTCAGAGTTATTTCTCCCTCTCCAACACCAGCCCTGATACCCTACCTTCTTTTCTTCTTTTCCCCCAGTCTCTCTGCTCTCCTCTTCCTCCTCCCGCTCTGATTTAGTGAAGTTTTAGATCCAGTCAATGTCGCCGTCTTTTGTTCTCTGGAGAGGGAGGGGGGGACAGCAGAGGACAGGGAGAGTAATGGGATTGGTACTCTGCACTGGATACCAGTTTTGTTCGAGGCCTGCCTTACTGGCCCACAGACAAATGTGTTGGGGTGAGTGTGTGAGCTGTTCTGAGTCCCTTTAGTGTGCAGTGGAATGTACTTAATCTGCCTGCCATCATAATGCAAATGAAGCTCCCTGGTCTCAGCAGGACATGTTCTCTCTGTGAGTGTGTGTGTGCGGGGGGGTGCATGTGAGAGTGCGAGTGTGTGTTGGGGAACAGCCAGGCCTCTGACAGAGAATGTTGGAAAGACTTCTGTCACACTGGCACAATGGCTCAGGACCAGGTCCAGTTACACACACAGAAGTTCGATGGAACGGACAGAAATATGAAACCAGGCAGCTGAAACGGGGAAATGACTATCGGTTAGCTCTGCTTACCTAAACGCTCCTGTAAGGACATTGAATAAATGGTAGCAAATTAGTTCCAGATTTGTCAAAGTTAAATATGAACACCTCTGAATTAAAGTGGGAGCAAAGGCCTATCCTTTTCAGATAAAGTTAACTTGGTACATGTGCTGTTTTTATTTATTTCCTTTTAGACTTTGTGAGGTTTTTACTTTTCTCTATACGTTGTTCTCATTACACTTGTCCAAAATTAAATTAACCGCATGATGATACATGAGGACTGTTTTTTCTAGTAATTCAGCTTGTCTTTTTTACGTTGACACATTAGGTTCAAAAGTCGACTGGAACCTTTTGCATGTTCTCCCTGTGCATGTTTGGGTTTTCTCCAGGTACTTGGGTTTCCTCCCACTGACTAAAAACATGCATGTTAGGGTAATTAGTAACTCTAACTTGTCACTGGCTGTGAGTGAGAGCATGAATGGGTGTCTCATTTGTCTCTATGTGACCCTGTGATGGACTGGAGACATGTCCACGACGTCCCCCACCTTTCGACCCATAAAAACTGGAGATAGACAACGGCTCCTTACGACCCTGCACGGACAATGGATGACATGAATAGATGGACAATAGACTCTGTACAAATTATAACTAAATGTGATTGCGCATCTTCACTGAAAAATGTGCAACGACTTCATCTTGTAAACAATTTCACCAAGGACCCATTATATGTTGAGTCTTTATAAATTCTGTTACTATAGCATCATAAAGACACAGTTTGATCCCTTTTTTATTTATATCACACACTGACACATCAAAATAGTCTTTTATTATCACCAAGGTGATTCCTAACGAGTTATTAGCTGAAGACTTGGCATTGGGTTAATGATCAGCTAAAGGATGATGATTTTTCTCGTTTTGAAAGACACAACTTCCAAATATTTTTCATCTGCTGGAGAGAGTTTTGATTGCCTGAATCTTCATCTTGTGTCCTCCACTTGTTTGCTTCCATCTTTTTTAGGCAAACAATAAGCTGTCATGATCAGGGGCTGGACAGGAAATAAGTATAAAAGCAGCCAAAGTCTAGAGAAGAACCTTAATATCTGGATAATTATTTATCAACATCACTGTAAGATATTACAAGGAATTCTGGATATCTGGAGATTATGATTTGTTTAGGACTTTAAACCTTAGCTTTGGTAAGTTTAAAACTTAAGTAAATTCATTTTAATAAATTCAATTTCTCCTAATGTGAGTGTTATTACATTTCTTCATCATCTGTTTGAATTTATAAAAACAGCAAATGATCAATTTAGAGTTTCAAGTTTCTTAATAAAGACAGATTACAAACATTTGCTCACAAAACTTTCAAGTCACCCCAAAAGTTTTCTTATTCTGATTCATTTGTCTTAATTGTAAGGACTTTACTTTTCCTCCACAGGGCCAAAATCTTTTCACTATTTCTTCCCTACAACTCAGCTCCTTCTCCCTCGGTTATCATTAACATTTTTCAGATCAAGGCCAAGGTAGATTTTATTGTCCCAAAGGGAAATTACTCCTGATGTGACGTTATAGGAAACACTGTCTCCACATGGCAACAGAAAAATATAATTTCATTCAAAACAAAGGACAAAGGAAACATACAGACTGGCTCTTTCCAGACAGACGCATATATTTATTTGAAAACTGATGTAAATGATGCTTAGAAAAGGCTGAACTGAGTGATGCTTTGGCCAAACTGTTATTAAGGCTGAAAACTTTTTTTTTTTAAATATGTTATACTTATTCAGTCTTTTGTTTTTAAAGTAACTTTATTTTTACATTGTGTACAAGCAGAAGAATAAAATCACCATTTGATGACCAGCTGTTCTTGCAAAATATACCACAAAGTTTCCATAAAAATTAAAGTACACTAACCTCACTTTTGCTGATCAATGTGACAAAAATTATACCATTAAAAAGGCTCTCTTGTGGAATATCATGATTGCTAAATGATAATTTAATTGATTCCGTGCAGGTTAAAACTGAACTGTGTCTATGAATCTTTATTTCAGCGCTTAAAAAGTCAAATGTACAATAATGTGGCCCGCACTCATAATAGCAAGACAGTTAATTAGATTCAAAGATTAATTAACAGCTTATCTAATCTATCAAAGGACTAAAGATAACTATCTAATTAAGAATATGAGTGAGGAACAGCAACAAACTTTGTCAAACAAAGAAGTCTCAGACATCAGTGTTATCTTCAATCATCATTCCTTTTCTTTTCATCTATTGTTCTCTCTCATCTTTTCTTCCTCACTGTCAGTTCCTCCCTCAGACACACAGCATCAACCCCACCCCACCCCTGATGTTTATTGATTGCCAAAGTTCATACAAGAGCATCACTTAATGTGTCAGCTTCGTGTCCCGCCTTTGTTCCGAGGGCTGCGGCCCACAATATTGCAAATTGATCCGTCTCTCTCAGCTAGCCTTTGTTCATACCCCCACCCTTTCCTTTCCTTTTTATCCATATGTTTCTTGTCTTTCTGAGGATGGCATCTGCATGGCTAAACAGCGGTTTGAGAGCTGATTAGCCGAGTCGCACGCCTGAGTGGACGCACTGATGAGCTCCTTGAGGTTTGACGATGCAGCCAATAAACGGACACGTTTGATTATCTGACCTCTGAACTCTGCCGTCACCGCGGCGGTCTTCCCTTCTCACCCTCCCTCTTCCTCCTCGTCACCCTCTTCACGCCTCCGTCTCTCCATTGTCCCTCTCAGGTGAAGATCTGAAAATAAGGTCACGCTTGTTTGAACACAAACATGTGCATCCTCAAGGGCAGCTCATCCTTGAAGCGATTGGATGTACGGTTTTATCACCTCTGGGAGAAAATAGAGAGAACTGTTTTATTTAAATGGAACTGATTCCTTGTATAAAACATATTTTAAATGAAGCATTCCTTTAAGTATGTGTTGCGAACACTCAGCTATAACAATGCCAAAGTTTTGCAAATTTGTAAATTGAACTGAATCATCGCCAAATTTAGCATTTTCTCAGACATGTTGGTTGTGACATTCATGCTGAATTGTGTTGGTTTCAAACATTAATCAGTTGTAAAAGGTCCATGCAGGGATTATTTCCTGAAAGTTTTGTTAAAATCCATCTTGTGGCTAATGAGCTCATTTGCTTACAAACAGCATTGACTCCAAATACAGTAGGTAGTGTCAACATTTTAAACAAAGAAGTTGTGCAATCTGTTAGCACTTGAAATATGTACTGGGGATCAGTCTGCTACTATCATACCAATTTCTAGGTCAATATCTGTAAAATTGACTGAATTATGGCCATCTTTGTGTTTTTAAGGTCATTTGGCTGCGGCAGCCATTTTGAATTGTGTTGATTTCAAACTTTAATTAGTTGTAGATGTACATCCAATGATTACTTTCATTAAAAACTTCATTAAGTCTCATTAAAAATTTTCCAGTGGTTCATGAAATAGTTTGCTAACAGTTACAGAAAGAGACACACACACACACACACACACACACATAACCTTTTCATCTAGGGCCATAAAAAGCTTTGGGGAAAGTGTACTATCTATATCTGGTTTATCACTGATGCATAAGTACGTATATTTTTTTCCCCAGAAGTTAGCAGAGTTAAAGCTCTGAAATTAAAATTTAAAAAAAATGAAAAACTTTTATGAAAGTTATGAAAAACTGTCCCTTTAGGCGTAAGAGGTAAGCGAACTTCAATATGCAAAACAAGCAACTAATAACAATTTTCTCTCACGTTGCTGCTGCCCTGGACAACTTGGCAGGAGTTTGGAACAAAGACCCAACAAAAGTATTTTTTGACATGCCTGCGGTTTGACTTCAGCGTCCTCCTGAGCCAATCAGCAGCGACTCCTGATGTCCACATCGCTGACAGTGTAATTGTCTGGTGGAGTATTCTCCCCAGCTTTAAGAGTGTCTGTAATTAAGATTTGAGCGCCCAGGACCATCGCCACCCCTCAACACACACACACACACACACACACACAGACTCCACAACCTCCCCGAGCTACTGTTGTCATGGAGAGATGATGTCAGGGGAAGAGGCTGCAAATGTTTGCGGTGATGGCGGCAGAGACGGGGGTCTGCATAACTAGAGGCTGCGCAGGGGGTAGCTTGAGAAGAGGGCAATAAGGGGTTGGGGGACTGCGGCACAATCATCTTGATTTCTTGTGCTGAACGATTACATGCCATGGTAATTGCTAGCAGAGGGATCTTTAATAAATATTTCATTCGGTGCAGCATCATTACTGCCTAATGTCGTTATTAATCTCCGCCAGTAATTTCCACTCAAGAGAAGCGATTTGTGAGGGGAGGGTAATGCCCCCCCCCACCTCTCCCCACCACAAGAGGGGAAAGAAAAAGAGGTAAAGATGGAGAGAGGAGGAGAATGAGAGAAGGATACTGAAAAAGTGCCATTAGTATGAAGTTATTTGAGGACAGAGGAGGAATGCCGAAGAAGAAAAGACAGTAAGGATGAATATTAGGCAGAGAATAGAAGGACCGGAAGAGAAAAGGGAATGGAAAGTTAGATGAACAGAACAGGAAAGAGCACGGTGAAGCTACGGAGTCTTTAAGTGTTGTTACAGCCACATATCATGTCCTGAAAGGACATCTTCCTTTATAAAAACAGAAAAATTACTGTTTTCACTCATAACTTTGACTAAACTTGCAAACATGAACAACCAAATCTGGGGTTGTACAATAAATTGTCCTGTATGCCCAATTTCTATCAGATCACTATGACTGAAATAAAGTGGGTTGTATACTGTAGGTATCTACAAATGTCTAATGTTCTACACCTGTTATAACAGACCTGATAAGCAACTCAAAAGAAAAGCTCTTAGTAGTGAGAGCTGTTCAAGCAAAAGACCACACAGGTCAGAGACAAAGATGTGGAGAAGGACAGATCAGAGTTGGAGTACTAAAAGATATCCCAGACCTTGAACATCATACAAAGACCCCGTAAATCCATTACTGAAAAATAGAAAGATTTTGCCACCACAGCAACCCTGCCAAGAGAGGGTTGTCCACCAAAAATGATGGACCAGATAAGGAGGGCATTAATCAGAAAAACACCCAGGAGGCTGAAGATAACCCTGATGGAGCTGGGCAGCTCTTCTGCGAACATCTGTCCATCGGACCTCTATAAACTGCAGACTGCACAAACCTGGCCTTCATGGAAAAGTGGCCAGGAAAAAAAGCCTCACTTAAAGGAAGAAAAAAAACAGGGACAGTTTCCAGCAAGACAATGACCCTAAACACAGTGTTAAAGCAACGCTCCAATGGTTTAGGGGGGAAGCATAGTTGTTCATGCTTTTCCACATGTAGGTAGACAACTTTTTGGTGCACCCTCACCCTCCTGTTTATAGTTCAGCAGCTGTAGACTCAGGGGTCTACAGTTTTCACTACACCTATAAATCTACTCAAAGCTGTTTTTCGGTGAAACTGTAACATGTCGTTTACGCAACAACAGCGATTAGATTATCTGACACTGAAACTTTCTAGATCCAGCTCTCAGAGTGGAACTATTTGGACCTCCCCATTTGCATTTCAAAGGAAGCCACGACATGTGAAATCACACATGCGCAACACAGATGGCTGCATTCAATAGCTGTTCTGCGTATACACGAGTAATAACAGCGGATGGCAGCGTAACGTGTGTGCAACATGTAGAAGCAACCCAACCCAACGTGTCAGTCCAAACAAAGGTCTGTGTTTCACCATTTTGGTTGTAACTGTTCCAGACTGCACGCACGCCTCGTTGGAATCCTGGCATCAGTGTTGGCAGATATACAATAATTACTGTTTTTTTAAGATAGTTTTAGGGTCAAGTCCCCTTCCTTTTCTGTGCACGTGTTCACCAAACACAACACACAACTAATCTTATAACCTGTCCCCTCTGAGAAAGCACACCTCACTCAGCACATATGATAGTCGTTTCCTATCTGGCAACCCTGCCTGGCATGGAAACTACAGCAGATTCAATGAGCACAGCCATATTCATGTAAATAAGTTTTTTTCTTGTGGATTCGCCACAATATTCGCTGAAAAAACACCAACATTTACTGTTCTCGTGTAAATAGGGCCTTAAAAAGCTAAAATATGAGACGTCTTCTGTTTAAAGTTGGTTTCCCTCGTTTGACATAAATGCTTTCTTTCACCACCCCTCTGAAACCATGTGACTTCTCAGTCCAAAATATGAACATTTTGGTCCTCCTTGAGGTGTAGGTGGGCAACTGAGTCCTGTCCCGAAGAGCTGGCTCTCTCCTGTGTTGCTCTGTGTGGAAAGGATGTTTAGTTCTACAATATAGAGGTCTGAACATTCCTCGCTGCACTGAACTGCAGACATCACTCTGCTCAGTTTGGGTTTGGGTGGATCATCCTCCGTCTGAGAGTCCTTTTGGGTTTGAAGTGATGTTGTATTTGGAGAAAATGCTTCTGAGTTTCTCTGATACTCCAGCAACATATGGGACAATGTTTTTTTGTTTGTTCTTCTCCCTATTCTGTTTTTCAGATTTCCTTGCTGACTTGACAAAAGCCCAGTTAGGGGGTCCAAATGTTTGGAGAGCTTTTCGGATGTGTTTCTGTTCCTTTTCCTCCCCTTCTGTCTATGTGGGGACATGTTCCGATGGTGTAGCTTTCTGATGACAGAAAGTTTGTGTTTCTTCTTTCTTTTTCTTTTCTTTTGGATAAACAGTTATCAAATCACCAAATCTTTTCCGCCTATAGATGTAGTAGTTGGTGTAGATTCTCAGTTATCCAGGACATGGTAAATCCTGAAAGAGTTAAAAAACAACACTGGACTTCTATTCTATAGCTGAAGACATTTTGCTATGCTATCACAAGTGTTCTGTGAGCACAATATGAGCAAAATAATTGTCTATTATTTATCAGTTATGACATCAACAGAGTTATACATATTTCAGGTGGTTTTGAATGAGCATTTGGGCAAAATTGTTTACGTTAAACAGTTTTATAAGTTGTTCATCCCGTGATTCCTAAACGCCAAGAGATAAAAAATTGCTTTGCTCTTAAAAACATCCAAATCTATCCTGATTATATCCATCCAATTTAATGTCATCAATCAAATAACTTTATATTTTATTTATATTATTTTTTAGGAAAGAATAATTCCAAAATTAGTGTTGAGCTTTGCAAGTAATTCTTACTAAAACAACTGCCTTACATTTATAACAGTTTTTTCTTGTTGTTTAATTTGTATATTTTATTTTTGTCTTTGGCATTTTTAAAAAAGTTATAAATGGTTCTTCAGTCCTGTTTTGTCAGAATAAGAAGAATTAACGAGTATAAACTATCAAGGGTACAATAGCTGAGAAGACAAAAGAATACCAGAAACGAAGATATTCGTTCGTTAATGGAAAAGTTTAAAGATTATCAGTGACACACCCACCAAACTTTATCTTTCACAGGCGTGTTTAGTTCTACAAGAAAATAATAACAATGCAGGGTGTCAAAAAGAGCCCTTAAAGACATCATAGTGCTGACAACATACTACCCCACTCTGTTTGGAGGAAAGTGGTCCACACCATGTAGTGCAACCCATCTCTTCTTTCATGCAGTTTAAGACATTAAGAAGGCGTGAAAATGGCAGCAAGCTAAGCCTTGGGCGAACAGCAAATAGCATTAGCCACCGAGCAGACATTGCCTTTTGCTCATTCCAATATCCATCTGTGCCTGCGGCTGTGCTAGCTAACTGCTATCAGGCTGGCTTATTCACACCCATTCTCCACAGCTCGACTGCTTTTTAAAGCAAAACTCAATCTTTAATAAATAAGTGAATTTGAGATGGAGCATAAGCACAAACTGAAGGGAGAAAAAAAAAACCAGCAAATCCCAATCCGTGTTGGTTTTATCTAACATTGTATTTCATGGCCACGTTCCAAATTTATATGAGAACACATCATGAATGATTACCAGAAAAATGATTATACTCTTTGCATGATGTTTCAATAACACATCCATCACGTGCGGCCATAGATGGTGACAGCGGGGGCTGGAGAAGGATGGAGGGATGGCTAGAGAAAGGAGAGAAGAGGAGGTGATTTATTGGCTTACATTAAAGAAGAAAAAAAGGTTTTGGTTAATCCATCTATCAACCCAGTGTTCACTCTTTCCTTCCATCTTTTTATTTTTTTTTTTACTGAACACACACACACACACACACACACGGATATGTTCACAGGTGCGCACACACACACAAACCAGAGTCACACAAGCGATGGCTTTGCCCCGAAAGAAAATAGAGTTGTGTGTACCATCCAATTATCTGTCAGGGGTGAATAATGGCCCCAATAATATATTCACATTGCCGTTGCCGATCAATTTTTAATCAAGCTAAGAAATATGGAGGAAGTGAAGCTAAAATGATCCACTAGGAACTCTCCTATAATGCCTTTGCAGAGGAGTCCCTAATTTTGCACCAATCAAATTACCTATTCCCCAGGCCCCCACCCGTACCTCCCCCAGCCCCTTCCCCATCCTGTGATGGTGTCTCCTAGCGTGGCGCAGACGTGACTGGTCTGTTCTTTTTTAAAAGGGTGGAGGTCAGGAGGCCAGCGACCTTATTAAAGAATATTCCCTCATAATGACGGGATTACTGCCTGAAGAACGTGTTTATAGATGCAGAAAATGAGGCAACAGAAGCACATAAACTCAGATTAAAGACAGCATATTTTCTTTTTTTGTTGGGACGATAACTTCGTAAAAATGCACAAAAAACAGCTGTCTGTGAGGAGTTTGAGTTGTATGGTTGTTATTGATTAAATATTAATAAAGACTTGACAATTATCACCCACTGCCAAAAGGCCGTAATGTTTTTGCCTGTGTGTGTGTGTGTGTGTGGAAGAGGGTGCATGTTTCCATGTGTCTGTCATGTTAGCAAAATATCTCATGAACCAGCAGACGGATGTTAACGAAACTTTCAGAACGCAATCATTAGACACATCTACAAGTCATTAAATTCTGGCATCAGCTCGATTCAAAATGGCCGCCACAGCTAAGTGAACTTTGCAAACACAAAAAAAGCTCAAACTCTATCAAGTTTTACTGATATTCCGCTAAAAGTCGGTGTGGTTGCAGCTAAAAGTTATTTCCATGTTATACCTTATATGCTCTAATAAAACAAGTCTGTTAGGCAGGTAACCATTTGTAAATATCTTCACTTGAATAAGTCTTTTATTTACTTTAAAAGGAAATTTATGCACACTCTATGTAAACCAATCCAGTGAACACAATGTATATACAACCCTGCATCATATGGAGCTATAAACCCATATGTGCATAATTTATGGCATTCAGTATAAACAGCTTTTTCTTACTTTCATTTTATCCCAGATAAACATTTGTTCTTGCTTACAGTTACCAGTTTATGAACACAACAGTTGCCCGTACAGTTTGCATGTGTGTGTGTGTATGTGCCCACAAACAAACACAAACCCGTGCACACTGACACTCAGCCCTGTTCACTTTTTGAGCAAATTCAACCCTATAAAGTCGACCCCAGTGCTCCTGAGACGGGTCACGTACCTCTGAGCAGCGCCAGGGCAATCTGCAATGAAAGCTTTCCCCATTTGTAATAAACTGCAGCCTCTCAGAAGAGCAATCCTTGGGAGAATCCAGCGTGCACGCGCTCTTCACGATAACAGCATCTGTAAAACAAATGAGCAGGGAGGTAATTGGAGACAAACAAAAATTACATTTCCAATAAAGGCTCCTGTCTTGTTGGCCTCCCAGAAGCCCCCAGCCCTACTCAACTGTTTAACGGTCTTAATATACCCTCTCATCAGCTCTCCCGTTGAGAAGCCGCTTGAGAGGAGTTATCTGAGCACAAACAGAGCTCATCTAATGTGAACAGGTTGATGGTTTAGTGGTTGAAGGGTTTTGGGCAATTAAAAGTGGGAAAGTGATGGTGGGTTAGATGGATGAAGGCATTAGGAGGAAGACTAACAGTTTACACGGCCAGCACTTTATACTTGCAGACACAGAACTGTTGTAAAAGCTTCAGAAAACGAAGCCCTCATGAAAACATGAGTGAGGTGATTCATTTATGCCCTCACATTCAATCCATTGTGTCAAGAAGACAGAGTAAATTAAAAATAAGCTGTTAGGTATAGGTCTAGGATACATTATGATTCAATATAATATGATACAATGTGATACAGCACAATAAATGCATTATATATTATTGTCCCCTTGTGGAAATTGGTTTTGAACTCAGTGCTGCCTTCACAAAGAAATCCATAAGTAAAGGCTTAGTATTTCTTGAAGGAATGCATATCGCCCACCACCTTCTATCCCAGAGTATGAAATTAAAATCAACTTATGCTGAGAAATTAGTTGTTTAGCGGTATATAAATACATATGTAAAAAAACAGAAATTACACTATTTCATGACTGTTATTATCGTACCAAGGGACATATTGCTCAATTCGTGCAGCCTTTGGAAAAAGTTTGTCAAACTTTATTTGAAGTAGGATCAAAATCATTTTTAAAACAGAGTTTGTTTGGGGGTGTGAAGAGGTCCACAAAACCTTCTGTGCCTGTTTGAACACAGACTGAAAACGTCCTGGAGGGGGTTTTCAGTTTGACCCCCATCACTTTCTGTCCTTTATGCTTGTGTGAAGGATCTTTGAAAAGATGTTAATTATCGTTCGTACAATCAGATTAAAACATTGAGTCAATTATCTGTCCTATGGCTTCTTTTTGAGCTGATGTTACGCCAGTTCTTTAATCCAAACTACCTCTTTGTTCTGATGTGGCATCTTTTGAGCACATACACTCTCACACATTCGCTTCCACACAAACAGACATGTTTGCACTCAGGCTCAGCCAGAGAGACGTAACATTTAGTTTCTAATCCACACTCACAGCCACAAAGTAGGAATTCCAGTGAGTGTGTAGCAGCAGTCGTCTCCTCCCTGCAGCGGTGAGATCAAATCAGTCTGTTTATCTGATGGTGAACCTAACATTAGGCCAAACTAAAGGTCTCTGCTCTGCTTCCTCTTATCTAACCCAGCAAAAAGTGAACTGCGTGGCCCCTCATCAGGGGAAACTGATTACTGCCTCAGGCCAGAAAGGCAGCGAGTCCACAGCTCCATTCATTCCATTATGAGTCTCTGAGCCGAGGGGGCCGAGGTGGATATTAGCTGCAGGTTGTGGATCAGTCGCTCAGATATTCAGTCTTCTAGCAGCAACTGTATTGAATGAGATGTGCTGTAATGTGAGCTTAGATGAAGGGTTAAGGGGTTAGAGGAGCTCAACAGCGGTCAAACAGGTGTGGGTAGAGCTTTTTAAGTATTTTAAGTGTTTTACAGAACTTCTGCAAAGGAGATTTATGTAAAACTTTGCCATTTTTCTACGTTTAACCAACAAAATTACAAGATGACGATTTGAAGAGGAAAAAAAATGCTACATAAAATTGGCTCTTGTGCATTTCCTCCATGAAAAAAGACAAAGTGTCCCTATCTGCAAGTTGCTCCTCCTGTCTTTGGCAGTAACAGTGATGACTAAGTGCAGTTTCATTTGCATTTCTTCAAATGATCATAAGATGTCGCTTACAGTATGTAATCTGTAAACTAGGTTTGCTTCTAGCTAGACTTGATGATTTTCACAAGTATTGCTATTTTTATCTTTTAGCTAGAGTGCTTCTTTTAGCTTTAATAACTAAGTTTCGGCCTCTTTAGCAAATTTCACCAAAAAAAAAAACAAATGTGAATGATCTAGTTTTGTTTTATTTTATTCTGACAGGTTTTCTTGTTTTCAGTGTTCACTGAGATCAATTGGACTGACTCTACGACTGAAGAAAATTCCAACAACTTCGGCTGAACACACTGTCATCCACTGAGAGCGGTTGTGTGTGGACCCATTTGTTTGCTGTTAATCAAACTTTTTTTTATTATTATTCTAATACACAGTAATCCAAGCATAATCAGTCCAAAGCACCTTGTTTCAGAGCTGGGTGTCGTGTGTGTGTGTGTGTTTGTGTGTGCGAATTTTACCTCTTCAGACTGTGTTCCTAACTTGGCTAGGTGTTGTGAAGGCGTTCTGCAATCATCCACTTTAGTTGTCATGAATGGTCTGTCAGACCCTCTTTTTTATTTCTTATTGCTGCTCTTTTCTTTTGAAGAATGAGCCAAATTGTTGATTTTGGCTTTGACATCAGCTCAGCATCTTTCATCTACTTATTTCATCATGAGGTAATGACAAAACAGGACACACCTGGCAATGAAAGTGCTTATCAGTGCGCTGGGCGATTACGTCCCAGCATGTGGACAGGAAAATATGTACAAAATGGTTGCAATCCCTTAACAGATACAGGTTTTTTTCTGTTGTTGTCGAAAACCTTTTAAATTAAAGCTGAAGATCGTCACTTCATTCACATCACGACTGCTTTGTTCCAAATCCAAAGTGGAGGGAAAATTACAGAAACTGTGTCAACGATTATTAAAATACCAATGGCTCTTACAGTTTATCTGCTGCACACATCTGCCAGTGTTTACCTCAGTGATTACCTCAGCTCTATTATGTTGTTTAAATACATTTGCGAGACAGACACGAGATGGGGAAACAGAGTGAGAAAGTGTGTGAGTACGTGTGATGGTGTTAGAGAGAGGAGTTAATAGTTTTAGGGCATTCCTGTCAGTTGTTGCTGGTCCTTTGTGGCTTCCTGTGCTCTTTAATACTTAGCTGGTTTGATGTGCGCACTCCGAGGAGACAATGATGGAAAAGTCCCTGAGATGTTTAACTGACTAATTCCTCCACGTCCTTCCTCTTTGCGCGGCTCCTCTTCTTTACTTTGCCTCAGTCATTCCACTGCAGCGGAAGAATCTGGGAATCTGGGATTTGCAAAACAAACACGCTCTTTTCCTTCATCAACAGAAACGCTACAAGAAAAATTTGCGAGTCGTGCACGTGCACACCTAGCGCACGAAACGATGGGTAAAACTTGGCTCGAAGCGTTTGATTTCCCCAATTAGGCTTGTTGAAAGTCTTACAAGTCTCAGCTCTGTTTGCTCCTCCACGCAGGAAATGAGAAACTGCATCTGAAACTGTTTTCGTCCAACTAAACCAAAAAGGGAATAAGACGGTGCTGATTGGCGCGGAAACGTCTTATAATCAAAGTTGATGCCAAAAGATTTTAAAGTGCATTTGTAAATTGTATTAGCTATGCAGCAAATGATTTCACTCCAACTTCTTTTCTCACCTTAACTTATCTGAGTCCATCTCTCTCTCACACACACACACACACACCATATTTTGTTTAAAGAACAGTGACCCACATTATTTAGTACATGCAGTGATATCATGCACACTAATTGCAAAGTGGGACATATCAGCCACATGTCTGCATTTCCATGTGTGTGAACGCTCCCCTCTCCTCCTCCCCTGATGTGTTTTTCATGTTAACACTTTGCAGTGCCTTAGGTACATTGTGCGGCTTCCCGCCATACACAGCCCTACCAAATCCATTTAGAATGTTTTTCCGCGATAACATCATTTTTATTTTTCAATTAAATTTTTATACTTTTGTGTTTTTCTTTTTCCCCCGTTTCTTCTTTTAAGGGTTGCTATTTTTCCTCATAGGGGTTTCGCCGTAGTGTTTTCTTCTTTGTTCTCTTTGTCTTAAAGAAATGGACTAAAAGGAGGCCAAAATATAATATATATAGAATAAAATTTAAATCGGGCCTATTCTACAAGCGGCCCACAGGCCAGACAAAATTCTTTGGCTCTCATTCAAGACATATCAGAGATATGTTTATATATTGAGCCTCATCTTAAGCTAGTAAAAGTCAATCTATGGTAAACCATGACAACAAAGAGAGATGGGTGGGTAAACCTGCGCACCTCAGTTGTCTGGTTGACCCGTCCATCTGACCTGTGTAAAAAGCTGCAGTACAGATTACATTAGCTAAGCTCACCTCAAACTTCAAGGTGTATGTTTGAAACCCAAAAAGATAGAAAGTAGATTTAGGAAAGTAAATGGACTGAAAAAATATGTTTTTGTTTTCTTTGCCAATAGCAACCAGTGTTCAATAAAAGCATTGCTGGGAATAAATATACAACACAAGTCAAATCAGGCCTTTTTTCTTTTTTTCCTGCACATTTTCAAGAAAAAGTGCAAGAACAGGGAGGTGAAGTCCAGGGGGCTTTCACCGAAGTCAAGTGGGCATCAGCTTTTGCACCAAACATGAGAGCAATGATAGCATCCCTGTGAGGAGTTTGTACTTTAACCAAACAAAAGCAACTTTTTCTGAGGCTAAAACGGTTACAAACTGAACGACTGCTGTCCTTGATGATGTTGTGGTTTATAAAAAAAGTTTTACAAATTACTCCCTGTCCACACAAGAACTATGTTTTAAAAGCCCTGTAATGATATTGTCTGAAAATGAGTTCCAGAGTAAAAAAAAAATCATCTTGAATAGCCTCCTTTATCTTTTTGTGTCAGCCAAGCTGCTCCTTTTAGAAAATGATATTGCCTCTAATCTAATCTAATCTAATCTAATCAACTATTTTCACAAAATAAGTGTATTTGGTTTTATATGTTACAAATACTTCATGTCTGATGCAGCTCCTACACATGCTGATATTTGTCAAGGCTGAAGAGTTTAGGAAACTCTCATTGACCGTTGAGCCAATCACTTGATAACAAAGAGGTCAGAAACAATAAAAAGCACATCAGTAACAAACTCTTCAACCAGCGACTATTAAAAAAAAAAAAAAAATCAAAGGTAACAGTACAAATCAGACATGCTACTGAAATCAAAAAAAGGGCATGCAGCTGGATTAACGTCTCATATCTTTTTCATTCTCAAGATCTAAAAGTCTGGATTCGAATAATTACAAGAAGCCAGCGCTTTGAAGAGTCAGTGGCGATACACCACCAGCCCCAAAGTGATGCCGTATCACATCTGACACCCCAAAGCTCGAGGAATTGATCCTGGAGGAAAACCATTGATTGGGTTGGGTTTGAACATGCGCTCAGGTCGAGAACGGACGGAAGGGTTAGAAGCAAGACGTGCGCCTGGCTCAGTTCTTTTGTTGAAGGAATCGATGGTCTCCCACTAAGGGGCAGATTAGACTAGTCAAGACCCAAGAGGAGCTCAGCGTGAGTTTACATTATGCTACAGCTTTGTATGCCGCTTCTATCCTCTGTGTTTTGAAATCACCCTTCGCCAAAAGGGGAAAAGGCGGGCGATAACGATTTCGTCTGTGTCTGTGTGAGTGCATGTGTCTGTCTGTTAGCAAAATGCCTCATTAACCAGTAGACAGATTTTAGTGAAACTCTCGGAAAGTAATAATTGGATGTACATCAACAAATGGCTTTCGCCCACCTCCCACATAGATACAAGCAAACCAGCTGATAAACCAGTGGATGGGTTTTAACAGAACTCTCAGGGAGTAGTCATTAGGTTGACATCTACAACTGATTAACTACTGGAGTCAATCTGATTCAAGATGGCAGCCTCAGCAAAGCTACCTTAGAAAATGCAAAAAACACCTACAGCTCAGTCAGTTTTACAGATATTGAGCTCAAATTAAGTGTAGCAGTAGCTGAGAGTGACCCCCCTATTTACAGCATGAGCACCAACTTATCGCTCAACATCTGTGTTTAAAACTTGGAATCAACTATGTCTGTTAGCAAAATGTCTCATGAACCACTGAACGGATTTAAATGAAACTCTCAGAAATGAATCATTGGATGTGCACCTACAACTGATTACCTTCTGGAGTCACCCCAATCCAGGATGATCCCCACAGTTAAACAAAGTAAGCAGACACAAAAGTGACATTCACTTAGTTTATAATGTCATTTACAGGGTTTGACCAAAGCAGCTGTAACCCTGTCTCTTCTGAGCGTAGGATGATCTTAGTTTAAAACTCCTAAAACTCGTAAAAACTAGTGTTTTTACATTTTAAATGGCTGTCAAACAAGTTAACCGACGTGCAGCACTTGGCTGATTTTTTTTTTTTTTTTTTTTTTTTTAGGGTGGCGGCGTTAGGACAAGAGAATATTTGCATGTGACATTCTTATATAAACATGTTACAGCTTATTAAAATCACACAAGACGTGAAACGTTGGGTCTTTACATAATAAGTTATGTAATACGGTTTTTGGTTTTTTTGGTTTTTAAAAAAAAAAACTTCACAAAAGAGGCAAAAGAACAAATATCAAAGCCGAGTGAAGAGAGAGCGAGGGCTGAGGGCTTTGACGGAGCCAAAACAGGCCACAAACAGACCAGCGCTAAAGGGCCCAGGACAAGTGTTGCCATGTCCCCCTGAAACCACTGAGGCCACTGAGTAATGAATAAATAAACAGCCCCTCTAACCATCTCGCCTCTTCCTCTTCCTGCTTGGCAGCCAGCGCGCACACACACACACACACACACACATGCATATGCATACACACACAGAAACTGGCACATGTCCGTAAACAATCCTCACAAACTCGTACATGCATGATTGCTGCCTATATACATAGTCCCAAATATGCAGGTTTTGTGCAGCAGGGTCAGGATGGTGTGAGTGCCTGCAGATGTGTGAGAGAGTTTGTTCCATTCGCCCAAACGTCTGCCGGCAGGACTCTATTATAAGCTTTGCCTAATTCATACTGTGTGCATTTCATTTATCCTCCCGTATTTATCTGTATGGAAATATTTAGCTGGCAAAACCAAAAAAAAAACAGCAAGTTTCGGTACATTCCCATACTTCTGCCATATACAACCCGTCTGAAAAGTCCCCCCACTGTGAGGGCATTTGTCAGAGCTTTACAAAACAAGAGACGTAAAGCTGCGAGACTCGTGGCAATGGCGCCTCAGCCCTACATCTCCCGGTCTGACAGACAAGACTTTTAATTATTCAACTTTGCTGCACCGGGAAGCCGAGGGCAGAGCAAAAGTCTTTTAGTATGTAGATTGTTGTGACAATGCTAAAACACTACCCCCCCACCCGACACATGCTGAAATATAGATTTTTGTTTTGTTTTTCCGGGAGACTAGTTAGTCTTCGTCACGTCGTTGCCGAGATGCAGCCCATTAAATGACGAGAGGCAAATTTCCACTCGAAGCTTGAGGAAGAGTCGGTGACAGAGGCGGGAAACCTCTAGGCGTGAGCTGGTGATTCCTAAGGAAGGTGCTTATCACGCAAAAATGTACGCGCTACATGTGTTCAATTAATTCAGGCTTTCAAGGCCACAGTCATTATTTCGGCTGTCTGATCAAAGGGCCCAAACATTTTACATCCCTAAAGCCAATTTGGCTCAGACGACTACTAACATTTAGGTACCAGACAGATGCAACGGTTCCAAATACAATTCATTGAGGTAATACTTATAAAAATGAGGGAAATGGGAGAGGGGAAACCAGACGTTCAAGGGACCTTCAGGTTTGGACCACATCCTAAACCTAAACCCTACAAACTAAAAACAGAACGGTCTGTAACTCCCGAACCCAGCTAATAGGTGAAGACAGAAAAAGAAAATAACAAAACCGACTGATGTCAGGCTGGCGTTAGAGGAGGGGAGGAGCCACAGGCTGGTGCTGTCTGACCCACTCAGCCAATCGGGGACTGGAAGGAGAAAAACACTGAAAATCTCAATTATACCACAAATCTATGCTCACAGTTCACTAAACAGAGGGAACAAACCCTCCCAAACGCAGTTTTTCTTTCTTGCCTGGCACTAGTCGGGTCCTTTACTGTCTGATCCGCCATTTTCTCCAATAATCGGCATTAAATCGAAGGTGAAGAAGGCTTGACAACAAAGGTGTCCCGATCACACCGTCTGAGAGCAGCTTGAGGGAAACTTTTGAACATGTTTTACTCTTGAGCTTGGTTTCTTGGTGCAGCTTTCTGTTTTGCTCCGTCTTGGGTTGGGGTTTACGCATCAAGTTATTAGGAGAGCGTGACTTTTGTAACCTGATGCATTTACACTGAAGCCACAGCTCTCAGGCTGTAGTACAAGTACCACAGGTAGTACTTCCTCAAGACGTTTCGCTTTAGCATTTACATGATAAAATAATAGGCTAATTACCCATGATTTGCTGAGCTTTACTGTGAGGTAAAGCTAAAGACAAGGTGCGTGATTCCAAATGGAAACTACGTTCGACAAATAAGGACCAAGCATTCTGGATAGGAATGCATGTCGCCCGCCATCTTTCATGCCATGCTTTTAAACTAAGATCTTCTTATGTTGAGAGTTACATTCGTTTTGGTCAAATCTTAATAATAACATTATCCTGTTGACATTTCAATACAGGGAGACTCTCTAAGTCAATTTTGCGTAAGTTGAAGCTGGATAGGAACCGTCTTTACAAGTATGCTGAGAAGTATTTCTTCAGGGATGAAATGTTTCTTCCAAGTAATCTGAGCAGCCATGTTCTCTTAGTCTAAAATAAACTCTGACTTTTGTTGTGTGCCCGTGGGAGAGGGTTATGTTGAAAGCCCTTCATCAGAACTAGCTGCTTCCATATTGCTGTAATATATCCAGCAGGAGACAAATCCCAGGTAAACGAGAAAAGGAAGAGGGCGGTGAGGAAAAAAACAAAGAAACAACAGCCTAATAAAAAAAGATTCCCACTTTTACCATTTCGTTTGTTGAGACGAGTTCGTCTCGACAGTGAATCGCAACCCACAGCAACTTGAGCCGAACTTGGCAATTAAGTTGATTTAAATGCAGACCGCTACGCCCATGCGCTGGCCGAACTCGCTCACTCTCAAACATTAAAAGGTGCGAGTTGGCAACAAAGCGCTGGAGTGCTCCAAACCTGCAAGACATGAGCAAAGCAAAGCCCAAAACAATTAGGACGGGAAAATATGCACGCTGTACTGAAGCTGTAGGTTGGGTTGGGTCATTAATGTGTTGACCTCGGTTGGCCTTAACTCAGCCCGCTACGGCTTCAGCAGATCATATTCAACGCTTTCATCAGACTGCGTGAAGAGATCCTTCGGTTTAAGTGAAATGAAACAAAAGAGGGTCAAATCTTACAGAAGAGCCACGAGTCTTGAGTTCGGTGTTTGATTCGGTTTAACCTTGAAGGGAGCGCGCGGCGTGCCCATGATTCCCCTCGCCCTGCGCCCGGCGCGGATGCAAATGAGTGTGCGGCTGTTTATGGGGATGCAGATGTAGAAAAACGAGCGCGCGAGAGTCTGTGATATCAACGTGTGCTCACTCTGCTCTCCATGCTGCTCTGCTCCCACAGTGCCCCTGGGACCCATCTGCCTCCCTGTTATTAATTCATCAGGCTTAACCATGCAGCACTTTATGACTCTGTTTGGACCGACGAACTATCACACACCCGTATCTCTCTCCAACTCTCCCGCAGAGTATTGAAAAACAATATCTGTCACTGGATCCTGATACCTTAACTTGCAGCCTGAAACATGCTCTGTCCCCGGCCTCTAATCCTCTAATCCAAGTCCGAATTAAAGGCCTGGAATTCCTTGAAGGAATGCATATCACCCCGCTGCCTTTCATGCCAGTGTTTTAGCTTAAGATCATCTTCTGTTGAGAGATGAAGGAGTTGTAGTCGTTTTAATCCTATGCACACTCTCATCAAAAGTGTGAGACGTCACGCTTAGAATATGTGCTGTGGATGACTCTCAGCTACTACCACGTTAAATTTTAGCTCAATCTCTGTAAAACTGACTGAGTTATAGCCATTTTTGTGTTTGCTGATGTTGACTGGCTGTGACGTCTATCTTGAGTTTGATTGACTTCAAACAGTAATCAGTTGTAGATGCACATCTAACGATTTCTTCCTGAAAGTTTCATTTAAATTTATTGAGTTGTTCATGAAATAGTTTGCTAACAGACAAACAGGCTACCTACAAGAGGTAATGCTAAAGTTTTAAGCAAAGATTTTGCACAATAAGTAGCACTAATAGTATGTGTTGTGAATGACTCTCAGCTACTATGATACCAAATTTTAATACAAAATCTGTAAAATTGACTGAGTTATAGCCATTTTTGCCTTTTCTGGAGTCGCTTAGCTGTGGCATCCATCTAGACTTGGATTACATTCAAAAATTAATCAGTTGTAGATGTATATCCAATGAATATTTCCTGAAAGTTTTATGACAATATGTCCAGTGGTTCATGAGATATTTTGCTAACAGACATGCAGAATTGACTGCAAATTGTTAATGCCAAGAATTTAAGCTAAGAATTTGTACAATCTGTTGGTACTCAGAACATTTTTGGGGGGGCTCAAACTCAGCTGCTACCTCTCCAAATTTTAGGTCAATATTTGCAAAACTGACTGACTTATACCCATTTTTGTGATTTTTCAGATCAATTAGCTGTGGCAGCCGTCTTGAATCGAATCAACTCCAAAAACTAATCAGCTGTAGATGAACATCCAATGATTATTAAATTCCATCCAGTGGCTTATGAGATATTCTGATAACGGACACACACACACTTTCAGCGGCGGGTGATAACTCTCAATAAGAAATGTGCAAATTTAAAGTGAACAAATTTTGCTCTTCGTCACAAAGATGCTAGAGTTTAATAGCCCTGGGTGAAAAGCAAACTTCCCTAAAAAAGGAGGCAGAAATAATTTCCTAAAAGGCCATAAAACTTCTTTAGGCACCCATCAACTTAACTCCCTGTTTGAGTTTTTTTTTTTTTTTTCTTTTTCCCTCACACTCCATCTGTGCAGCTAATTCCCATCATGGAAAATAGTTTTGCTGATTGCAGCCATGTTGAAAGCGAACCCCTTTTTTATAGACTGAAATCTGAACTTTGACAACGAAAGATAATCTACGAATCAATCTGTGGCCTTTACGTGAATTCGTCTTGATTGCCGTGCCTAAACCCATTCCCATCAAAGACATGGAGAGGAGATCTGAGATTGCGGCACATCAAAAGAGTTTATCTGAGCGAGGATTCTGCGACTGTACAAAGCTGAAGCGCTCGACGAAAGGAGAGGGAGAAAAGACCTTTTTTTTTAATGGCTGCATGCATTTTTTTGTTTTGTTTCAAGCACTCTGAAAAGTTGCTTTAACTCGCTCTGTTTTGCTCATCGGTTGTTTTCTCTTGGATGTGAAGAATATTTATTCATTAGATGACAAGGTTGGATAAAAGTGACTCTGCCCTCTTCTCCGTCCTTCAGAGGGCAGCCTGAACCACCAAGGCGTCCAGTGAGGAGAGAGTTGGTGTTGGTCAACTGAGGCTGAACACTGAGGTTATACTGCCCCCCAGTGGACATGGTTTGATCAAACCTTTCTACAGGGACTGAAAAGCTCCAAGCATGTTCTGTGCAAAAGGTTAAAGGGGAAATTAAATAAAATATCAAAATAAAGAGATTTCATGATTTTCTTTTAGTTAAACACTATCTTAAAACACACCAGTGGTCAGTTTCTTTGATTTAAAACAATAATGACCTGTTTTTGGAATTTTTGTGTCAAAATCCCAGTGGGATGATTGTGTGGGCGGAGTCACCTCCTTGGTTTGTGATGTAGAAGGAGGCGGGGCCAGTTGTGGCAGACCGCTGTAGGACACTGAAGACGTTACTGTTGCAGTGTTTATCAGGGAAAATGACACATTTGTTTTGTTTTTTAGGTCTGGCGTGATGCTGTCAGGAACTCGAGCTCCACATTTCACAAGAGGAACCCGTGAGCTTTACGGTGATGTCACACAGCCTTCGAGGAGTTTCCCATCCGGGCAGCTAGAGGAGGCCGGTGCCGGTCTGACAGGAGGTGGTTCTTCTACTGAAAGTTTATATTCAGGAGCTCCTTTTCAAAACGTTCACAGTCAGTCACCAGACTTTGGGTTGTCATTTTCATCAGCATCTAAACCAGGGGTGGCTAAACCCTGGTCCTCAATGGGTGATTAACAGGCTTCTGCAGAACATGAAGAGGTGATTTAACCGCTGAATCAGGTGTGTTGGAGCAGGGAAACAAGTAAAACATGCAGGATGGTGGCCCTTGAGGACCAGGTTTGGCCACCCTTGATCTAAACTTACTACATCCATCAAACTTTCTTGTCCTTTAGGAAGCTGAATAATAACTCAGATGTTGCAGTTTTGGGTCGGTTTACACAATTAATTGCAGCACTGAACCATTTCACCTCCACACTATCCGTATTTGCTTTTTACTGCCTTGTTGACGTTCCTGCGTTTGGCTCTCGATACGTCACACTTCGGAGTGATCACGGAAAACGCCAAGGAGTCTTTTTTTAAAATCTTTTAATCTTTTATTATTAAACCAGGAAGATAGAGCACATAACACCAGTTTTAAAGTCCCTACACTGGCTCCCTGTAGCTCAAAGAATAGACTTTAAAATACTGTTGTTAGTTTATAAATCACTGAACGGTTTAGCACCACAAAACATTAAAGATCTGTTATCGCTGTACCAACCGTCTAGACCCCTCAGATCTTCTGGTTCTGGACTGCTCTGCATCCCCAGAACCAGAACCAAACGAGGAGAAGCAGCATTCAGTTTCTATGCACCACAAATTTGGAACAAACTTCCAGAAAACTGTAAAACAGCTGAAACACTGGGTGCCTTTAAATCTCAACCTAAAACCCACCTGTTTAGAGTTGCTTATGGCTAAATTAGAGTTAGAGTGCGGGGTTTTGATGTCTTCGATGTTTTTCTCTTTCTTACTGTTTATTCCTGTTTTTATTTTGTTTTTTAATTATGTAAAGCACCTTGAAATGCCTTGCTGCTGAAATGTGCTATACAAATAAAATTTGATTGATTGATTGATTGATATTAATTTTAAATTAGTGTAGTTTATATTTAAATGCCAGACTCAGAAAACAAGCACCTTTTATGATTTTCTGATAATTGATGTTAGATTCAAAACACAGCAGGAAGTTTGGCCAAAAGTAGCAAACACACACACACAAACTTACTAGCTAAAAACGCTTACCTAACTCTAACTAAAAGCGGCAAAACGCTGGCTAAAAGTAGCCGAACTGTAGCTAAAAACCAAAAGCAGCATGAAAACAAGCGCGTGGAAGCGGCTGTTAAGCATCGCAGTCTTTCTGAAGAAATTATAAGATCTCAGTGTATTTCTATTTTTAAAAAACTGTAAATGAAGTTCAATATTTTGAAAATAATAAAAGTTACAAAAGCCAAAAGTCACAGCAGCCATCTCTTGAATGAGCGGAGATGTATGAACGGCTAAAAAAAAAAGCACAAAGTAGGCAGAAGTAGTTTAGATTACAAATAAATACGATAAAAAACAAAAAAAACAAGAAAATAATTGAACATTTTGTGTTCGTCTGTATTATTGCTTCCCGCTGCAGGTGTGATGACGCTCAGCTTTTCTGCAGCTTTGTCTTACACTTAAGGAAAAAATAATGATAATAAAAAAAAAAAAAAACACGTGTTGGCAGCGCTGTTTGATCGTTGAGCTCCGACATTTGAGACTTGTGGGGATAAAATGACTGACGGTGTTTAAAAATGGCCAGACAGTGTGTGATTACATGTTACTGCGTTTACTGCGACAGTTTAAAGACAGGACGGACGGGAGGGAGTGGGAGCGGGAGAAAATGTTCATCCCGGTTTCTCTGTGGAGCCAAGTGAGAACAGCCGACAGAAACAGGGACGAGACGGGCTTCGCGTGAAAGTGTTGAAGTGGCTGAAGACCGAGGTGAAAGAGGTCCTGTTGGAATTAAATAAGATTTCTGTTTGTTTCCTCACCTTGATTCTGCTCTAAGAGAAGCTAACACGGAGCGCGTGACGCAACAGAAATAAAACAGACTCGACGAAACGCACAGGACTGCACAAAAAGTTTTATTTGCTTCAAAACTGCATTCGTGTCTTTCTTAGAACGGTCTTCAACAACAGTTCACAAGTTTCCCTTCGGACTTTGGTGACTTTTAATCTCATTTGTTGTGCAGTTCTTGTACCTGAGCCATGACAAAGTTAAACTAAAGAAGCACTCAGAGAGCACAAACCTCCACCTGGATCATAATCTGGATCAGCATCACAATGTAATCTGCTGTTTTTTGGGACGATCCCAACATTTCCTGAACATTTCCTCCAAATCTGCTCTTTAGTTTTTACCTGATCTTTGCTAACAGACAAATAAAACAAACCAAGAACTGGAAACAGAACTTTTTTGAAGGAGGAAACAAAAAGGGTCACATGTAGGAGCAGAGACAAGTTTTTAACAAAGGGGTTACCTGTGAGCTTGACCTTTGACCCCATGAGCCTTGAAACCAACAGGCATCTCCTCTGACCGAGGTTGGCTCTCTTATAGTGCTTCTAGTTTTAAGGAAGTTAGTTAATTTTTTTTATTAAAGAAACAAATGTATGTGAGTTTCTTGGGTAAACGGCTGCTGTCGCTCCATTTCCTGCCCCAGAGCAGCCCGGCTCAGTGACACTGCCCCTCCCCGCCGGGAAGCTTTGTTTATGGGCAAACAGGGCTGTTTATTTATGTTTTTTGTTGGTTTTTTTTTAAACTCTCACTTCGACTGGTTTGTCTAATTAAAATGTTGCCAAAGCATCGGGGAGCAGGCATTTTATTTAACGGCTAATTGTGCCGACGCCGGGGACTGCCATATTTTATGCACGCACTTTTTTTTTAATTTTTTAATTTTTAATTTTTTTTCCCCACCCCAGATCTCGAAGAAGTAACGCAATTGTGTTTATGCAACGCATCCACGAGAGATCAGTTTCCCGCTCGCCGGTGAGATGAATTTGAAGCAGTCAGGAGCATCAAGTTAATCAGCGCCAATTCTGTGGGAGGTGGGGGGTGGGGGGGAATCTCAAGTTGCCTTTCTAACACGGCAGGATGCATGTATGATTAATGCGCCGCTCCCCGGTGGACTCGGCAGAATAATCGGCTTGTTTACCAACAGGTGTTTTTAATCTAGACGCAGGAATTAACAATCCCTGTTTTGTAAAATAAAAAAAACCTAAAGGTGCTCGGGGGGGTTGCCAGGTTGGGAATGTTTTCCTCATCAGCAGGTGGTGACAGGAAGTTAAAGGTTGGAGAGAGCAGGAAAACGGTTGGTTTTATTGTGGCTTCAGGTGGACAGCGACTCCTGAGTTTTGACCACAATCTTATTTCAAAGAAGCCATTTTAACCCCTCCCCTTAACTGTCAGTTACAACCTAATCACACGATCAAGGGGCGGTTCAATATGTTTGGTTTACTTATTTTTTCATCATTTTTGTTTTAATCACCCGCCATGACCCCATAAAAGGCGGGCAATGCCTGTGTCTGTTAGCGAAATATCTCCGGAACCAGACAAAGCATTTGAATGAAACTCTAAGAAAACAGTCACTCGATGTGCATCTATGACTGATTAACATTTGGAGTCAACCCCATTCAAGATGGCCGCCACAGCTAACTGGCCTCAGCAAGAGCAAAAATGGTCGTGACTCGGTTCATTTTACACATGTTGGGGTAAAATCTGGTGTGGTGATAGCTGAGAGTCATCCCCAACATCTGCTCTGACTGCTAACAGATCAAGGGAGAGCTGTGCTTAAAACTTTGGCATGAAATATTGCGGTCAACTCTGTCGGTCTGTTAGCAAAATATCTCCTGAGCCACTGAACAGACTTTAATGAAACTTATAGAAAGCAATCATTGGGTGTTCATCTACAACTGATCAACTTTTAGAGTCAACCCCATTTAAGATGGACGTTGCAGCTAATCCTCCGTAACAAACAGAAAACTGACTATAACTCAGTCAGTCTAACAGATATTGAGCTGAGCTTTGGTAGTAGCTGAGAGTCATCTCCAACTCTCCAAGCTCTTTGTTTAAAACTTGGTAGCGCGTATGAGGATGACTCGCCTCGAATTCAAGGAATGCTAGTTTCATTTTACCCAGTTTTTGTCTTACAAACTGCTTTTTTTCAATTAAATGTATTCACATGGGCCTTTGATGTAGCATTATAGCATAACAAATATAGACAATAAACTCCACTACTGTCTAATAACGCCTTGAACATTAAATCATTGAGGCGTTTAAATTGCAAATGCACCTCATTGTTGTCCTAAAAAGAGAAAAATGTCCAATTTGCAAAAACTATGAAAAGAACTGAAAACCTGCAGACCAGAAAAGCGAAATAAGGAGAAATCTGCAGCACTGTTTTAACGTTACACGAGTTTTAACCAAAGAAATGCAATAAATCATTTGTTTATATGCTTTAAATGTACTTCACATTAGAAAGTCTGAATAAATAACACGATAATGCGTTCCTTTTCTTTTCGAACCCCCTGCAGATTTCCTCCTGGCAGACGTGACGCCGGTGGGAAATAAATGTCTCACGTCTAATCCCTCTGCCTCCCAGCTCTTTGGGAGCTCCGTCACTCCGGGAAGGAGACAAACGAGTCGAGTCACCTCACGTTAGTGTCGTCAATAAAAGCTGGCGTCTCTTTCCCTCTCTAATGAGGTGGTAAAAAAAAAAAAAAAACCACTCGGGCCCGCGTTCGCCTCCCTGCTCCAGAGCGGAGGGTTCGGAGTGGAATGGTGTGAATTCAGCGCAGATATGGTGGCGGGGAAGGGGAGAGGGATACTGAGTGAGAACATTACCCTTTCACACGTCGGCGTGAAGCTGACAGGCTGCAGAAGCGACGACATCCGAACAGCCAGGCTCTACAGTTTCGAGGCAAAGTCGCTCAAACTCAAAGAGGGGTGGGAATGGAGGGGGACAAAGAGGACAAATGGATGAATTGAGGTTTAAAAGCACAAATCAAAATCTTTCATGGCGTGTTTCTCTTTATTGTTAATACACATCCAAGTTGTCCAATCCTGGTCCTGCAGGGCCACCATCCTGCATGTTTTCCTTGTTTCTCTGCTCCAACACACCTGATTCAGAGGTCAAATCACCTCTTCATGTTCTGCAGAAGCCTGTTAATCACCCATTGATTCAAATCAGGTGTGTTGGAGCAGAGGAACAAGTAAAACATGCAGGATATTGGCCCTCCAGGACCAGGATTGGACACCCCTGCTTTAAAGCCTGGTCGTTTCTCAGCAAGACAAAGTTCCTCCAAGATTATTTTATTTGCTGCCGAATCCACCACCTTCAACAAAGGAACCTCTGCAGAATGGAACTCCTCCGTCCTTTGTCTTTCATGATGAGGGAGGGAATTTGATGGAAAGGGATACATCTCCAACCAAAAACAAAAAGATCTTTTAACGACAGCACACGCAGTCCGGGCCAGAAAATCCTCTCTTGACATTGTTTTTTGTTTTGTTTTTTTTGTGACGTATTTCTGATTCGATACCATTCGGATCGTTTAAAAATGGACAGCGTCTGTCGGACAGCTTGCAGCAGGTGGGAGGGAACTCCAGGTTTCTTCTTATAGAAGGGCTGCTCACAGAGTCTGTTACCATGGCGACAGACTCAGAGTTTCATTTGCCTCTTTTTCTGGAATGGAAAACTCGGGGTTCACTTACTCAGAGTTTTCACATAACCTGCTGTCTGGAATACTCCTGTGGGCAAACAGTTTGTGCTCAATGGAGGCGCTTTTACCTGTAAATTGATGTCACACTGGGAATATTTAGGTCTTGTTAAATATGTCATATTTTGCGTTTTACTTCTCAGACAGCAATTTATTTACAACAGTGGTCATCAGCTGGTGGCCCTTAGAACATGTAGGGCTCACAAGCTCATTAGATTTGGTCTCTGACGTCTTAAATCATCAATAAGTCATGTGCAAATATGTACAGGAATGTAGGCCAATTCAAAAATGGCAATGCTGATAATATCCTAATTAAGAAGTTAGCTTATTGGCAAATTAGATGTGCTTATTGGTGTGTGAGGGAGAATAAAAAGTACCGCATCTGTAAATGATTAAAAACAGGTTGTTGAAGTGTGCAAAAAACCACACCATACAGCACTTTAAAAAACATAGGGTTAACAATGCTGTGTGGTCAAAATCATCATTTTTAGACTGATATTTGAAAGCAGCTGCATTTCCAGACAACATTTCTCCCTGATTCATTTCTGTTTCAACTATACTGAGTGACACTTTTGTTCAGTTTCACCAATCGAGACGTTGTTTTATTATTTCACCAAAATGAAAGCCGTCAGAAACTCCAGGGTTGAGAAACTGTTTTTAAGGCTGACTAAATTTTAAAAAGCTGTTATAAAATAGCTCGGCAGCCTCATGGCAATAAAATAAAATCACCTGAATGACAGGCAGGCAATCATGCCGTCACCTGGGTGTGTGCGTTTGTTTTCCTTTCTCTGTCTGGCTGTTAGCAAAATATGTCATGAACCACTGTGGGGATTTTATTGAAACTCTCAGGTAATAGTCGTTGGGTGTACATCTACAACTGACCCTGCTCAGACCTGGCACTAACATCTGTCCTGAGCGACTGGATTGCATCTGGATAGCACTCCAGGTGAACAGCCTCAAAGCGCAATAAAAACATTTTCACTCAGACCACAGTAGGAGCTCTTTTATCAGCTTAAGTTCAATAGTCTGAACCCGATCTGTCTTGAGCTTCAACATAGGACTTCCTGCTAAACTGATGAGACGCCACACACGCGGTTATTTCCTGGACTTACCTCGGTGTAAAATATTTTTTTAAAGTCTGCTTCAGTTGCCGGCTGATGTAAGTCAAATAAACAGCAATCCTTAGAAACATTTCCAAAATACATGTTTTTCAGCTAAAGCTCCAAATAAACTATTCGAATCGTTCTCAGTAAAAATGTCTGTTTTCTTTTGATTTTTTTTTTTAACAATCAGAGCAGATTGCAGGACGCCGTGTGGTGAGTATCTCTTTAGTTTAAGGTTTGTTCTGATTGTTTTAAAAGCTGATTTGACCCACTGTGGTCACCCTATAGTAAAATGTGCTGTCAATCACAGGACAAGAGTCGTCCGAGCAGCGTAACACAGCATTATATTCACCTAATTAAACACAGCGCTAATGTTAATATATGGGTTAAAATCTTCTACCTTTGCTCTGACACTGAGCTCTCTGAAGTCCCTAAGGCTTCTTTACTTCTGTGATGAAACGACTGTTAATTATGTTCATTAAAATGTGTGCATGTGACACCATAAAAATGTGACTCAGATGGCACAGAACCATAATAATGATCAGAATAACAACATAGCTAAGAAGTCTTAATGTACCTCTTTATCTATAACTCCAGGTGCATCTTTAAACCAGGTGTGAACACTGGTATTAGAGCTGTCCACTTGTGACTGAATGGGCTACGATGGACGTTAATGCCTGGTGTGAACAGGGCCTTGGAGTCAGTCCCATTCAAGATGGCTGCCACAGGTGATTGACCTTAGCACTGCGTGAGGACATTACAGATATTGAGCTACAGTTTGGTGCAGTCCTTCAACACCCTTGACTCCCTTGAACAACTGACCGGTAGATGAAATTTCTAAACTTGTAGCTGTTCTTCCAGCCTCCTTTTACCCTTCGGTGAAACGACACGGCGCTGCCCTGTTTAGAAAGGGGTTAGAAAAGGATTAAAGGGTGTTTCTGACCCTCTTATCTAGTGTTTGAGCACTTGATCGCAGAGGCGTGCCCTAATCCGAACATCAATGGATTTCCATCAACACGCTCTCTTCCTCAACCAACAAAAGGAGCTGGTAGGGCTTGTTTAGATGGCACCCCAACCTTTAAACACACGTAATACACATACACACAGAAACACGCAGACGCTTTCGTGAGGAGCAGTGTTTCTCTCGTTGCTCGCTTTGATAGCAGATGCCAAATGTCTAATCTCACAAACTCGCGCTTGCTCCTCGGTGACAGACTCGGAGCTAAGATCTGTGAAGCGTTCGTGTGTCCGCGTCTCCGTTCGGCAAATGAAGATCCGAGCGCCGCGCGGGGCTTGTTTGGAAATCCAAGAGGGAGATTAAATCAGGTTGGTTGATCACCAGTGGATTTTGTTTACAGCTGGCTTTTAAAACGGAGATGATAAGCTGTTTATGTCAAACCTGTCAGGAATAATTGGGAATGTTTGGGCCTCCTGGTGCGTGTGTAAGAGGATACCCTACATGCGACGGGGCTTTGCAAAGGCGCAGATAGGCAATCAGTGGATGTATACGCTGTTTGAAAATAACTTCACACTGTGTTGTCTTTAAAGGTGAATAAACAACCTCTGTAATCTACGTGGAAAAAGACTGCTTTAGTTATGGTGCAGTCTAATAATATGATTAGGAACTGTTCTGTCTGTCTGAAAAAGCAGAGGTGAAAAGCACTTCCAGATCTCAGAAAGTGCTAATTTGGTGTATTTTTCGCCCACCGTCGTGTACGTGTGTGTTGGTTTCTCTGCAGTGTTAGCAAAATCTCTCATACGGGCCACAGCTGATCATCCCTCGCAAACACAAAAACGGCTGTAACTCTGTCAGTTTTGCAGACACTGAGCTAGAATTTGGCGTGGTAGTAGCTGACAGTTACTTACAAGCACTAACCAGTTTGACCAAAATAACCTAGAATTCCATTATTTCTCAGCATAGGATTATTTTAGTCTAAAACCTACAAAAGCCAAAAACGATAAGCGATACACACGCTTTATATGAATTCTAGGCCCTTATTTAAATTTGGATCTTTTAGTTCATGTTTAAACGCTTTGTTGAGCGTAGCCAACAAAGGAAGATGTCTTTTCTTCTGTGGGCCTGCTGGTCATTTAACAGGACTGAACATCATACTGATCAGTGACTTTTAATGGGAAGTGACTGCTCTGTGTTTTTCAGGTCATCGTGTGAGCATGTTTGTGTGTGGCGGAGGGTTCAATTGTGGGTTTTTTGTGGAAATTAACAATAGTGTGATGCGCATGTTGGGAGTTCTGTAGCAAACTGCTGCTGCGCTCGCATGAGCTGGAGCTGAAGCTGGAGTCGTAGTCGTGACGATTGTGGCGGAGTCTGGCTCCCAACCAGGGGGAAAACGCCACCCGCTTGGCTTCCAATTACTCTGCTAAAGCTGCTAACGCACCCAAGGCTGTCTGTACGACATGTATGTATTTGTGCATGTGACAGAATAAGTCGGTGAATTCCTTTTCAGTCAGTTGGGCGAGGCTCTGGGTAGAAGTGATGGCGAGCAGCTAGGGAGGATTTCCCCTCCTAAATGGAGGGCAAAGCATTTACCGGCGGGGCGAGGTGTCACCTTAAATCCTGGATGACCTGTCATAACAAGCTGAGTTCATAAAGGTCATTTCACAGCTCACGATATAAATGTGCAATAGAGACTTTACAACACCAGAAATGTGGACCTCGGCACTGAAGCAACTTTGTTTTGTTTATACTAGTGCTCAAAACGGCGTTCAAACTCCACCTACCATGGATAACCACTTTGTCAAACGGGTTCCAATTCCCTGATTAGAATGTCAGCCAATCACCACTCGTTGTGCAGTTATGACAGCTAGTCTTGCTATGCTCTAAACACTAATGCAGGGTACACACCACTTACCTGACTGTTGTCATCTCGTGCAAGTCTTAATTCTGTTTACGTACCTTCTGTGTTACGAATGCTTATTTGCTGTACTTTTGTAGGTCCTTCTGCCACAGGTCTACTCCTGTGACTCTTTGTTTGGATTATACCTGGGTTTGTGTTCACCGTTGTGTGTTTGTGTCTAGGTGTGAAACGAGGGTGTTCTGGTGTCATCTGAAATGTCCCATTGCCATCTTAAATCATCACGCCACTGATTTCCCAATTATTTACAGTACTATTTTCAGAAAACCTTTGTACAGATAGAACACTGTCGGCTCTCATCTCCATTGGTGCAATGAATCTTTGTGTCTTTCTGAGGTTAATGGGTACATTCATTTAAAACACTATAAAATAATACGAAATTCATTTTAAAAAAAATTCCCAGGGTGGCATTGTTGGCTATACCTGGTTAACTGAAGGTTTTGGTACCTTAACCTTTCGTTGGGCTGTTACAGTTACATATATATATATATATATATATATATATATATATATATATATATATATATATGTTTTGACAGAACTACAAAGTTGAGACGATATAACTATAAATCAGCAACATGAGTAGAAAGTTTGTTGTCACCACTCAGGAGAAACCTGCAGACTAAACAGTCGTGACCCCAGTGCTGACCCTAAACACACACACAGCTTTGTCTAACCTTCTGTTGACATGGGATTGAACAATGATTTGATTGTACATAGTGCGGCTCAGGACAACTCTTCAGGCTAAAATAAACAAGTACTTTTAAAATTAATTCATGATTATTTTTCCAGCTTTTTTTGTGGTAGCAGTCCAGTGGGTTTAGGTTATAAGTGTAAAAAATGCATCCTTCCCTGAAAATTGTCTTTAAAATCCAGCTTTAATGACCTCCTGCACCTTTTAAGCCCAATATTTCATCTCATATAGAACAAGTTCAGTTAATGGGTGTTTTAATTAGATTGCTGTAAAGTTCTAAAACTAGTTGGTGGGTCTGAATGTGTCACTGTCCATGATTTGTTACATGTTTTGGGAAATAATAAAGAATCATACTCAACATTTTGTTACAGACTTGAAGTAATACCACATTCCTTTTACATCAGAAACACTAGGTAAGTCTAACACTAACCAGCTTGTGTTTCCCATGAACCACAGACCATGTTCCAACACATCTGTCTTCAGAGTAAATAACCAGAGACATCTACATAAAGAATCATCTGATGCACCAGCGACACAGTAAAAAGCTACAATAAAATCACTTTACTGCGATGAAATGTTTGATGATTCGGTTATTTTAGATGTTGGAATTTGCTTTTTCATATGATTCTTTTCTGGTCAGCTGTTAGTTTACCCTAAAGAAGATCTCCGTCGTTTTCCAAACTGAGATCCAGCTGACTGCTGTCTGCTGCAGGTAAGATACTAACAACTGAGTTCTGATTACGACCCCATCTTCAGCAAATCCGAGCTATCTCTTTTTTGTTTGTTTTTTTGTTCTTTAAGCTGTTTGTCAATCAGTTTTTGTTGTTGTTTTCTTATTATTACTCTTCTTATCACTAGAAAAAGCTCTAGTACTATTTGTGGTACAAGTGTTTGAGAATCTTTTTTTAGGGATCATGACTGAAATGGGTTGTATAATGTTTCTTGAGAGAAGATTTGAGCTTTGTTGTCTGATTTTCTCTCTTTGACCAGGTAGTCCTGACTTTGTGTATATATTACTTTTCATAATTTACTATTTGGTATTAATCTGATCGATTTTTGACTGACATGTTCCCTGTTTGCTTTCTGTTTTAATTATTTTAAAATGAAATAAAAAGACCACCTAAATATCAAGCTTTTCTATTGCTTCAAAGCTGCTGTTTCTCACTGAGTCAGTACATTGTTGTATGATACGAATCCCCAGCTAATCATTATCACTCTTTTCTCCTTGTATAACAGAGATTATGATCAAGTATTTAGCATAAGAAATACATTTTTATTATCTATCATTGCTGGGTATCATGCAGTGTACAGTAGGTGAAAATAAAATCAGCTGATTTTGATGGCGCTTCACGTGCTAAAATATTTAAACATGGGGTAATAAAAGATCATGACAAACAGTTAGCCTCTCGTATGTTTTAAATGAATTTATAAAAATGATCAACAGCTAAATAAACCATTTAAACCTCCGTGGTTTGAAGTTCCTCAGTGGAAGGGGCAGAAAATCCACTCTATCGTAGGAGTTGGAATAAAAAGGAACGTGAGTGTCTGTCTCCCTCTGCTGGAAAAGATCTACACAGAAATCAACACATGCTGGAAAGCCATAAAGTCATGTGATCAGACACCCCCCTCCTCTCCATCCCAGTGACTCCATTTTGCCCCCAAACCTTATAGAACTTGTTAGGTTGACCTTTGACCTGAAAATGTACACTCATTTATCACTTGAATGTGGAGGGCTGTGGTAAGGGGGTGGAAGGCGGTTTGAAGGGGTGTATATGTGGGGTTTTTTTGTTTGTTTTTTGTGTGTGTGTGGGGGAGGGTGGGGGTGGGGGGTCATTAGTGAGCAGGGTAGTGCCAGGGTTGGTTTTGAGGGGTGGGTGGGTGATGCTTTGGGGGGCGCGCACGCTTGACTTTCATGTTGGAGCCCACATGTAACAGACTGGGAGACTCTGTCTAGTTTGANGGGGGGGGCGCAAAGAGGTCAGAAAGTCAGTGTTTTGCGATTCTCAGGAGGGGCAGATGTGGTGCGCCTTGAATCCGAGACAAACTAACCCCGTTTTAACTTTTATCTACTGTTTTAGTTCCAGGTTTAAACATGGAGAGTCTGAAGTCTTCTGTATCAGCAGATTTGTGATGTAAATGAACTCTGTAAGGTCCAAAATTATTATTTTAAGCTTTTTTAATTTTTTTTATATTGTATTTTAAGAATATTATTTTGTATAGTAATAATAATGATAACAACTGAAGTAAATGCAACCCATTCCAGTCTAAAATGTGTTCATGTCTGAGCAAAAATGGAGCTCAGGTGGCTGAAAGTGGTTCTGTGTTTACAGAAGTATCAGCAGAGGTGATAGACATGTATTTTTGCATATCAGATAAAAGAATATATATTCTGACTCAGGATACATGGTTATTCATTTTAATTGCAGGAGAAAGATTTACTACGGCTTTGTGCCTGTTTCAAAGTCAGTTTCAGTGTAACTGCCTGCATTTATTATCCGAGCACAGAGCTGAAATAGAGGTGTGGACACAGGGATCTTTGTGTCTGTCTCTGCTGAATATGTATTTTTTTTCTTTCAGAGCGCAAAATCTAGGAAGGAAAATATTTAAAAGATGCACGCGAACTTCCTGAATATATTCTTTGCATGGCTCTATGCACTCCCACTTGCATCATTATTTCGGTTGCTGATTATAAACATATTCAAATCGTGACTTCCTCCCTGGCTGTGTGTCAGGCAGCAGCTGTGTTTGAGCTTGATCAAATAAAACCACAAAACAGGCTGCAGCCAGACACGGACACGGCAGTAAACTAAAGGCCTAGCATTGCTTGAAGGAATGCATGTCACCTGCTGGCTTTCACGCCAGAGTTTTAGGCTAAGATCATACGATGAGAAATATTTGGCCCCGTCTTATATTTTGGTCAAATCTTAAAAAAAAACATTCTGTGTGATCTTACGCATTGCAAGATCTTCTGTGATCTATTAGTGCTGAGAGCTTGTGTTGTGAGTGACTCTCAACTACTACCACATCAAATTTTGGCTCAATATCTGTACAAATGACTGAGTTGTAGCCATTTCTGTGTTTTCTAAGGTCTGTTCGTCTGGCTGTGACGGCCATCTTGAAATGGCTTAGCTCCAAAAGTTAATCAGTTGTAGTTGTACATCCAACGTTTACTCCCCCAAAGTTTCATTAAAATCGGTCAAGTGTTTCATGAGATATTTTGCTAACAGCCAAACAGAGTTGACTCCAACACTTAATGCCAAGGCTTTAAGCAAAGATCTCGTGCGATCTGTTAGCGCTCACATTATGTGTTGGAGATCACTCTCAACTACTACCATTCCAAATGTTAGTCCGATACCTGTAAAAGTCACTGAGTTATAGTCATTTTTGTGTCTGCTAAGGTTGATTAGCTGCGGTAGCCATTTTGAATTGCTTTGACTCCAGTTGTAGATGTACATGTATTGATAACCTACCTTCTAATTTGAAAAAAATTAAACTTTACAGTTACGTTCTAAAACACACAACATGCTCTCTTTTGTTCTGCAGAAGATTGTTAATGACACACTGAATCAAATCAGGTGTGTTGGAGCAGAGAAACAAGTAAAACATGCAGGATGGTGGCCCTCCAGGACCAGGGTTTCCTACCCCTGAGCTAGCAGATCAATGAGGGAAACCCAAACCTCCTTCTCTAAGCAGCACTTTCCAGCTCTTCCTGGTGGAGGAGCTGCAGAGCAGGAAACCGTTCCCTCAACTGGATATTCACATTCAGGCCACATGGAGGCAGTGGCCCACATGCACAAATACAAACAATTTTTGACCAAAGGTCCACCATGTTCAATAAACTGTGAGGGTTATTCCAGCAAATGTCAGAGGGAAACTGTCAACTTTGATTCAAAGTTCCAGTTTTACCAAAAACCAAAAGTTAAAATAGTCTAAAGACACTGCATTTTTTTTCTTTTTCTTGTTCTTATCTGAGTCATGTACACTGAAATGTAGGAAAAGTGCCATATTTTACTGCAAAACCCTCCTGATAATGCCCAAAAATGATTAAAATATTCAATTAGTTTTCATTTATTGAAAAAAATGTCACCCTGTCCGTCAAACTTTTTGCTCGTGCCACTTGTTCCTTGTGTGCACGTAATTTTTTTATTACATTGGTGCCCTGACACCTCTTTTTTCTTATTATTTTTCTTCTGCCTATACAACTTTTTAATCCTTTTCACTTTGTTCTCCGTGTTGGAGTATGTGTTTTTGGGTCCTTTACTCGCCTTTATATGACAGAAACTCATCAACATGTTAGTATTCTGAGCTAAAATAGCTATAGCTTTACCGTCGTCCAAACATCAGGTAATAAAAGCATAAATTGCTTTTTTCAGGTCTTTGATGGGCAGATGGGATTTCACCTTTTAGGAAAAACTTGACTTCACAACTGCTTTTCTTTTCTCTTTTCTTTATTTTTTAGTGAATTTACCAGTTGACAAATCCTACCTCGCTGTACATAATCTGCTACATCAGACCCTCACTACTCAGTATTTGACTTTTGTTTATTTTTCTTGTTATATCAAAGGTGTATTACACAGTGACCCTCATTCTGAGGTAAGCACTGAACCGTGATGTACCGTCACACCCCTTGTGAGCACCATCCAAAAACGTTGCTGTCTTCTTTGGGACCAAGACAAAGTGGCAAATTGCTCTGTGGTCAGACAAATGGAAGGTTTTTTATTCTTTTTTGGAAATCTCCAACATCAAGTCCTCCATACTAAAGAGATTTGCAAGTCATTGCATTCTGTTTGTATCTACATTTTACGCAATGTCCCATCTTTTTCGGGATTGGGATTGAGAAAAAAAAACTGTTTGGAAATTAAAAGAGAAAAAGAAAATTTGTGTTCATTGAAAAAAAGCAATGTAATACGCACTAATTACCAGGAGAGGGCGCTGCATAATCAGTTTTAACCCATGTCGATCTTTTTTTTTCTTTACCCCATGAAAAAAAAAGTCCTGGCAACTGTTTTGGGGTGGTTAGAAACACAAATCTGGCAGCACTCATTGCGAACTAAAGTGGCTAATCGTGTAACTTGTGCACTCTGTAGCAGATCAGTGGACCTTAAGGAGCTCGGTGGGGAGACTGGCTCACAGGAAGGCGACTTTAGAAGATTATTCACAGATAGGTTTGGTGAAACGTTAACGATATCGGCCCAGAAATCCGCCCGCGTTTCATCAGACGCGCAGTTATACAGATCCCACTACAGATGGGATAAATTATTTCATTCATGCCACTTTAAAGGGGGGGGGGTGAGCTAATGATGAAGTGACAGGCGTCCTGTTTATTTTTTTTGTTTTTTTTTATTTGTTCAAGGCCAAGCTTAGACTTGTTAGGGTTTTGATGTGAGAACGAAGGCGACATGTCCGGATTTGAAATAAAGAATCCAGGAAAGGGAAAACTTACTCTGTGTGTGTGTGTGCGCGCGTGTGAGGTGGGGAAGAACGTTTACTGAGGGGCCACTACAGCTCTCTGCAGCCGTTTTGGGCCCTTCACTAAAATCTAGCACGACGTCACCGCTTCCGCTCCCTCTACTCCTCCTCCCTCCCTCCCTCGCTCACTCCTCCTCCTCCTCCCTCCCCCCGGTGTCGTTGGAGCTCCTCGTCTGCCTGCAATCCAACATGGAGTAGGAGAGAGAGAGAGGGAGAGATGGGGCTCTAGCGGGGCCACCCCTCGGCAACAAACAAGCGGCGACACGCTGTTTTTACGCACAACTGGAAGCGGAGTCGTTCGGTGGAAAACATGCCCCTTAGGACCTGAAAACGGAGCGTGCGCGTGCCTCTGTGTGTGCGTGAGAGAGAGAGTGTGTGTGTTTGTTTGTGTGGGGGGGGGG
>NC_051451.1:12803805-12804783 GCF_001649575.2 Kryptolebias marmoratus
GGGTGGGGGGGTGAGAGAGGATTTATGTGGAATAGGAGAATGACGAGTGAAAAGTATGCAACCGCCGCGGCACGAGACCTGAGGTGAAGCGGGGGGGTGGAAAAAATGATAGAAGAAACACACCCCAACGAGTGAGTACTGCAACATTTCTCTTGCTTTTTAACCCCCCCTCTACAAGTTGATTGGAGCAACTTGGTGGAATGTGCACCCCCCCTTAAAAACCCTTCTCTTACCCCTCTCTTCCTGCAACTATTATCTGTTTGTGTTTTCCGTGGAGCAGCAGATGCGTCAGCGGTGTTGGAGAGGGGGAGCTTTTCTGATCATCATTATTATTATTATTATTAATTATTAATATGATTATTTGTGTTTGAGAGCCCCCATATCGGTGTAGTCTTGCGAGAGAGAGAGAGAGAGAGAGAGAGAGAGAGAGAGAGGGAGAGAAAAGAGAGGAGTGGGAGGAGGAGGGGAATAAGCGTGGGTGGATCGGAAACATTTTCTGAAAGGATCTGAAGCGAAAGAGAGAGAGAGAGCAGCAGGCCCCTGTTGCAGCGTAACTTAGAAACTCAAACACGCCTAAAGAAGTTCCACCTTTTCTAAACACACACACACACACACACACCACAGATAGTCAGCGGCGAGAGAGAACACGCTGTTTCTTTAGCCTGTAAAACCGAGACAATGCGGTGGCGTTTACACACAGCGCTTCTCTCTCTCTCTCTTGGCCACATCTGTGGTGTGTGTGTGTGTGTGTTTGCTTCCAACCGAAGGGGGAAGTCTCACAGGATATGAGATATCCGATATGCCTCATCCGCCATCTCTTTCTCAATCGCCCTCATTTGCATAGCCTACCGCGCTCCATTCATAAAAAAAGGAAATACAATGGAAGGCAGAAGGGACGAACTGCGCGTCCGCCGCTTCGTTGCTTCTTTTCTTTGCGCGCAGCCGCGGATCGCGCGCTCTGCCAGCGCGGGGGGGGGG
>NC_051451.1:12804910-12812778 GCF_001649575.2 Kryptolebias marmoratus
GGGGGGGGGGACGAAGGCCCACGGAGCTGTTCGTGTGTCACCAGTATGAGGAGGGGGGCGCGCGCGCGTGTGTGTGGAGGGGTGGTTGGAGTCTAAACATGTGACTTACACAGTGAAGATCCGCAGCCTCGTTTATTAACCGGTTCTTTTAAATGGCGCAGGGTGTTTTTTTTCTTTTTCTTTTTGAACTGCTCTGCTTGTGACGCTTTTAGGGATTGTCTGCCTGCCTGCCCTGCTGTGTGTGTGTGTGTGTAGGGGGTGGCGTGACGCCGTCTCATTCATAAAAGCCCTCTAACCTTCACAGCGCGTCCCCAACCCCCTCCCCCTCCCCTCATTCATGCCTTCTGTCCGCGTGCGTACGGCTCCACTCCGCGCGGCCAGCGTCTAAGAGTCTGTCCCCTGGTCCCACAGGGAGCCCTCAACCCGGGTCCTGCCCCAGGTTAGGGTTTCTGACCCGTTCCACCTGAGCAAACCCATCCTGGCCAGGAGTCACCCACTGCTTCCTGGAGCAAACATTATCTTTATGGCCTCCTTCTGAGTCATGCTTCAGATAAAGAGTTGTCTTTTGTCATGAGGTGATGTGCAAACCAAACCCCACCCACCCTGAGTGACTCTGACTCAGCAAAACAAATGCTTTTTTTTTTTTTCTTTCTTTCTTTGTGTGCGTGTATGCTCTGAAAACCTAACATCACCACATGGAACCTTAATAAGCAGCAACACGTTTAAGGCCCCCTTCCACACGGGAACAGTGTTCTTCTATGGATACCCCCAACGTTTTAGGAGCCCCTATTTTCCAAAACCAAGCTCCAGAGTGAGAAAACCTTTATGAACGCCACCGTTTCCTCCCCGTGTGGACAGCCCTAACGCCGTAGTCCCACTTCTAACCCAGAGCGCGACAGAAGCAACAACAAAATGAGGGATTCCATACTTGGTTGTGCCGCAGGCGCCGGTTGCTCAACTTCAAAACCTTTGTCTACTGTATTACTTCAGTGAACAAACAAGCCTGATGAACAGTAAACTAGCCTGAAATAGAGCAGAGCAAAAGCTCCGTATTTTTACTGCAGATATTCTATTTTTATCACTTTACTGAGCTGTGAACTATACAAAAAAATAGTGCAGATAAAACTACAATATACATCTAGTATACATTTAAAGAAAAAACCTGGGGAATAGGAATAGTTTTTAAAGAGCAACACACCTTTTCTGCTTCGAGCTCTGCTTACATGGCAACCACTGCACATCGGCTTATTTTACTTCGTTTTTCTACCTTGTTTTGTTCTTTTGTTTGGTGGGGGACAGAGCAGCTCGGCAGAACAATGGCTCCTATATGCTGGAGCTGCTCCTAAGGCTGCTCGGAACTCACCTCCAGTTCTGTGACGTTTGGCCGCAATCGCGCTGGCTTGAACGTCCCGAGCTCACCACAGAACGCGTCTGGTTGTAAGCGTCCAGGTCTTTGTAGGACTTTCAGTCGTCCGAGGTGCAGGGACTTGGTGTGGAGATTAAATAATTGACATTATATGGGAGGAGAGAAACTCTGGCTCTGTGCCAGTCATCATCTTGCATCTGTCTTCATTACAGATTAAATGCCGTTTTTGTAATACTACTCCTTCTCTTCCTTTTCCAACTTATCCCCATACTTTGTGGTTGGTTTGATACACTTCACTGCGTGTTTTCTCACCCCCAAAAATAAAATTTTTAAAACATCCGTAGCACGCCCATAGATATGATACGGCAACAGTCGATCTCCACCTGTACCAGAAGCATTAGGATCACTCTCTGTTAGCACGTTGCAGTGTACACATTGTTTTTAATAAAAAGTTTTGCCTGAATTGGACCAAACAAGCCCGCATCATCATCCTTCCACCGCCGTGCCTATGAGGTTGAACATCCAGGAATGGTTTGGTAATAGTACGAGTGTGTCCGATCTAAAATGAGATTAGGTAACCTTGTCCTGAAGTTTAATATCTGTGCTACGAAACTACTCATGGATGTTTTTCCTAGAAGTTTCCTGAACCGTAAACAAATGCACCGGGGTGAAACTTCCCTCTAAGAATCGGATTACGAGTTGAGGTGTTTGTTATGATGTACTGTGTCTGGGTTATGCCAAACATGGTGCTGCATATCATGACCACCACAAACACTTTGGACCTCGTCTTGCATTGTTGCCGAAGTCTTGTGGTGCGTTCAGATGCAACTCGTGTTGTACGGCCGCGTTGGAGGTTTTCACGGCCGCTCTTTCATAAACAGGAAATAGGCTGAAATGTTTTCCACTTGATGGACTCTAAATACTTTGGAATGGACCGTATAGCCCTTCCTAGACAAATGAGCTGCAGACATCGCTTATCTAAGTTCATCGCGTTTTCCTCATTAACACACAGCTGAATTCTCCATACAAGCGAACCTCAGATTCTCCGCTTCTCATGCTCGCTGATGGTCAATTAATCACGTGCGTTTGATTAGCACCGCCCGGCTAATCCCTTTAATTCACAAGAAAAGTAGAAGCGTGGGTGTTCACACAGTGATTCTGCATATTAGATTAGATCTTGTTAGATAATGCCATTGTATGATGTGTCATGTTGTTCTTCTCTACCTCGCTTTAAGAGCTGGTAAGGACAAGAGGAGCTCTCATTGGACTGTTATATGGAAGATTTTTTTTTAAAAGGCTTATGTTTAATCGCTAACAGCTAAAACCTTCAATGTGCACAGCAGGAGAAACTGGAAGATTGTCTGTTAGGTTTCTTTCAGAATGGCAAAGGAGGGTTTGACCTCCATTTTGGTGAAGTTCATTTTATCACAAGGATGTTTCAAATCGGGTTACAGCTCTTTTCTCATGCAGATTTGAACTAGGGCTGCACAATATCAGGAAAACAAGCGATATTCGTATAGAATGTTGCAATAGCGGTTGCGATAAACCCGCATGTTCGGTTTGTACAATGTTCACAACACAACAGTATGTGCCAACTATGGGCTGGCACACATTGATTGCCAGATTTGTATTTTTTGCATGCAGATTGTCTGTTTTTTTTGGGATCCTTTGCAACATTGGTAAATTTTTGCTACATTGTGCAGCCCTAATGTGAACATCTGCAAAGAATAATCATATTTTTGTATTAGGTTTACCGTAGTCTCATGTCAACGTGTGGAAATAAATCATTGAGAAGTTATCGACAAGAAATGAAGCCTGTTCAGGATGTTAAAAACACATTTGTTTATGCCTGTTCCGTCCCACATTCTTCTATGGAGGCGATGCAGCCTCAGCACCTCATTATCTCTCATTATTCAGTCATTTTCAGTCTTTGATCCTTTTGTTTTTCCAATGCTCACTTCAACCGTCAGCTTTATTGTGCAAATTACCTACCTATGTGAAGATGCACACCCACAGACAATACCCTTGTGCACGCTTTGTGTTGGCATCATGTCTGAAACTACAAGAATAACAATCCCATCACCAGATGGAAAGTTGTACCCCGCTCTTGCTCCTTCCCAGAACGCTTATTGCCTTTTATAGAAGTTTATAGAAGTTCAAACCCTCCCTTCAAAAAAAAGAGTAACACAATGTGCAGGGGTTGTATTGATCTGCTGCAAGCTGCTGCCCAGTCAGCATGTGCACAGTCGGCATTGGACAGGGAGATGCACTGTGACATTCAGCTAAGGTCAACAAAGAGTCGAAATCTAATCCATCCCCGAATAAAATGCAGCCATGAGGTGCCGAACAAAAGCAGTGAGGAGTCAGCGGACGTATCCGTTCCCTCTACAGGCTTGTCCTGTTCCTCACACAGGTTGTGTTTTGTTTATGTTAGCTGCGTCTGAAACACACAATTAGTTCCACAAACTGGTTCTTGGATACAAAAAAATCTTCCCTGTGCAATCAAAGCTACAGACGGATTGTCTCGCAGCAGGATTTTGCCTTCCTTGATTAGATGCATGTTTAAGAAAGCTGCTTGGCTCACCGGCTTTTATTTTCTTGATCAAAAACTAGCGACGTGCTTACATTATTAGCACAGATTTGCACCCAGTCCCGTTGAGTTCGTATGGGATGGGACCATTTTTTTACAGCTCTTTTACGTATTTAAAAACTTGGTCTGTGTGATTCTTCTACAAAAAAAGCAGTTCATTTGGGAAATGTAGATTGTCTGATTGTTTACCTACTAGTCGAGAACACATATTCAAACCTTTATACCACATTCAGAAGTGGTTTGTGCTGCTCGTAGCCACATTAGCAGTGTAACTGAGACTGATGTAGGGTCTTCTGCCCTATAGACTCAGAACACACAGGAAACAAGAAGTGCACAGGAAATGCATTTCTATCTACCACCAGTTGGAAACAACAAAATATACTTTCATTTAGAAAGGCAGCAATCCTTCAAGATGTGCACATCAACATAAGACAACCTTATGTTGAGAATTTGGATGTTTTGGTCAAATCTTAAAAATTATGTTATGGGCAAGTTTTAAGTGCTCAAACCATGTGTTAGGGATGACTCTCAGCTACTGCCACACAAACCTTTAACTCAGTATTTGTAAACGATGTGTTGGAGATGACTTATGGCAATTTTTAGCCCAATACCTGTAAAAATGAATGAGTCGAATGAGTTTCAGCCATATTTGTGTCTGCTCAGGTCAGTTAACTGTGGCGTCCATCTTGAATTAAATTGACTCCAGTGGTAAAGTAGTTGGACAAGCACATCTAATGATTACTTTCTAAGAGTTTCACTAAAGTCCGTCCAGCGGTTCATGAGATCTTGTGACAAAACCATAGAAACAAGGACAAACATTATCTTCTGCCCTTCTAATTTTTAGATAATTAGAAGCATTCAAATTCTAGGAATAAAAAAAAAAAAAACTTAAACAGTTCACGTGATCAGAGCACCTTCCTGAATTAACAGGGTTTTTTATGTGCACAGTATTTATACATACTGTTAAAACAAAACAAAAGTGGTAAGAGGTCAAAAAATGATCAAGAACAGCAAATATCTATCAGGAAACTTAAAAATACCCATAATATTAATGTTGTCATATTTTAACTACAGCTTTATAACCCATATTATTTAAAAAATCCACAGATAAGTAGCAATTTCATTTTGACTGCATGTCTCCTTTAAAAAAGAAGTCCCACAGAATTAAAAAGAACAAAACAACCGGACCTCTATTCTGTAGCTGAAGATGTTTCTCCTTTAAAAAACGAAGAGTGCAGAGTTCCAAGCTCCTTTAGAAACATACAACACACTCAGACACATAAAAACACGCAGCATGTGCACAGATGAACTTCCTCTGCAGACCCTTGGTATTTTTGTTTCCCCCTTTCCCTCTGTACTCCCCCTCCACATGCACACGCGTGTACACACACTCACACACACACACATCATGTGGAACAGATGCTTTTCACAGTGTTTCCTGTGTTTCACAGAGAGGCTCATCACTGCCTGCTCTCCGGAGCCTTTAGGCCAGATAATGGCCTGAGCTGTTTATATCAGGACACCAAACAATGGACAGGGATTGTTTGCCTCTTTTTTAACAAATCGCTGCTCATCAGCTGACTGGATTACCAAGATTATAATAGCCCGAGTTTTCATTCACCTCCCTGTGCGTTTGTCGCTTGTCACACCATGTAAACAACAGTCCACGGGGCCTGTTTCAGAAAACTCCCATTCTTCTTGGCTCCTCTGAGAATGAACCCGGTGAACTTTTGGTTCTCCTTGAACTATTTCAAGTTTTTACTTCATTCGACGCCATAGTTCTCGGTTAAAATCAACACATAAAGTACATGGGGTGGGGGGCATCATCATGTTTGCTTATATGGATGATTTAAGTACATTCTGTTTTTGTTTTTTTTAGCTTTCTGACAATTTTTGTCATTTACTGGAAAGATGTTTTTTATTTAACCTAGCATACTTTAAAGGACTGAGAAGAAACCGTCCATCTTGTTATCAGCACACAAAAGCCTGCCTCTCTGATGGTATGGGTGTGCATTACTGCCTATGGCATGAGCAGCTTACACATCGAGAAAGGCACCATCAATGCAGAAAAGTACATGCAGGTTTAAGGACATATGCTCCCATCTAGACTACGACTTTTTCAGGGAAGGCCTTGCACCTTGAAACTTAAAGAAAAGATTACAGCAGCTGCTTTGGACAAAATGCAAGCAAACTGTAATGTCAACATTTTGCCTTTTCTGTTTCTACCAACACTTTACATGCGTTACTCTTCAGTCTTCCTCCTAAACAGTATGTGTCAATAATAATAATAATGCATTTTATTTGTTAGCACCTTTCAACACACTCAAAGACACTTCACAACATTAAAAACACAAAACACTAATGAGAACCTCAACCACAGAACTGGGACTAAAAAAAGTCACACAGGAAGTGCATTCTTCATACAGTTTCAATGTGTCTGCTTTACTTTTGAAAGCAAGACGTTTGAGTAACATTTGCTGTATTTGTACCTTTTGGGTTTTATTTGGCCAAGTGTGCCACCATGCCTTCTTTTGTAGACTTAACTTCACAATGTTCAGCTTGTAGAAAGACTTTTGCCAGTAACAAATAAAAAACCTTTAAAAATACAAGGATTAAATCTAGAGTATATTGCAAAAATCATTTTGTCTTTAAGCATAATTCATGTCTCCTAATTGTAGTAAACTTCTGCCATGCTGTGGTTAGGATACAGTAAAAGGGCCTTCCTGTTTTTCCCTATACTTGTTGCAAAGTTTGTTATTATCTCCAGCCACCAAAAGGCAAAAGTGGATGAGATTGCATATAACATCGCCTTCAAGGGTCGACCAAAACAGCTGCACCAAACAACTCTGTCTTCAACAGAAGATGATCTTAGTATCAAAGGTGGCTTGCAATATGCATTTTGTAAAAGTAAGTCTTTGTTAAACTCGGTCTATTCGGAAAATCTTAATTTATTGTCACCCACCCCACAAGTGGCCACAGATTTCCACAAACAAATAGCCTCTGAAAACACTGGAGCGTGTCGTGCGTAGCTGTAAATATTTTATCACGTATTTCAGACCGGGGAAGCCCTGAGAAAACAAGCCTCCTAGTGTTCGTCATGCAAATCTTTTTCAGTTGGTTTGGTGCCCCGGAGCTGGACCACAGTTTACCCAATTACAAGATAAACCATTGACATCTGACAGTTTATGTAAAAAAAAAAAATCCACCTGATCAAATACACCTAGACTGGCATTGTGTCGGGTGTCTGTCAGAGATGCAAAGAGGATTAGAGAGAGAGAGAGAGAGCCCTTCGTCGCTTTCACTTGACCCTAACGTTAACTCCAACAAAGAATAAGAGGATGGGAGGCATTGCTGAAGGTCTGTAAAAGGTTTAGGCCCAATCGGCTTCAATTCAGGCCCAGTCATGTTTAAACGGAGAAGCTGTGGAGTCACTTTTATCGTGACTTGGAGTACAGCTAAAAGCAGGGCTTTAGATCGGTCCCTGAAATGAACATTAGCACCATACAGCAGTCATATTTTTACATGCTATGTGTCAAATCCTGACCCTTTCCCCTTTCTCATTCTGAACTTCTTCAACTTAAGATGGCCACTATGGCTAACTGGCCTCAGCAAACCCAAATCAGAATTTGTTTTGCTCAGAGGGACTCTAATATTATTTCCATTCAGCTGTTTTAAGTGGACCATAAGCAAAAGCAGATGGGCGAAGAAGCTAAAAACAACTCTTGTTGTTTGGGTGAAGTTGAATATTTTCTACCAATAAAAACTACAGGTGCTGGTCATAAAATTAGAATATCATGAAAAAGTAGATTGATTTCAGTAATTCCATTTAAAAAGTGAAACTTGTATATTATATTCATACATTACATACAAACTCATATATTTCAAATGTTTATTTCGTTTAATTTTGATGAT
>NC_051451.1:12814135-12861610 GCF_001649575.2 Kryptolebias marmoratus
AAATTAAACGAAATAAACATTTGAAATATATGAGTTTGTATGTAATGTATGAATATAATATACAAGTTTCACTTTTTAAATGGAATTACTGAAATCAATCTACTTTTTCATGATATTCTAATTTTATGACCAGCACCTGTAAATGCCACCGAGTGCATTGAAAACAGACTTCGGAAATATTTTTTGATGTTTTCTCACACAGTTAACGGAACTTTTCCAAGAGCGCGTTAGGGGCGTGTATTCTTCGAATACCCAACATCTTGTCCCATCCTTGAAAAATCCTCTAAAGAAAGAAATGTGTTCTGCTGATAATTCTTATTTTCGGGGATCCTTATATTCCTTTATTCGCATCATTCAAAGAGACGAACTTGGAAGGGGGTGGATGTATTCTGGCGGTAAAGCTGAGCTCACCCACGACCACAGTTTCCACTTTATAATCTTTTCAAAATGAACCGCAATGGCAAAAACATGCATCGGAAAGCTTCAAGTTGTTTTTGTTTGTTTGTTTTCGAGAGAGGGACTGTGGGTGGGTGTTATGTAAAAAAAAAAGCACCCTGACTGGAAAAGCACTGTTAGCGATGAACTTGGCTTGTTACTACCAGATGTGGGTAAACAAATAAAAAGCTGAGACAATTGTATTAATTCTTCAATTTTGCCCACTTTAACTAAACTTAGAATATTCAAATATCACTGCACATCCCTACAGCACAGTTGTAATGTTAGTTACATTTAAGACTTTTCTTAATGACATGTAGTAATTACATTAAACCGTACAATTTAGCCTTTCATTAACAAGTATTTTCACCTGAACACTAAGAACTGTGGTGTTATTTTTGATAATTCATTTGCTGGGTTAAAGCTGTTGGGTCATAAGTTGGGTTGGTTTGACCAAATATTGAGTTTGGCCCAGTGTTTGAGTCTAAGATTAGCCATGTCATGCTTCATAGTCTGCCATTAGCATTAGCATTAGTTGGTACTAGCTAGCTGATGCTAACAGCTGTTAGCACCAACTCATCTTATTAGTAGCCCTAATTAAAGAATTTAGTCACTTTAACCCAATTTCTGGGTGCAAAATGTTACCTACTGTGCTGGGTCAAACTGGCAACCCAACCCTGTTGAGTTAAAACTAACCCGGGTTGGCTCGGTCTAAATTTGACCCACCGCTGGATTACAAGCTGGGTTGTCTTTAACCCGGCAGTTTTTTAGCTTTAGTGTGTAAGACAGAAAACTGCTTTTGACTCAGATCCTGTTTTTTTATTTGTGGAATTAAAATGTATAATTTTAAAAAATCGTACAGTCAGTCGTTTGTCAAATATTTAAACCGTGTACACTAATTTAATAAGTGATAGTGAGGTGATAAAAATCGGATTTTCTGCCCATGTTTTTTTTTTTCTTTACAGATAAAAACCGGACTGTTTCGGACTTGTCCTTCTGCCACTACCATAAAAACTGTGTCCAGGATTTTCTGACTTTCCAGCAGAATTCTGAGCATCCTCAGTGTTTTAAAGAGAGCTTTGGCTCCGTAATGATCTGTGGCCGATTGATCCGAGCGCCCTGACCCGGGACTGCGTTGTGATTGGCCAGTCGAGTGCGGGGTGGTTCTCTCATGTCAATTGATGCACTCATTCACCGAGTCTTGTGCTGCCCGACCATGTGAATGTTCCACATAACTGCAGCCGATTGACAGAATGCCGATCAGACGTCCCCTCGGGAGGCTCCACATGTCGATAGTTGTGAATGAACTCAATCCACCCAAATGTTCAACGCTGCATTTTCCGTCTCTCTTTGAATGAGATTGTAATAAAACTAAATATCAAAAAGAAAATTTTTTCCCTTTTATTGGCCACCAATGAAAGTGGTGACCCAACCCAAATATATCAAATATACAGCAATACGAGAGACAAAATCAGCAAATCTGAACATTTAAGAAGCGTTTAATCAGCTGTATGTGTGAACGCCAACTGTGTCCTCGCATTAAGAGAATGAGGCTATACTGTAAGCCATCGTCAGCATTCAGAACATCAGAACAACAAACCAATAATGAAATGACCCATTCGTCCATTCTTGGCCAGGTCTCGCTTGGAAAAGAGACTTTTAATCTCAACGAGATCCACCTGGTTAAATAAAGGTTAATAAATGAATGAATCCCATTTGTTATAGTGCCCCTCAGTGACTTCCTGGTCGCAGCAAACAGAGCGTGGACTGTGTGCCGACAGGGGTGGGTGGATGGGTGGGTGTGGTGCTGTTGATCAGGCCGAGGTGTGGCCGGTCACTCTTTATCACAGGAAGTATAAACCAGCCTTATCACACACGGCCGGACCGACCCGTAATCTATCACACATGAGCTGGATTCCTGACCTGTCCTGCCAGCTTCCCGGCCTCTTTTACTGTTTTATTGCAATCCTGGTGCACACAAAGGTATTTTCAGGGTCCAACCTACTGTGGAGCACTTTCAACAGATTGTTTGGTGTGTTTAATGTTTATTGTGTAACACGCTTTGTTGGTCAAATACAGTTTTGTTTGAAAACCAAATTCAGATAAATTGTGAAATCCAAGTATAATTGTCTGAGTTATAGAAAAATATGAGTCACCTAAATCAAACTATAATTTTTACAGTACACTGCTATAAAAAGTCGACTATAATGTAAATGCCCATGTCTGTATAGGATCATGTGTCTGTTAGCAAAATATCTCCTGAATCTGCAGGATTACACTAATGTGCAAATTGCCGTGTTGACTTTTCCATAAATTGATGAAAACCATCTTCTTGTGAGTTTAATATTGACGGTTTAATCCGTTTAAACAAGTAGAAGGTTATATTTTTTATCTTCTTCCATCCAGTGCAGCCATATTTCACTCCGACATTTTTCCTTTGACCAATTAATATGTTGCTTTCAGAACTTTCCAGAGAAAACTGTGACTCTGTGAGAGCTTCAAGGCTTGACTTCACTTGATGCACGCAAACCGTGGCTTTCTCAAACACTTTAACAGGCGTGTCAGGCTGGAATGTGAGGAAAACTGACACAAAAGTGACCAACTTCTGAGTGACAGAGTCGATTTAATAGACGGACGAGGCCGCTGGATTTACAATTTAATCTGTGGTGAAATAAAAAGAAAGCGTCTGATCAGTGTAAAGCAACAAAAAACAAGCCATAAAGACGACACAAATATATCGCCTCTATTTTGGTCTTAGCTCTCCACCACTTTCAGAAACGTTCGCCTACCTATTCCACTTTTGAAAGTGGTTGAAAGTTATTTCCACTAAATGCATCGAGTGTAAAACTACAGTGCTTAAAAGAAGAACAATGCTACGTGGGGCTAAAGCAAACACAAATACCACCATTTCCAGAGACATTGATCTGCTTCATGTAAGGCTTATAAGTTCATCGGTTGCACATGTGCATCTATTGACTACTTTATTAAAGTTTTATTAAAATCTGTCCAGTGGCTTATGAGATATTTTGTTAACAGACAGGGTGAACTTCAGGTAATGGCAGTTTTAAACAAAGATCTTGTGCAATAAATCCTTAGTGCTAGGGCTAGGGTGTGTGATTTAGGGATGGTGCGCAGCTACTACATCGTGCTATCAGCTTGGTGCTATCAGATTCCCCTAAAGAACTGATGAGAATCCAAATAAATAATGTGTTGCTGCAACTCCGGAAATTATGACCTTAGTCATGTCCAAAGTGAGTCATATATATGTGACAAGGTCGATCTAACAAATCAGATTGCAGTTGTAAAAAGTTTTTGGAAACACACCAAGGTGATCATTTAAACATGACAGCATGTTCATTTGTTATCCTAATATATTTAGGGGCTTTAAATGTACAAGTAATGTCTTATTTGGGCTTTGCACATTCAAACTGCTCGTAGCTGTGGATGTGGATGTTTAGCAGACATTAATATTTTAAAATATTTAGACTTTGTGGGTGAAGTTTCAAGCTGCAGTAAAGAAAAGGCGTAGGTTTGCACATCCAGCTGTTGAAGTCGGTACAATGAGTGATTGTTGCAATACTAGCAAATGCACTGAACAGCTTTTTTTCTTTTTTTTAATAAGAAGTAGAAGCCAGACACACCCTGCACCTTTGTCCTGATGGTTTGCAGTAAATTATAAAAGGACATGATTCATGGATTTCCTGCTCTTATCTGTGAGGTGGAGAGCTGCCCTCTTATAAACCATCTGAACTGAGTCACTCACATTTTGTGGAAGGCTGTGGCTTTACAACACCTAAAAAACACTTTAGCCTAAATTAGAGTTGATTTTACTCGGTTTCTGCAGGGTCAAAGAGAATGGTCTGGTCATTTCTGAAGTGATATTCTGTGAGTTCATACTTTATCAGTGACAGAAGACGACGTATGGAGAAAATTGCACAAGTCTTCCTACTCCAGGCTAGGCTAATGGCTAGCCAAACGAGAGCCCGTTTTACATTGTTTTTCAGTTTTTATTAATCAGCTCTTTCTCCAAACCAACAGAATGATGTGAAGGAAAACTACATTAGCTAGTATTGAACATCTTCGCTTTTGCACAACGCCATTTGTTGAGTTTGCGGCTATTTTCTCAATGGAACAACATCCGTGCTACTACGCCAAGGCGTGTGCGCGGAACATAGGTGGACCACGTATATGACGATGGCGTTGAGGCTGCTGAATTGAATGCCATCATGCAAAAGTGTAGAGGTTTAATATTAGCTAATGTAGCGTTCCTTTCCACCAGTATGACATTTTTGAGAAAGATTTGTTTCGTAAGCCTGAAAACCATTAAAGAAACGTGCCCTAGTTAGCTGTTAGCCTAGCCTGGAGGAAGACTTTTGCCTTTTTCTTCACCCTCCATTCTCTATGACTGACATCATGGCTGTTAAGGTACTAACTATTCATAACTACTTCACAGAACATCACTTCCAAAAGGACCAGACTATCCCCTTTAAGTCTGTGTTCCCCCATAAACTGGTGACCACAGTCCATCAATCATCATCTCTCAATGTGCCGTTTCAGCATCAGTACCTCGCGCAGCATTCACATGAACAGAATTAGATCCCCCAGTTCCCAAATGTTCGCTTGTGTTCGCCTGTGCCAAGATGTTTAGTCACCTCCAAGCACATTAATGTCGTGCTTTGCTGCTGGTTGTGGCTGTCTGGGTGTTCCAGCCACAGATTACAGGGCCTGTCGGCAGACGGGGCTCTAAACACGGGTCACAAGACAGACCAAAATGTGACAAGTTCATCTCAGGGAGCTGATAGCCTGGATTGTGTGTCTTATATAGCACATGTGCTTATTTAGCGCAGAATTTGGTGTTATTTCTGTAAGTGGGTGGCTTGGATGTGTTGTTCTATATCGGGATGTGTCATACATGTGTTTGAGTCGCGTTCAGCTGCCGCTGTGGTGCTGTGATTTACCAGCAACGGTATGGATTTCCAAATCAAACGTCCTATTGAAAAAGAAAAAAAAATGCATTAGTCGTTACAACTTCAACGACAGCTCGTTTTGTTTCATTTCAACAAACTTGTTCGCTCTCTATCCCCGCAAATAGATGAAAGTCGTGTCCTTTGAAGGAGGACGTGTCACTCGCCACGTTGCCTGCCAGAGATCTTGTTAGCGCTTGGAGTAAGTGTTGGGGGATGACTCTCAGCTACTACCACAGCAAAGTTTAGCTCAATATCTGTAAAAACGACTGAGTTGTAGCCATTTTTGTGTATGCTGAGGTCAGTTACGGTGGCAGCCATCTTGCATTGTGTTGACTAGCAAAGTCAATGTACATCCAGTGATCACCTTCTGGGAGTGCCATTAAAATCTGTCCACTAGTTTCTGAGATATTTTGCTAACAGTCAAATGACCACACACGGACACAGGCAATTGCCTCATCATCCACGATTCACGGTGGTGAGCACTAATCATTAAGTACACAAACACAAAAATGTTCACACAAACAAGAGACACTTGGTTTATTTATTGTTCTTCTTCTGCCGCCGTTCCCCTGCTGACTCTACAACAGGTTTAACTCATCTCTCCCCTGGAAGTTTTGCGTAATCGTGTGGACAAACAGGTAAACGGCAATTAGGATGTTCCTTCACCTCGCGTTGGCAGAAGAACTGGGAGCACACAAAACCACAACACAATTTACTTTCTATAAAGGAAGAAATTACCTCGGGGATGCAAATTCATTTTCGTTGCTGCCGCCTTTGTTGTCAGTTAAACTTGACGTTCCTTGACTGGCTTGACATCATTCAGCGCAACTGAAAAGACTAACTGGACTGGTTTTATTCAAAGAAACACAAACCTGATTCGGATTTGGCATCTAGACGTGGGAAGGAGGAGCTACTTTTGGGGGTGTCCTTCATACTATACTTGGGCTGGGTTTGATTTGTACTTTATGAGGGTAATCCATTTTAAGTACGGGGACATGGCTTTTTATTCCAGTAGATACAGCTGAATTATCTGATTAAATGAGGCCAACTTTACTCGTGACCTGTTTAAACTTTCTCTTATATCCCATGTATCTATATGTTCTTTAATTTCTTCCCTACACTCATCACAAAAATGAGTTTGCCACCTTAAAGTGGTGTGTTTACCTCGTAGCTACAACAAAACAGGGCAACAAGCCATCACGCAGCTGCCAACTATTTAGAAGAAATATTATATTATTATTTGAAAAGGCATGACACTCTGTTCCCAGTTCCCTGCCTGACGTTTTAAATGATTTCTGTCTCTGTTTCCCCCCTCTGGAAACTAGTTTTTCAGTGGAAATGTAAGTGGGTCACTGACCTTTCTGTTTTAAATTTCTATTATTTCCTTTGCTGCTTTTCAAGTTTCCCCACGTGGCACAGGAGAACCTGAATGACTTTTTGCCCACACCCATTGTGGTTTGTCATGACAAATGAAATAGTATCTGCCCACGAACTGCGCCGCCGATGCTGCCAGGAACGACGCCGAACCTCCATATTTAGGCTGAAGTGTTTCATCATGCTTGGCGAAGGTGTGCGTAACGTCCAAAAACAACAAACCTTTAATTGCTAAATGGAAGAGTATCGCTTCGCGAGGCCTGTGTGTGGGCACGCGCAAACGTGTGTGTGTGTACGTGTGCGTGTGCGTGTACATGTACGTGTGTTACACAAAAGCACAAGCGTTGTGGGTGAACCTGCGGTTGCTTTTCTGTACAGGCTGTTTGTCTGCTATCACCCAGTCAGTCAGTCTGTCATTCAGTCACTTTTATGAATGTGCGTGGGTGGGAGCTGGTGAACCAGTTTTGCCACCTGTGTGTGTGTGTGTGTGTGTGAGTGTGAGTGTGTGTATGTGTGCAGCAGATCCTGGGACTGTCTAAGCTAATTATATAACACCTCTCTCATTCACTCCCACTCTGCCTCTCTCCCTTCATATCTTTTTTAATGTCTCTCTTCTTCCCTCTCCCACACACACGCACACACAGCATCAATAGAATATACAAAGGCACATCCTGTTGTTGTCACGTCGTTCATGAAGATTGTGACCGTGTGCATTGTCTCCCTGTGAGGGTGGTGGCTGTCGTGCTAATGCTGGAGAATGCTTCATATGTTGCCATTCAGCCTCCAAGTCTCCTTTTTGTTTTTTTCTTTTTGTCATGGATTGTTTTGTGCTGCTATGACTAAACTGTACCTTAAAAGATCATTTAGCTCATCCGACCGAGGCTCCGCTGCTCTGTTCTCCCTTCTGAATGATCGGCAGCTTATATAAGAATTTTTTTTTTATTTTTATTATTTGACTCAAGCAGTAGTTCCTATCTTTTAAAATGTGGTTTTGGATCAATGTTATGAGCAATAATATCTCACCTGTTGTAGATGGCTCTTTGAACAGCCTCAGTTTGGAGAAACGGTTGAATTCGGACCAGAGGACTAAAATGGATTGCTGCCATCTTAAAACAACTGTTTTATAAACCTTTATATCACCATCACATTTATGCTACACAATGATTTACCTAGAATTTTGTGGGAATATTTGCAAGCATACCACAAAAAGCGGCTAGCTGTAGCACTTTAGGTGCAACCTGAGGGACTTTCTGCAGCAATATTCTAACAGAATAACAGTTTAGTATGAAACTGGCAACGATGAAAAGGTCGATGAGATAACATTTGAGCAAACTGCTGTGAAATGTTTGGGATTGGCGTTGTTTTAAAATGGCAGCACTCCACCTTGGCCTCTCTCAGAATGGCTGTTAGCTTGTCAGTCCGGTCAGAACTAATCTATTTCTCCCGACTGGCATCATTCAGAGCCATCTACAACCTGCACTGTTGTTCCAAAAGCACTTACAGTCGACTTATGTTCCAACTGTTTAAGTTTGACTGCTGGATCAAAAGCTTTTACTTCAGTGCTCAACGTGTGCATGGACCGGTTGGCGAATTATGACAAACATGTGCGGATAAGTCAGAAGATACAAACAAAGAAGCTCAGACTCGGCTTAGCTCAGCTCTCCTCCGGTCGTGTCATTTTAAAACCCTCTTTTGAGGGACATTGTGAACTTTACCAGCAGGAGTTCAGCATTGAGCCACGTTTCCATCAAAGTTTGACGCCGTGGGCATGTTTTCATGTTGACTTGTCCCGGTGCAACACCTCCCACGACGTCACAGCCAGGACCGGGCAAAGTCGTGACTTGTGCCGCCCTCAAACAGTCTGCCAGGGTGTGAAGCCAGCGCTATAATAAACTTTCTGTGGCATTAAGACAAGTTGGACTTTACACCATTGTGATTTTGAGCAAGTCCGAGCCAGAATAAAATGATGAGATGTATTTATGTTTTTTGCTTAGTTTTGTGTTAAAAAAAAACATGTTACTTGAGTTATAAAAGCATTAAATTTTGGTTGCACATTTTGTTATCGAGATGAGTTTACTTCTGAACAATGTGGTTGCTTCTAAACACATTAGAGTAAAAAAGCATAAAGGAGTATCCTGTAAAGTTTGGATAAATCTGCATAAAACCAACCCTGCAGTTATCGTTTTAACAACCTATTACCTTCTGCTGTCTTTCTGTCCAGTGACAGCTACATCGTGCGTGTGAAAGCCGTGGTGATGACGCGGGACGACTCCAGCGGCGGCTGGCTGGCTCAGGATGGGGGAGCCCTGAGCAGGGTGGGGGTGTGCCGCCTCCTTCCGACAGACCTGACCCCCGCTTCGGGCCCTGGCAAGTCCCAGTTCCTCATCCGGGGAGAGCGGCTGCTTGACAAACAGGTGAAACCCCCTTGAACCGAACACAACGCGTGACTGTCTGTTCACACCCTGAGTCCTAAACGGGTCAGTGGGAATGACTTCCTGTTTTGATTGGCCCAGGTGATTCTGGACTGTCCGCTGAGAAAGGACCTGGTCTACACCATTGCAATGCCAACATTTCACCACTGGAAGGTGGAGGACAGGAGGTGTGGCCTGTCCTTTCAGGGTCCAGCTGATGCCAGAGCTTTTGAAAGGGGGGTGCGGAAAGCCATAGAGGACTTGGCTGAAGGTACGCTGAGCTCTGAATGTACCTCTCCAAATAATATCAAGATAGGCTCGGTCCTGAGGCGATGATTATGACTGAAACTATAATAAGTGAGGTTATAGGAAAGACGTAAGATGAGAAACACTAAATTGGGTGTTTAACTAGCTGAAAAACTCTGAAATGGGGTAAAAGAGTTCAGTTACGACTTGTGAGATGAGTGTTTAGCGAATCAGACCACAGAACTGTTTACTACACTGGGATTTTTTTTGGTCTCCGCAGGCTCCACGACCTCCTCCACAGCACTCCAGAACGAGAGCGAGCTGGGCGACGATGATGTCTTCACCGTAAGCGTTTATATTTCACTAACACTCCCTCTTAGACCCGTGGATTACAGTTCCTCCCTATTTATTAGATGGATTGTAAACATCCTTAGCAAAAAAAAATAAAGGCTCACCAGTTCGAGTGTTTGACGGAGACAAATCTGATGAAGGTGCACGTCGTCGTTCTCGGGGCTGTTCTGTTTGGAAGATGGGGTCAGAGTTGATGCGTCTGTGAGCTCGCAGCAGAGGAAGCAATGGAGCCAAGCGTCGGGGCTTCGTGTCGCCGTTTTCGTTGTGCAACAGCAGTGAGCTGTTTAAAAGCGCACAATATGGTGCAATCTCGTATAGTCAGTTTGCGTTGTGCGGTTGCGGAAAGAACGTTTACACTCATTATTGGCATGAATGTCATGTTAGTTTGGGGCTTTTATAGATTGATCTAAATCGTTCTTTTTCCACGCACAACTTCAGTGCTTACTTTGTTTTAAAGCAAGAATGCGATGCACAAGTTTGAATTTATTGTAGGTTTTCTCCACTAAGGCTCAAATACCTACATGCACCACCGCCACACACACACTAATATTTGGTGAAACGTCCCTTAGCAAGTTGCAGCTCAACCACACGCTGTTTGTATCCGCCAACAAGCTTCTGGCATATTTTTGGTTTGAAATGTGACCACTCTGCTTGGTGGAATTGCCAGTTTGTTCATCTAAACCGGTTGGTTTCCTGTCACAAACCCGGCTGTAGGCGTAGTCCACAAATCTTCAATCGAGTTGCAGTCGGGGCTTTGGAAAAGCTGTTCCAGAAGCTTAACTGTGTCCTGAAACCCCTTCTGATGGATCGTTGGTCTGTCGGGCGACACAGCCGGGTCCACGTTTCAACCGCCCAACTGTTGATCTGAGGTGAAGCTGAAGGTATCGAAGTTCATCCTCCTCCGTCATTAGTCCATCCACGTTGTGCACCAGTGCCACAGCATGATGGTACCACTGCCGTGCTTGGCAGTTGGTGCGTTGTTCTTAGGTTTGAAAGCCTCACCTTTAACGCCTCCAAACACATCTTATCATCGTGGCCAAAAAGCTCAATCTTTGTCTAGTTGGACCAGAAAACCATTTTCCAGAAGGAATTTGGCTTTTCCATGTGGGCAGCTGCAAATTTCAGTCCAGCGTTTTTGGAGCAGGAGCGTCCTTCTTGGTTGGTGCTTCTTTAGTCCATGGCGATGTAAAACTTGCTTCACCGTGGATAGTGTTCCAGCAGTTTCCATGACTGTAGCTCGTTCTGCGTGAAAGGGGATACTGTGTCTCATTTCCCATTGGAAGCATGCAAATGTGCAGCGCTTTTGCTTCAAGTTACGGTTACTAAAATAATCTGCACTTTATATTGGAAGTATTAGTTGATGAAGATCAGAAACTTTAATGCAAAGCAGGGACACGCAACCCTCATAAACAGCTTTAATTTAGCACCATTCTGTCAGATCTCACCTCAGGGCTGCCTTTTTAGGTTTCTTCCAGCTTGTTTCAATCCACGAGTGTTGAACAGATGTTTACAATACAGCGAAGTAAAGATTTTGGTTGTTATCACGACGGGGTAATATGGGAAAAAGAAAAAAAAAACACATCTTAGTCGTGTTACCTTTTTGTTGCCGGGTATGCGTGGTGCAAGTATTCCTCGTGTTTATCCTGAAACTGGAGATAAAGCAATTGCTACGATGATATCTTTCCAGAGTCGCAGAGAGTCTGAAAAGGGTTATAAACTGTTGCGGTGTTTCGGCATCTGAAAAGACTTTAGGCGCACTCACACTGGGCTTCCTAGACCAGATTTGTTTTCCATCCAGTACTTTAAACAACAAACTCTTCCAATGCAGCCATCAAAGTTGGTTTAAATGTGTTTTTTTTTGTTTGTTTGTTTCTTTGGTATGAATGGCTGCTGGGGAGTAAACTACAGTCAAGGCTTTTGTTTACTACTCTTGTCCTAGAATGGAAAGACTACAGCTAAACATAAAGACTTTTCTGAAATGAAAGACATAGCGTTCTTTGAAGGAATGCACGTCGGCCGCCGCCTTTCATGCCAGAGTTTTAGACTAAAACCATCCTTCTAAAAATAAAGTTATGCACGATTTCACGAGACGTGTGCATGTTAGTGTTTGTGTATGTGTTGTGAACGACTCTCAGCTACAGTCACTTCAAACTTCATCCCTATAGCTATAAATCTGACCAGACATTTCTGTGTCTGCCAAGGTCGATTAGCTGCATTAAAGAAAAATTCTGAACATTATTTTATCAACTTGGAACTAAGTAATCTTTTTTTTTTCATGTAAATCTGCCACAGGAGATAAAGTGTGTGTGTCGTTTGTATATCAGGGCCTCTCTAAGTTAGTATGAAGACCCCCACACACACACACACCTCTTCCTCCTCCTACTCCTCCTCCTCCTCCTCCAGCTCTGTAATCTGACACCAGGGCCAGCAGGCAGGGTCAGAAGGTCACTTCCTGTATCCCACCAGCTCCCTCCCTCCTTTCTTCTACACACACACACACACACAAACCCTCCACCCTCCCAGCCACCGAACTAGCAGCTGTTTCCCAGCTTAGTGCGGGGCCGGTGATTTACGAGAGGAAGTGCCTCGTGGTTCATCTTTGACTCGAGTTGTCTGTTAGGGCCAAGACTAATAGGTGCTCTGCTGGGAGTGTACAGCCACCACAGAGACGCATACAAACACACGAGGAGGAGTGGAGAGGTGAGGCGCGGGCGGGGGGGGGAGTCCAGGGAACATCAAGGCTTTCGGTGGAACGAATCCAAAGCAGTCTCTGGCTTTTTGCTGCTCGGAAAAGCTGCACAATTTCCAGACCTGTCCCTTTCAGTTTAGCTGCATATACCCTAACATAGAACATAAAGAAATAAGAAAATACTGGGTAACCGTACCTTAGCGTGAAGATTTTTTAAGTTTGCATTGTTTGATTTAGAAGTCCTGCTGTTAACAACAGGTCCAGGCTAAAAAAATATTTTTTTATTTATTTTTTTTTATTTTCTCATGCCTGCTTTTAAAATATCTACACGAATGCACGTAACAGCTGGTTCATATCTAGAACGGAGGTTGTGCAGAGCTGACCCTAACATCGATGACTGTTCCCAGTGCATGTACGTATATTATGTGTACCCCGCCGTCCAACTTATCTCCATCCAAGAAGTACTTCCACCAGGGAGTGAGGGAGTGATTGTGGGATATGATGCATTTTTATTTTCGCACGCAGCCTTCCATTTTGTGCTTCCGATTAGTGAGAGTTGCTTTTATTGAATGGGACGATTAGGTTTTTATATCGATCTTCAGCAGCTGAAACTTCCCAAATTCTTTGAACTTGTCTTCCTTTTTCTTTTTTTTTGATGTTTCCCTTCTGCAACAATAAAAACAATTAAATGAATGGGTTATTAGCAGACCTATGTTGAACTTGACAACCTAACAATGAGGTATTTAGAGTTAAGTGAGTTGGAGCAGGGACACACTGAAAATATGAGGTTCCTTTGAGGAATTAGTATTGTCGTTGCCTTCTGTGCCATAGTTTTACACAAAGATCTTGCACAATCTATTTTTATTTAGGAGTATGTGTTTTGAATGACTCTCAACTTCTCCCATACCAAATTTTACCCCAATATCTACAAAACCTGCTGTGTTATAGCCATTTTTGTGGTTATTAAAGTTGATAGCTGTGGCAGCCATCTTGAATCAAGTTGACCTCAATTGTTAATCAGTTGCACGTGTGCATCCAATCATTACTTTCGGTGAGTTTCATTAAAATTCCTCTGCCGGTTCATGAGATATTTTGCTAACAGACAGAAACAATCACACACAGCAGAGGAAAATTAAAGATAGTGTTTCCTGGGGATCCAGGGATCTCTACAACCAAGCAGATTTTTAGCAGACAACATGTCAGTAGTTCCTTGCTGATAAATGGGGCCTAAATCCTCTAGGTTGCAGACATTAGTTTTTGTTCCTGTTAGCTTGTGCTAATGACATTTCCAAAAGTTAGTGGCAGAGTCTGTGAGGAAGGACAGTCAGGGACAGGGGTGGACAGGGGNNGGGGGTTGCTGCTGCAGATTTACTGCCATTTACGGGTGCGAGGAGGAGGATTGGAGGGAGGACAGAGGGCCAGGATGGACATACTTCTCTAAATTATTCCTCATTCATCAAACCTAAACTTAACCCGAGCTTTTGTCTCGTTCTGTCTTCGGCACGTCTCATCTCCCCGTCTCTATTTTGGCTCATTCACAGCAGGAGAGAGCCAAAAAAAAAACAAAAAAAAAAAAAACCCAACTATTGAAGCAATTCTGGGGCTGATCCCAGGCGAGTGAGAGGGACCTGTTGAAGGACGAAGCCTCTCGAGCTTTGAGCTGGGGGCATGTTTTGTGTCAGAAAATAACTTGAAATGCCCTCTGTCCAGCCTTGGATAAGAATATATAGCAGGAGGATGTCCAGAAATACATAAAGCCACCTCCTCCTTCCTTTCCTCTGTCCTCATGTGCAGTTTGGGTTTGCAGCTGAAAAAGTCTGGTCTGTGTTTTGAATTAGTCGCAGCCACGGAGGCCAGGATTGGACTGCTTTTACACTGTATCAGACTCACACACACACACACACACACTCCTCCGCCTCAGTAATGGCTTCTCCAGGGGGGCGGGACCAGGAGCAGAAGCAGCATGTTATGTTATTTTTGGCCGGTTGCTCTGAGGGGCTTTGTAAAAAAGCTGGGGGAAATTCTCAGCATGACAGTATCCATGTAGGGAGCAGGATATAATAGGGATGGCTTCGGCAGACAGACAGACAGACAGACAGCAGATCTGGGTCATATACTTCAGATAACTTCAAGGAGCTGTTCCTTCTGCTCCCAAGTGGGAGATTTTGATATTAAAGTATCGTAGATTTTTGATAAAGTTTGATAATGCGTTTGTGAAAAATCCTAGGGGTGTGCGTCACAAACAAATTAGCCACGTTAGCAATCCGTTCAGACGGCCTGCACATTGTTTCTTGCAATTAAGTTCATGTGGAGGTGTAATTTAGATGGCCATCACAATTAATAAGGCATGACGGAATATTAAAAAAAAAAAAAAAAAGATTGGCGATCAATAACAGTTTGAGTTTTTTGCTCTATTATTGGGTTTGTCTACTACTTTCCCCAATTTTTATTAACTAAATATCTACAAATTTGCCTGCAAATGGCTTACAAACAGGAAACCTTATCCTGAATATCCCATATCTGATCAATATTCACCAGCTACATTAAGAATGATTGCCGAATTAGAAGACTAGCTGATAGTTTCCAAACTCTCTTAGTTTGACTCCATTTTATTTGGGAACTTGAATTTAAAAAAATAAAAATTTTACACAACTGATTGTATGATGACCTGTTCATTGCATTTAGTGCTGCTCATCGAAGTGTATTGTGACTAGAGACGGGACCGGAAGCCGGAAGTTGAAGCCACAAAGAACGAGCGCCCCCTACAGGCTGCCTGCAGTACCATTATTAAGTCCTGCCTCTCCATGTAAATGAACAGGGCGATTTTCCTGATTAAAAACTCAACATACACTTCAGCACACTTCAGATTGTTCATTCAGGTCGCTCTCACCTTGCCGAATGATTTGATAAATTTGCATTTCTTCCGCGTGTTTAGTTTCAAGTAGTTACTTAAGGCTGAAAGAAAAGCCTCACATTACGCTGTAATTGACAGCTTGACAGCCATGTTGCAAAGACGTGTAGGTGGGACTTACATATTGATGGTACAGCCCCACGTCCTGAGTGCGCACACTCAGAAATACAACATCGTAGCCACCAAAAAACCTAAACATTTTGTCTCTATTTCTGAACAACGGGAGGCGGTGGAGACCTTCGCCTGTCTTCATTAATGTTGATGGTACTGCTTAGGAAATGTTAGCTTGTTGAGCGTTTGTTGGGTTAGTTAGTTAATTAGTTACTGAACAAAGAAACCACATTTAAATGCCTATTTTAGTTTTAGGGATTGTTAAACACAGTTTAAGACTAAACCTCAACGTGTTAACATTGCTGTTGTGGACATGTTGCTAACCTTACGTCGAGTTTGTTAGTGTTTGATTTCTTCTTTAATAAAGAAGCCAACGTGGAGTTTTAATTAAGGATCATTACCCAATGGACACATCACTATCCAGTTACAACCCCCCCATTTCACCCGACCAAACACATCTGGAACTGGTCCTCCTCTTTCACTCACACACCCACAGTGACATGATGAGACAGGAGAGGTCCCAACCTGTCCATCAATGGTCCCCTCGGAGGATAACACCCCCCCCCCCCACACACACACACACACAGTGTGCCTGTCTGAAAGATACATGGCAGCAGCCGAAATCGGAGTTGGAAGAGGAGCCCTGACAGCTTTTAGCAGAAACGGGACAGGATACGATTCACACGCGTGCATATAAACACACACACACACAGAGTGGTGTTTGAAAGGTGGAATGTGGAGAAGGCGCGATTGAGGGAAGGAGGACAGGTTGGTGTCAGGGAAAACCATGAAGATGAGGTGAAGTAGATTTGAAGAAGAGGCCAGGAAAGGTGATGACTGTACTGCGTGCAACCGACTGGAGCCTTGATATCAAGTTGCGCTGCATACCTTACGTAGAATTTGAATAATCCTTCTTCAACCTGTTAAAGGATGTTTGTGTTTCCCTTTTACAGTACAGGATGTTTAAGTAAAATCTCAGTTTAATTTATTATCTTGGTTGGTCGTTTTGAAGGCTGCGGTTTGATTTATGTGGTGTTATAATCATCTTGTCCACCTTGTTATCATCATCAGTTAGAGGATTTTAAAGATAATTCCTAATAAATGAATTAAATATCAGGTCCATTGTCTGAAGCTTTATGGCAAATGTTACTGAAAGTTTATTTCACATGAAGCAATCCAAACGGGGATGAAGTGGCTTTAAAAAAAGAAAAGAAAAACAGTTCGCCCGCTTCCTGTTTTTCCCCAATCAGCGAAGCGCCGACGCTTCCTGTTTTTGTTTGTCCAATCACGGTGAACTCTCGCGTCGGCTATTTGTTTGACATATCCAATCAAAAAAAAAACCTACAGCTCTTCAGCTGGCATCCTGTGTTTGTTTGTCCTCTCAGAACGCCACAGACAGCTCCTCCAACTCCTCTCAGAAGCTGGATGGCTCTCTGCAGCTGCTCGAGTCCTCGCCCCTTCCGCAGAGACACAAGTGCTTGCCAGGACATCATCACGACCTGCCCGACTCCTTCCAGATCCCCGACCACTACTACTTGGACCAGGTGAGATAAGAAACTAATAATAGCCTAATCTATTAGCACCATGAAGCCATGCCAAAAGGAGGTTTTAACAGAAACGTGCGCCATGGGTTGGGCTGGTACAATATATTGAGAGTCAATACAAGTGTTGTAAAATATTTATTTTCTTTGTGAGACTTTAAGGTCAGTGTCTCGCCTGGCTGCGACTGTTGTCTCCAGAATGTCATGATGCGTTCACGGGTACCCTCAGTTTCCTCGCGTGACCCCCAGCAGCGTCGTTGCTTGAAATTTAAGCTTGTTTAAAAAAAAAAATCCCCAGCAAATTTGTTCATTTTCTCCGCCTGCTAAAGTCGGCCCGTAAAATAAACCTGCCACTGACTCTCAGTGGCAGGTGTGTCGAAGCCGCTGCTGCCTGCAGAGAAAGCACAACCAGCCCTACTTGTGCTTTTAGGCGAACAGATTCATTATTTTAGGAGCCTGATGCCTGATAAATTTAAATTTTCCTCTGTGTTAAGATGCGGGGATGTTCAGAAAACCTTCATCTGCTGCAGCCCCCAAACGTCTCGGTCTTACCACGACAAGAAGAGATAATAATAATTTTTAAAAACTGGTCCAGATCTGCCGGGTTTCACGTCTAAAGTGTGGATGTAATCGTGAATGTGAGGGGGTGGCTGCAAGGGTGGGTACAAAGTGAACCGAGGTGGTTATGCTGACTCACTTCCTGTTTTTTTAAATCATCTCATTTTTTCTTTCTCTTTGGCTGTTAACTCAGTTTGAGGTGTTGGCTTTTATTTTATTTTTTATTGTTTTATGGTTTGAACTGTTCTATTGCTTTGATTGTGTTTTATTTGATTTTATAGGTTTCATTCTCGGTCTTGGAATTTTATGTGTTTTTATTTGTTGGTGTGCAGCACTTTGGCCAGCGTGCTTTATAAATCTTATTGCGTTGTACGATTCCATGATGGTGTGGGTGGAGGAGGGGCGATGGAGTAATGTGCATGGCCTAAACTACAGTTTGTCAAAAGCAAACCCTCAGATATCAGTGGGACTGCAGCTGAAACTTCCCACCCCGTTATGATTCAAATGAAAGTCTGTTTCATTTGCTGCTGGAGAAACTGACTTTCACGTAAGCAGTTGTGGTAAAGTTTGATTTTTTGTTCTTCTTTTCTGTTCAGACAATCTCTCGGATCCCCCGCCGCGTCACGTTCGAGGATGAGGACATTGTTCGGATCAACCCCCGGGAGCGCAGCTGGGAGCAGAGCGCAGAGCGCAGCACAGAGCGCCACGTCGGGCGCCAGTCGGACCGCCACTTGTTCACCGGCTATGAGGACTACCGGCACGCAACGGTGTGCGACAGATTCATCCACACGGACGACTCCGGGTCCTACGTCCACTTCGATAAGCCGGAGGCGCAGAAGCACGATTACACCTACCCGCTGGCGCCGGCCCTGTCGCCTTCAGACTCGGACCCCGCTCTCGGACCCTTAACCAGTAAGGGCCACGGCGGCTCCTATTACCCGGGCTTCTCCTCGGTGGTCTCCGCCCAGCCTTGTTCTTTTTTCTCGAACTCGTCGTCGTCCAATGGCAGGAAGGGCCGGAAGGACAAAGGGACGGAGCGCGCTCAGTGCGAGCACTGCGGCGAGACCTTTTACCTCTCCGAGAACCGGAGGGGCCGGTGCCAGGATGCTCCGGACCCCGTGCGGGCATGCATCCATCGGGTCAGCTGCATGTGGTTGGCGGACACCATGCTCTACCACTGCATGTCCGACCCGGAGGGGGACTACTCGGACCCCTGCTCCTGCGACGGGGGCGAGGGCGGCGGCGGCCGTCTCGGCACTCGCTGGTTAGCCCTGCTCGGCCTGTCTGTGGTGGCGCCCTGCCTCTGCCTCTACCCGCCTCTCCACGCGTGCCACCGGGCGGGGCTTGCATGCGGCTGCTGCGGGGGCCGACACAAGGCCCTGAGCTGAGAAGCCATACTCGGGAATCCTCTCCGAGGAAACTTCGGAAAAACCTAAACCCAACGCAAGCACAGGGATAGAGAAGGATGGGGAGCCACCCACGGGGGAGGTGGGCAGGGGGCGGTGTCGGTCGTTTGCCTTGGATTTTTTGGGGGGTTCTCTACAAATTCCAGACACTGAAATAAGCCAAATAAGAAAAAAAAACAAACAAAAAAAACCAACTGTTGGTGCATTTTCTGACCAGCCTGGGAAGATAAGCTCCCCCTCATGGCATACAGTTCTCTCAGCTCTCCACGTGGCCATTTCATGCTCGATTTCTAATGAGAGAGCAGTTTTTTCAGGGGGCCTTTTTTTTTATAGTCAGCCTATACTTCATGTATCACATATGCAGGTACTTTATATTGTTGTATTTGTACATCGACTCGGCGTCAAAGAACTTGAATCGTTTCTTTGTTGTATTTTATTTTCTCTTTCATGTTTGTGTGGCCATTTTTTAATTATTATTATTATTATTATAATTATTTTCTATTCCAATACCAGACCTGCCCAGTTAAGCTCCAGCTACAACAGAAATCAGACACTACACCTGTTTGTCCACGTGTGTGTATGCGTGTGTGTGTGTGTGTGGGCAACTTGTTGTTCGTAGTTCTCCACCATCAGCATTGGTTTTGTCCGCCCAAAACATAACGCGGTACTAATCCTCGAACATCTCAAAGATTCATGTTTTCATCCTAATCATATTTCTGCTGAATTATTCAACCAGTTAAAAAAAAAAAGAGGGAAATAAAAAAAAAAGGGTGCTGGGTTATAATTCAGTCACTGAATTAGATCCTGCTTCGATAATCAAGCATCTCCGTCTCCCCGCTCCTGTCACATCACATCCAAACAGTGCCTAGAAACCACCTTTAACCAGGAACCCGCTAAGTCTTACAGTTCCAATTTTTTTTTTATGGGCTCTTTTTACTTGGGAAGCACTTGAAGCGGCGTGAGACTTTAAGGCTCCGACTCCCTCGTTCTCGCCAGGCCTCAGTCGTCAAGTCCGTCGTTTCACGTCCCGGACTGAGAAAACCAATCAGGCGCCGCTGAAATCGGTGTCCGTATGCCTTAAAAAATATATATATATATATTGGGAAGTCTTACCCTGAGCTTCACCCGTCTCTCTCTCTCTTTCTCTTTCGATAAAGATGTCTGCTCCAGCGTCTCTCGAGCCAACTCCGTCCGAGTTCGTTTTGTAACAAGAGGTGAGATTTAAAAGACGAAAAACAGAAACGTTCTCTTCACGTGTATAAGCTATAGACTGTGGTTTGTCTGCGACGTACAATCACCTTTTCTGTCCTCCTCGGAGTGCTCACTGGTATCACACGTGGAACAGCAAAACTCCCAAATGCAGTTGGTCTGAAATCCCTTTTAAAAAAAAAGGTTTCTTTAACCAACACGTCGATGTTTACGGACTTTCAGGTTGTCTTTCTTGAAATCCCCCCCAAATCTGGATCGTTCTACTGCTTCTTGTAATTGCGAAAGCCATGATTGTGACTTTTTTTTCAGATGAGCTTTATTTACAGAAGGTGAGCCCACGGGGTCAGCCTGAAGGTGTTACGAGGAAACGTTTGACGATTTTAAGAAACAGAAAGTCGAGAGACAGGAGCGTCGCCACTCCTACGGCTCCGTAAAATTGGATGTAGGAGGCGGTCGGTTCGCAAACTTTGGAGCCCGCTCGCTTGAATCTATTTAGGAACAGCAGAATTCTTGCATTAGTGGCTTTAAAGCCCCTCGAGGATCATGTGGTGTTGGTTAAAGAGTTAAATCCTCATAAAAGGGGAAGGCAGGGGGACTTTCAGGAGTCTTCACTGGTTAAAAACAGCTTTTCAAAGAGGCGCGTAAAGAAAGATGTGCGTTCATTTTATTTTATTTAATAGTAAATGGAATCAAGCCGGCCAAACTGAATGAATGTTTAAGAATAAAGTCCGACTCTTCCTCTAAGGCCCTAAGTGTGCTGCTGGAAAAGGGAAGGCCAACATGAGAAACAACTCGCTGAAACCACATGTGACCGGCGAGTGCTATTCATCTCAGCCCTACAGCAAGTTTTTTAACCCCCCACCTCTCCACCCCTCCACCCCTCCATGCCAGATTCGGTACATCATCAGAAGCACAAAAGAAGTGAAGTCAGATGTCTGCCAAAAGCTCGGCTGAGTTCAGAAGGAAACGGTTCGAATTCTCGGCCCGCCGACGCTCGCGTTGGTTTACAAACCCGTGGCAAAATGGAGGGAAAACAAGAATGCGGTCCCACCTGCTGTTTCAGGTGACTTCGCGGCCGTCCAATCACGCTCGCCCAGCGTCTGGAATGTGGAATGGGAGCGTAACGCGCTGCTTAAAGACAAAAGAGATGCAGGATGTCAATCCCTTGAGAAAAAAAACCCAACAACAACAAAAACACTCCGATTGTTTTGCCAAGGAAACGTCCTTCGCTGAAGTTAAAAAAAAAATAAAAATCCTCCTCTGCTTGTATCTGTCCCCTACGTCCTGTCCTGTCTACTTCCATGTCACTGGTTTGGAGTGTGTGTGTGTGTGTGTTCATGCCACATCCTTCTCCCTTGATCCAAAGCTCCCATCACATCCTGACCCCGGCTCTGTTCCAGTCCCAACCCTAAACGATGCCATGTTTCAGATTGGAAGGTGTGCTCGTGCGTGTCTGCGTTTTTTAAAAAAAACCTTTTTATCTCCACCTTGTGTTTTCACGCTGATCTCACATGTCAGAGCCATTTACAAGTGCCTGAACGCATCCTCTTTATCTCCTCGTCTGTTTAAATTTGAGAAGAAATTAGGAGAAAGCTCTCTGTACTGAATTGGATCCATTTTTTTTTTTTACACTTAACTATTTTTTACCTCTGTAAAAACAAAAGAGCAAAATTATATTATATATATCAAGTGTATGTTGTACATTTTTCTTTCTTTCTTTTTTTTTTAAATACCTGTTTCTAACATGTACCGATGGATGTAGCTCTTGCTTTCGGGAAGGAGAAGGAAGTACTTTGTAGATACTGAGGAGCGGCCGGGTCTGTGAGAAAGCTCAAATGAAATGTGTGTCTTACCTTCCGCCTCTAATAAAAAAAAAAAAAAAGAGAGAACACAGAAAATTGGACAGGCGAGTCGCTGGTTCATTTTAATTTCCCCAAAAGCTGGAAATCGGAAAATCGGAGAAGCCTAACGCGCCTCATGGGAGGCAGATTTTTACGTGTTTACAGGGAGGCAAACCTCCGCCAAGATCAATGCCTCAATAAATAATAGTATGAAAATAGTAGTAGTTTCCTGAAAACTTCCTCCAAATCATGCTGACAGACACGACTAAAAAAAAACCATAACCTTTCTTGGCAGAGGTCACCTGCTGGAGGAGACTAGGTTTTTAACAAAAGGAGTCACCAGTGACCTTGAAATCAACAGTGATCACCCTTGTTCAGCTGTGGGGTTTTAACATTCCTGCGTTAACACGGTTGCAGAGTCAGAGCACTGGATCACCTTTGGTCTTGACCTTTGACCTTGACATGTCACCGGACCACCACCAAAATCTATTTACGTGTTTCTCGTACCGTGTTTGACGTTTCCTGGAAGTTTCCTGAAAATCCATTCAGAACCTTTTGAGTCCTGCTACTGAAAACATGACCTCCTCGGCAGAGGAAAAGTGAATATTTGTACAAGTTTTAAAAGCAGTTGGCGATAAAACTTATTGATTTACTTTACTTATAGAGTAAACTACTCCGTGATACGGAAAGTAGTTGTTTTATAATTTGGTTTGTGTTCTGGGTTAATGGCGGTACTTTAACTTGGTAAGAACATCAGCTGAGAAGAATGTGTACTTGCTGATTTTTCTTTATTTTTTGTTTAAAGTTAAGTTCAAAGACAGATTTCTTTTTTATATATATATATTTATTAGCACTTACAAATAGGATTTATGGTTCCACCAGCCATGATACTACCTCCGCCGTGTCTCACAGATGGGCTTTTAGAGTCCGGCTGGAACAGGAGGCGTTTTCCTCATTTTCTTTTCCCCAAAATAAATTCAGAACGATTTGTTTTAGCTTCAATTAGTCAATGAGACATTTGAATATCAGCTCAGATTTTTTTTTTTTTTTTGAGAATTTTCTCCTTTCCTTAAACTGCGACGTGTGTATTTGAAGCTCTGAGGAGAGGATTAAATGGAGGGAGACAAAAAGGTTCCACGGTTTTAAGAGACCATCGTTCCCCGAGAGCGAGCGCAAAGAGGAACAAACCGCCTCCTCGTGGAGATGCCTTTCCCTGGCTGGAACATGTGATAGCCATCGAGCCGTCTCTGGAAAAGCATGTGGGCGAAATAACGACGGAGCGCCAGAGAGCAAGAGGAGGGGAGGAAGAGGGGGTCCCTCGGGGCTTTTGGGGGGCCTGCTAAGCAGCTCAGCATCCCGGCCCACATGTGCAAACGTTTAGGAGATGGGCTCACGTAATGGGGTCAGCGTGGCCCCTCGCCGGACGCACCGAGCGCCGGCCGTTCACAGAAAAGGGGACCAGGTTCGAGTTGGTTTACTGACCCACAACGAGATGTGCCAAAGCAGCGAACAGTGACCCCGAGATGCTCATTTCATAGCTCAAAACCTGATTCACGTGGAAGGAATACACGTCACCTGCTCCCTGTCACACCTAAAAATCATCCTGGGAGTCGCAGCTGTTTCGGTGGAACCCTGGAAATGATCAACGTAACAAATAATCTACGGTAACAATCTGAGACACAGCAAGGTGTGCTGGAAATGTGGATGACCCTCGACTCCTGCAGCACCAAATTTCAGCTTAACATCTGTAAAACTTGCAGAGGTTTAGCCACTTCTGTGTTCCCAAAGGCCGGTTGGCTGCGGCAGCCATCTCCAGTGGAGTCGACCCTAAAGGTGGAGCAGCTGGAGGTGAAACTGTAGGAACGCCGATTGTGCAAAAACAAGCGACTAAAAAGTCTGAGGACTTTACGATGCTGAAGTGAAAGCACAACTGAGCGACAAAAGCGAGTCCAAAAATAGTGAAAACTAAATTAAATATAGATATAAAGTTTAAAGTTTGCTCTTTTTTTTCCTTCTTGGAAAGTGTTTTACTTTAAAGCTGAGAGCCAGGTTTTCCATGGTCCTATTATTGAAACCTGCTGTAATTCTGAGCACCTTTAAAAGGACGGGGTCAGGTCTGCGCTCCGGCGTGGAGGAAGCGGCGCCTCAAAGGTAACGGTTCAAGGTTACGAGGCGGGGGGGAGAGCCGAGGGATTAAAATGGAACAAAGCCGGAAGAGTCTGGCTGAGGGCTTTATTTCAGGCACGGAAAGAGAGCCTCTTCCTCCGCTGGCGCCAGTCCTCTGCCACTGTTCCATTTCCTCTTCCTTCTCCTGGTCGCAGGGATCTCGTCCTCTGTGGATGCGGAGTTCGGACATCCACCCCCCTCCTTCCTTTCAACAAACGCCTCGGCGAAAATCGATTTGTTTGTAAAAACAAAACAGGAAAATAAATGTTTAAATAAAACTTACCCCACGAGCATCCTTATAAATCACTTTTCTTTATTTAAATCAGCGTTAGGCAGTTATGCTATGAACAACACAGGAAAATAAAAACAGTGACCAAAAAAAAAGAAAAAATTAAATCATGAGATCCAGTTAACATTAACTGCACTTGGCACTGGATAGACGTTAATGAAAAAAGAAGAAAAAAAAAGGAAAAGAAAAGAGAAATATACACATTTATCAAAACAGAAGTGCCTCCAGTAGGCGTCAAGTCAACCGCTGGGAGTCAAACACTGGAGAACTTAAATATGGTCTCAACAACATTTCAAACTTTATTAGGATACCGCTTCTTTTTTTTTTTAATGTATTTTCATTTCCAGATTTTATGTCGCAAACGATACCGAGCCCGCGCCCTGCCTCCTGTCTGGAGAGAACAACACGGGAGGTAGTACGATGTGTCGTTCCCGGCTTCGAATCCAGCTGCACGCCTACATCTGAAGAGAAGGCAGGCACGAAGGCGCGAGGCTGTCCGACCTGATGACGAACACTAACCCCACCCCCCCACCCTAACCCTCGTCGTATCGACCGTATGACCACCCGTCAACCCCAAACGTACCGTCACGCGCTCGACGTCGAAGCTCAGGGGCTTTCATTTGTGTATTTGTCCCTTAATGAATCAACCATTAACTCGTTTGTTAAAAAAAAAACAAAAAAAAACAAAAGCAAAGAAAAACACGATGGAATTTGTCACCACGTGCACTCCGTTTACAGTTATAGCAGTGCACAGCAACAAGAGACAAGTTAATGATGGGGGGGGGTGTATATATATATATATATGTATAAGTTGAAGATGACTCATACATCCAGCAGAAGAAAAAAAAAAAAGCAAAAATCCTTCACCCATAAAAAGAAAACAGGTCATGATATCGTTTATAAAACAAAAACAAACGTAAAAATGTGATCAGTTCGCGCTCACCTGAAACAGATGCTGAAAGCGGCCGTGGCTGTTTTTTTTTTGTTGTTGTTGTTGATAGTTTGTGATTGTGACGGTGAGAGTTTGAAACTTTTGCATCGTTAACCCCCCCCTAAAGGGCTGGGAGAAAAAGAAAGGAAGCTGAGCTCTCAGCTGCTAGCCCGGGTGATGGGATCTCAGAGGGGTGTGAACCGTCTCCACCGGGAGAAAACAAAGAAAACAACTCTCTGACTGCGTGGGAGGTGCTGGGGTTTTTTAAAAAAAAAAATTTTTTCTCTTTTCTTGCGGGGCTTCGCGGGACAAATTCTGAGCCGGTCCAGGAAAAAAAAAAAAAACAGGGAAGAGGAGGACGAAGAGGAGAGGGCTGGATTCTGTTAGGATGTTTGAGGAGAATCGAGAGCCCCGAACAAAGTAAAAGGGGGATAAATAGATATAAACTCTGCGATGTGGACGAATGGCAAAATGTGTATTTGTGTCTGCGCGTGTGTGAGCATGTGTGTGTGTGTGTGCGTTCTGTCCGTCCGGAGCTTTATCTGACGGTGACTCCGAGTTTTTCCAGCACGCGGACTCCTTTCTCTTGGTACTCCTCCCGAGTCAGCCAGAAGTTATCCTTGTCCTTCATGATGTCGGCCAGCACGGCTCCGCCCAGGAACACCATGTGCTTTCGCCTGGGAGGATCCTCGATCCGGATCTTAAATTTCTGTGAAACGAGAGGAGGAGGAGGAAGGGGGGGAGAACACACGCGGAGGCGTGTAATAAGTTCATGATGCAGCTGAGCGTTCCCCGATGAAGGTCTTTCTGTTTCTCTCATCAGAGTGAAAGAGACGAGCATCAAAACTCGGCCCAGAGTTATCGCCGTGAGGGGAAAACGCCCCCGCTCTTATATGCTTGTATTTAAATTCACACTTTCCTCAGTTATTCCCAAGGTTTAGGTTCGCTCATGTGACCAGAGGTGGGATTTGTTTATATTAAATGAGCAGAAATATCGACAGAACTCGAGTGAAGCTGATGAGGCTGTGAACTTTCTTTACCAGCAACAACAGAATCGATCCACAATCTGAAGAGTCTGCTTTTTATTTTATAATCAGTTTAACTTCTCAACACGGCCTAAAATGGTAAAAAAAGCAACATTGTAGACCCAACAGTGAAGCTTTTGATAAGCGGTCAACTGATCTATGACTGAAATGAAGATTTACTGTAAGACTACACTCATTAAATCAGGTTAATATTCAGGATTATTAATTATTAAGAAATAAGAAATTGGTTATAAAACATTGATGTCAATTTAGGATTTGGCGAGATCGGGTGCTTTAATTTACCGTATTTTCTGGACTATAAGGCTCACTTAAAAGCCTTCAATTTTCTCAAAAAATGACAGTGCGCCTTATAATTCTGAGCACCTTATATATAGTGAAGACTTCCACAAATGCACATTTTGGAGACTTTAACAGTCATGCAAGTTTAACCGTAGCTCGCCTCTTTCAAACATACGAGACTTAAGTGTTTTTATCTATCCAGGATGAAATGCCATAAACATATTTCTGCTCCTTACCAGGTTTTAAAACCATGACCACAGATAAACGCTGCAACAGGACGTATTAAAGAGTTAATATTGAACAAAAACAGAAGCAGTGACTAAACCGAGCTCACGTATGGTTTAGCAGCTACAGCCCAGCGGGCTCCCCTTTCTGTGGAGCAATTCTGTTCAACTCCTGTTTACAGCATTCTGAAAGAGTCTGAAGATGCCCCTATAATCAGGAAGAAACAACGATTTCCCTGAGATTATTGCTGATGTCTTCCCTCCCTGGCATTGTGTTCACACAAACCTTTATGCTTCAACAAGCTGACACTATTTCTACTGTTACAAAAGGTGCTCATGCACCTAATAGACTCTTACCCTCTAAAATCGAGCGTATTTGTAAATTACTCCTAAATATTCACCCGCTCTGCTTCGGAAATTCGGTTTAGTTTTTCTTAAATAAAGACGCGTGTTCGTTCATTTACCTCGTTTTAGAACAGTTTGAGAGTCAGATTTTTTTTTAAATTAGATTCTGGTGTGCAATTTCTTTTATAGGTTATTTTATTTTACTTATAAACTGTATGATTTTATGATGATCATTGGACGACATAAACAAGCCGAGTGCAGATATGGAAACTAAAGCCCTAAAATGAGTCTGAAAATTATCGTTTACAAAAAGTGTAAAATCACCTTTTATTTCAGGAAACAGACATGAAAATCTAAAAGTAATTATTTTCTAAAGCAAATCTATATAACTGCAAAATGATTCACGTTTTTTTTGTTTTTTTGCTATTCTGCTTCACAAAGATGAAAGTATTTTACACTCTGGCACCACCTGGTGGCCGTCTGACTTCACTACACCACACTAAGTAGAGCCTAAAAACCGTGTTTCTAACCTCTACAGCTCCAGTTTAAACATATAAAAACATATTTTAAGACCATTTATTTCACTAAACCTCAATTCTTAAGTGTCACAAATACACTGTAGTTCTTGTACTTTTTAAACACACGTCTCTAACATGTAACAAACTCCACCCAGGCTAATTTAAACAATTCCTGAGACTTGGCGGAAAGTTTTTTTAAATTCACACCAACCGAGTGGCTGAATGTGGTAAGAGTACGCACAATCTGAAAGGTAGCATTAAATTTAGGACCCTATTTTTAAAATCACATTGGTTACAGCTTGACCAGTCATACTGAGAACCACACTGCAGCAGTTTTCACAGCTTCGTCATACTTCATAAGAAGTCACAAAGTCGATTTGCGGTCACAGGGTTGCGAGACAATCGTTTTACCCCCACACACTTTTCATCGTCCACGAGCCACTCCTGAGCCAGAACTCCTGAGAAGCTCCTCCCTCCCCCTACGGCGTTAAAATGGGTTTCTTCCTGCCGGCTTCTTGGCTCTCCTGTCCTCATACAGATTTTTGCTTCCCTTGCACCGATCAGATGTGTTTATTAAACCGACTGAGACAGTACACACCGTTTGGCATTTGCAAATTTGATGGGGCACAAAAATGAGCAAACGCAGGGAACGTGTCCCTACGCTGCCCGGCCGAGGCGTACTTCCTCCCGGCCACCACAGCCACGAAGAGTCTTCTTTAGGTTCGCAGGTTTTTAAGATTTGCTGGAACAGTTGTGAAGACGGCTGTATTTTCTAACAGCCTCCGTTTGTAGAAGCAAAACGACTCCAGTAAATCTCACCGGCTTTTCTGCATAAACACGCCCACAACAACTTCTGACCACAACACTTGGTTTCAAACCCCTGTGAGAAACAGTTCGACCCGGGCCTTGTGTCGTGAAGCGGCGGACGAAGCTGCTATGAGAGCAAAATGACGCAATTTTCATCACCCAACCACATGACTGAGAGCCGACTTTGTGACTTCTCATGGAGTACGACAGCAGCTTAAGTCGGGCTTGCTGATGCTTGTCACATAGGTCAGTTTTAAAAAAATAATAAATAAATAAATAAAAAATGTGTGACAGTTTCTCACCGAAAGCTTGTCCACGTCTCCTTTGAGCACGCGCTCCAGGTACAGCTGCTTGAGTTCCCTCTCCAGCCGGGACGGCAGACCCGGGTACATGGTGGATCCTCCCGACAGCACAATGTGTTTGTAGAACTCGGGCCTGGTGACAAAAAGACAGACAACAGTGGCAGGAGGAAGAGACCCAACGATCGAAGACACGTAAACAAGAGATGACCATTGACCAACTGCCTCCTTGTTCAATTCTTTGGACTACCTCAACAGAACTTTAGGTGATAAATTAATATTTTGCCCGTTTCCTTTCAGTGGCGTCCTCAGAAAGGTATATACTGTGTGTGTGTGTGTGTACTTGTTGGTTCTCACCTGGTGTCTATGTCAGCTGCCTGGATGGTGTTGAAGAGGAGTTCCGCCACCCCGACCCCCTCCACGTTGATGAGGTGGGGCTGGAACAGAGCCTCGGGGGCCTCGAACCGCTCCCCTCCCACCTTGATCACACGACCATCTGGCAGCTGGAGACGTGTGGGAGGGATGGGATGAACAGAGAGGGGATAAAGAGGATGACATCACAGGAGAAACAGGGTTTAGTGTCAGAGAGTGCCCAAGGGTGTAGAAACTAAAAACAACACCAAAGGTTGGTGCTAAACCTAAGTTTTAGCTTCTCAGTTTATCTTTTACTTCAAGAAAGAAATGTTTTGGCTGCTGATGGAAATAAAAACGAACAGCAACTTAGAGTAAAGAGAGACTGCGGCTTCGGAGCTCTGTAACCTGAATGTGTCTGAGTGTAAAAAAGGCTTTATTCAGCAGAGGCCATCGGGAGGAAGCCCAGCCCAGCCACGCCACAAAGTGGCTGCACAGGAAATGATGTAACACGCAGTCCAGGCCGCTTCAGCCACAGTCACATTGCTCTCCTTGTTTCGGCACACTCCACACACCCGCTCGCCAACACTAACCATAACACACACACACACGGTCACAGTCCGCTCCGAGACACAACATGCGCTCGGAGAGGCGTGCAGGAACACGGACTTCGGGGCCGACGTTTAGGTTCTGCGGTTCCCTCCGGAGGGAAAAACGGACCTCGGAAAGAAAAGCAAGTCTGACGGTGGAGCCCTGCATGCCCAATCTGTCTGAGTCCCAGAGAAAACAGTTCATCAGCTGTACTACCCCCGTCTGCAAGCAGCCAACAACGGCCATGTGGTGGGCCCTTCAGCTCCGAACTAATATTTAGTTACAGCCTCCGTTTTGAGTTCAAAAAAAAAAAAAGAATTTAAATTACAAATCCTTTAAGAGGAACTCTTTCTATGATTATATTTCAAGCAGGGGAAAAAAAGGAACTTGCGCACATGTGGTGAGCATGGAAAGAAGTAAATTTAGATTTTAAAGGTAAACAGTCGAGTTTCCCTGAAGGCTGATCAAACAGACAAAACGCCTTAAACAGATGCTGAACACGTCTTAAAGCATGGATGTAACCCGTCGTCACAAAACTAAAAGAAAAGTGTCATTCTCATAATTATTCTTACAGTTTCCTGTGTTATTTCTTGCATTTATAGGTCAGGTTTTATTCTAGATAAGTGACAGAACACAGTGTGGGAACTGCAGGGACAAAACGTCTCAAAGATTCACAGCTTAGCTTGGCTAAAGGTGAGAAAACTGTTCCTATTTTTAGTCTTAAATTAAACATTCTTATGTCCTTATGAGTATTTAGTGAACACTGTCCAAGAGAGGGCAGCAATCCTCCTTATGAATTCATTTTTATGCCATCCACCATATTTCGTGAGCAAATGATGAAATTACAAGTATGTTCATTTGTAAAAGGAGCCATTTTTTATCCTCCATGTACCAAAATAAAAACCTCCACTTCACTGAAATTGAAATATTTAACAGGATTACTTGCATTGTGTTTTATCCAGACCAGAAAATCTGTCAAAATCTAGATTTTCATCCAGGGATTTATTATTGAAACTATTTATTACTTTGATAGGATAAAATGGACAGGTTTTGAGCCGTCCAAATATTCCCGAGTAAATGTGCAGCCGTTTACCGTGTATGACTCCACCAGCACGGTGGTCTCCAGGGCCAGCTTCTGTTCCTGCTCGATGTTGTAGCCGACGTAGCACAGCTTCTCCTTCATCATGCGCACCGTCTCAAAGTCCGCAGAGTGGTTGAAGGCGTAACCTCTCAACAACAACAACTGCATCCAGACACACACACACACACAGAAAGGAAAGGAAAGATGGTGAGAGAAACATTTAACCATCTGCTCAAAACAGAAAAACCTCCAGTTTTTTGTTTCCTCCCGTCTCGTGATTGGTCCGAGACTGGATACCTTAATGAGGTAGCGGGTGATGTCCCTGCCTGCGATGTCCAGGCGTCTCGTCAGGTGGGGCAGACTGAAACCCTCGTACACCGGACAAATGTGTGTCACGCCGTCGCCCGAGTCCACCACCACACCGGTGAGAAGGCCTGAGACACGAACAGAACATTAAAGTGTTGACAAGCAACTACAAAGAAGTGTTCAACCGCTGGAAATAAACTCAAATTGGAGAAAATTATTTGGATAATCCTGCTTAAAGAACCACGCATCAGTGAAGAGATGTCTTGTCATAGAGAGAAATTTGGTGGAAAATTGAAGTTTAAAAAAAGTGAATAAAGGCCTATTGTCATTAGCAACTATTAATAACACCTAATAATGTGTCGTCTGGGCTTGTGAGGAAACGATTGGTGGACAGGGAGGGGAAACTTGCAGCCTTGGCTTGAAAAGAAGCTTTCTTACCTTGGGCGTAGAGTGTCAGAACAGCCTGAATAGCAATGTAGACTCCTGAAAACTGGTAGGTCTCAAACATCACCTACGACAGGGATGAGGAAATATATTTTCAGAAAAGAAAAAAAAAAAAAAAAAAAAAAAAAAAAAAAAAAAAAAAAGAGTTGATCTTTGCAACGTGATGCAAAAGCAGCACATGAAATATTCATTGGCGAGTGAAAGAAACAACGCTTTTAAAAGAAATTAAACTTAAAGACTAGCTTCGGATTGCACAAAACCAGACCTCGATGATTTTCTCCCGGTTTTTGGTAGGGTTCATGGGGGGCTCGGTGAGCAGGATCTTGCAGTTGCGAGAGTCGATGTTGAGCTTCTCGGGGCCGAAGGTGTAATCCCACAGGTGCTTCATGTCGTCCCAGTTCCTGACGATGCCGTTTTCCATGGGGTAGTTCACCTCCAGCATGGAGCGCAGCTCACTGGCCTCGTCTCCCACCATCAGGTCCTGGGAAAACAAAAGGGTCAACAAAACGAACATTTTTATTTAATTTTTTAAAAATGGGCAAACCTGATCATTCATTTTGTGAAAAACTCTGCTTGTGCCACTCAGAAGGGAGCAAAATTTGGTCTCTTTGACTTGCCTTCACGGCTCAAACCACAAAACCTGGAGCCATCTGTCAGACGCATTCATATAGCCCTTCAGTTCAAAACTCAGTTACCCAGCATGCACTACAAAGCATTACTTTCCATGCATCTACACCTGGAAACACTTTGCCGCCGCTACAACAAACCACTTTTTTTTTTATCTTCCAATCAAACATCCACATGCAAGGCAGCCCGGCGACGTAAACAGCTGCTGGGTTAGAACTCCGTTAGCCACACAGTCAAGCAGATCGCGTTGAAGACATCAAAAGGCCCTCTGAAGGCAGCCATTTTATGGGTTCATCATGTGTGCTTTGGCATTAACAAAGTACCAGTCACAGGCATGTTTCTAATAAAAGAGAAACAGATGTTCCTGCGTCTTAGACTCTCAGCTGTCTGCCATGTATCCTTGACTATGAACACTTCCTTCAGACTAGCGGATGAGTGCTCCTTACTGGGCACGATCTGAAGAGAAAATATTTTCTGTTTCATAACGGCAAGCTAAAGGATCTGTAACAGATACAGCCAAGCGCTGCAGCTGAAGCTGACATTTCAATTTCTTTTGCTGCTGAATGCCGCGTCGGGACCGAGGTGGGCGTTTAGCCATCGGGGTGCCCGAGGAGATCAGAGACTCTGAAAGTGGAACCGGTTCAAAATCTCTTTTAGCGCTCCATCAATAACAGCTGGCCGATGATTCATCGCAGGCGGCGCCGCCACCGCTAACGGTTTACGCCTGGAGAACGGAGCGCATGGACGAAAAAGCGGCGCGGTTCTGCCCGACGCTACTCGCTTGGTCCACAAACCAAACACCGAAAAAAAAAATAATAATAATAATCAGCAAACAAATTAGATGGAAACCCATGAGATCAGACAGAGAGAGAGAGAGAGAAAGAAAGTCTTAATTTTCAGTTGGAGCATAACATTTCACAACTCTCTGCAGCAGGCACAAACCGGAGGACCACACCAGCCTGAACTTACCATCTTCTGGGCATTCTACAGTGGTGTGAAAAAGTGTTTGCCCCCTTCCTCATTTCCTGTTTTTTTGCATGTTTGTCACACTTAAGTGTTTCGGAACATCAAACCAATTTAAACAATAGTCAAGGACAACACAAGTAAACACAAAATGCAATTTGTAAATGAAGGCGTTTATTATTAAAGGAGAAAAAAAATCCAAACCATCATGGCCCTGTGTGAAAAAGTGATTGCCCCCCTTGTTAAAATATACTATAACTGTGGTTTTTAACACCTGAGTTCAATTTCTCTAGCCACACCCAGGCCTGATTATTGCCACACCTGTTGTCAATCAAGACATCACTTAAATAGGAGCTGCCTGACACAGTAAAGTCCACCAAAAGATCCTTAAAAGCTACACATCATGCCGAGATCCAAAGAAATTCAGGAACAATTGAGAAAGAAAGTAATTAAGATCTATCATTCTGGAAAGGGTTATAAAGCCATTTCCAAAGCTTTGGGAATCCAGCGAACCACAGTGAGAGCCATTATCCACAAATGGCGAAGACATGGAACAGTGGTGAACCTTCCCAGGAGTGGCCGCCCGCCCAAAATTACCCCAAGAGCGCAGCGACGACTCATCCAAGAGGTCACAAAAGACCCCACAACAACGTCCAAAGAACTGCAGGCCTCACTTGCCTCAGTTAAGGTCAGTGTTCATGACTCCACCATCAGAAAAAGACTGGGCAAAAATGGCCTGCATGGCAGAGTTCCAAGAAGAAAACCACTGCTGAGCAAAAAGAACATTAAAGCTCGTCTCAATTTTTCCAAAACACATCTTGATGATCCCCAAGACTTTTGGGAAAACATTCTGTGGACCGATGAGACAAAAGTGGAACTCTTTGGAAGGTGTGTGTCCCATTACATCTGGCGTAAAAGGAACACTGCATTTCAGAAAAAGAACATTATACCAACAGTAAAATATGGTGGTGGCAGTGTGATGGTCTGGGGCTGTTTTGCTGCGTCAGGACCTGGAAGACTTGCTGTGATAAATGGAACTATGAATTCTGCTGTCTACCAAAAGATCCTGAAGGAGAATGTCCGACCATCTGTTCGTGAACTCAAGCTGAAACGAACTTGGGTTCTGCAGCAGGACAATGATCCTAAACACACCAGCAAGTCCACCACTGAATGGCTGAAGAAAAACAAAATGAAGACTTTGGAGTGGCCTAGCCAAAGTCCTGACCTGAATCCTATTGAGATGTTGTGGTATGACCTTAAAAAGGCCGTTCATGCTCGAAAACCCTCTAATGTAACTGAATTAGAACAATTCTGCAAAGATGAGTGGGCCAAAATTCCTCCAGAACGCTGTAAAAGACTCATTGCAAGTTATCGCAAACGCTTGGTTGCAGTTGTTGCTGCTAAGGGTGGCCCAACCAGTTATTAGGTTTAGGGGGCAATCACTTTTTCACATAGGGCCATGATGGTTTGGATTTTTTTTCTCCTTTAATAATAAACGCCTTCATTTACAAATTGCATTTTGTGTTTACTTGTGTTGTCCTTGACTATTGTTTAAATTGGTTTGATGTTCCGAAACACTTAAGTGTGACAAACATGCAAAAAAACAGGAAATGAGGAAGGGGGCAAACACTTTTTCACACCACTGTACTTCAGCGAGGGAGAACAAAACATGGAAAGAAAAAAGCAAGGCAGGTAGAAAAACAAAAGGGATGAATAAAGAAAACAGTTCAAAGGAAAACAGGAGAAAGGTAGTGGCAGGTACCGGGATTAAAACAAATTAATTTCCCTACAAAACCCAAAACCTTTCGATGTCACACCACAGAAATAAAAGCAATTTCCTTGAATGAGAAAATATTTTTGATTTTATGCATACTTATCGCTGCATCTTTGAATAAATAACTCCTTAAAACGGAGACGTTTGTGGCGCGGGTGAAAATGAATGAAAATGAAAATTGTACCTTAATCTCAATGTTTCCCACTTTGGCTGTTGAGCGAATGATGGGCCTCCCAACGAGCGCAGGGAAGATGTGCTCTGGGAAGTTGGAGCCTGCATAGCCACACTTGACAAACTGCAACAGACCAAATCAAAAAAAGAAGAAGAGGAACTTATTAGGCACTGCATTTACGAGCTGATAAGATAAACTGTGGACGTTTTGACGCTGGTGTGTCTTTGAACCGTGCCCGCTGCGGGCCAGAAAACAAAAGCGTTGCAGCTGAAAAGTAAAAACACACGTACGCCGCATTCGTTTAAATTCTGCAACAAGCTCGTATCCGAGGCAAAAAAAAAGGATCAGCTCAGACTTTTATCTATTAAGAAACCAATCAGTAAATAAAATCAAAAATTATTTGGCGACTTTAGAATCAGTGCATGCCACTAAAATGTTTAAACAACACAAGACTATGGTCTACAAATAAAAAAAGGAATAAACTGAGCTGCCTCGCGAGCTTGCAGCTTCACAAACTCAAGTAAAAAAAAAGTTGTCACACGGTGCCTTGAACTTTGACACGAGCAGAATGTGTCAGAGCGCTCAGAATATGTTTGTGACATAAGTGGTTGTGGTTTTGTCTGTTTGTGCACTTCCCCCTGACAAGCGACAGTTTCTTTTTTTTTCTCTTCTAACCCCCTCCTATTTGTCTTTGGCTTCACACAACGCTCTAAAAAAAAAAAAAAAGTGCCATCTGAAAAAAAGAAGCCTTATTAGTCAGTGACATGCTGAGGCAACATCCTCCTCGGCTGCTGACGCCGTTTAAATAAGGAAGTCCCCTGAAGTTCAAAAAGAGGCAGCGTTACATGTTGCAGGGAGCAACATGAAGAAGAGACAAATGGGTTGCATTTGTTGAAAACATTTTTTTGTCAAAACTTTACAGCTGCATGAAAACATTTCCATGTTGGTTTTTATGGATAAATCAATAAAGCGTCTCGTTGCAACAAAGAAAAATACTAAAATGGTATATAAATACAGCTGATTTCCTGAACAACTGTATATCAAATGTCAGGCACAGAGGTGAACAAACTGTCTGATCCGCAGATTTTTAACCCTTTCCCCGCTCCCACAGGAGCTCTCCAATCAGAATAAAATACAGGCATATCTGTGGGCAGCACAGTGTAAGGCTTGACACTGCACCCCTTTGTCAACAGGGGTGCGTTTTCAGTATCATTCTGCTACCTTTTAAAAGGACATTGTTGTATTTATCAGGGGGAAACATTACATTTGTATTCAGTAAGATAGGAAACGTTAACATAAGAGAGAAAACATTAATAACTTTATGCATGGAACTGTATTCACAGCACGGCTTATTTAACTATCTGCTGAATCACAGCTGAATCACCAAATTACAGCCATTTAGTTTTGGTTTGCTTGTTTTTTTATTACCTTGTTTTTCTGCTTCTAGTAGTTTGTAATGTGTGTGAATATTAACCTCTCATGTCTGTAGGCCAAAAGCAAACAAATCAGATTCATAAACTGACTAAAGATCTGCAGCAACCATTAAAAAAAAAACTAATTTGTTAACCAATTCAGTTGTTTTTTTCTCCTCCAGGCTCTTTTAGAACCCTCTCTTAAAACACAATCATCCCATAATGAGTTCTTAAAAAACATATTCCTATTTAATCCTATTTCAACTGATCAGAAAGAAGGTGAATAACACAGATGTACAGTTTGGCTAACCAAAGCTCAGACAAAAGCCACTTGTTAGATCTATTTGTGCCTATTAGGTACTGCAGTTTTACTTGTTTAGGTTCATAGGAGGCAAAACTAAAGAAAATTCACACAACAATCAGGTAACTTCTAATGTCATGTAAAATCTTTGCTTATAAACGACAACTTTTAATATTTCTGACTAACGATTGGTTGGCTGAATCCATATATGGCTTTTTAATGTTTACACATGAGCTTGTGCATGCCAGGCTGCAAAATAATTGCGGGGTTTTTTGCAATTTCTTTGAGGTATTCAAGTGTCGCTGCGTCCCTTTTCGTCGGTTTCCGGAAGTGGCCAACCCTTAGATTTAAATCGTTTCCAAACATGTCAGCAGCAGCTAATTATTCAGGGCAGCTAAAACCTGAATGCGTTCGTGTGATTTATTTACCCTGAGCACCATTACTAATCACTGCCAGGGAAGGGTTATTGTGTGTGTGTGTGTGTTTTGGGGCTAAGAACATAAAGGAGGTTCCTCAATTTACCTGCCTCGGCCTAGACAGCGTTACACCTAGCTGTCGATACGTGTTTTTACTAAAAAATAAAATAAAAAAGCAAGGTTTCCTTGTTAAACAAAACAACTGAACGGGGGGAAATAACGAATGTGCGCGTTGTGAGTGCCTGCTACACAAATGGGTAAAAACCAGTGACGCCGCTAGCAGACACAGCTGTTTAACATGGCAGGCTAGTTAGCAGCTTGAGCTAAGTTGCCGCTGCTTCCACAAAACAGCGCTTCTCGTCTGCGTGGTTCGGACACATATGCGTCCGCGACAGCCTCGCCCAGGGCTACAAACCCAGCTTTTGGCCCGGCATTCACAAACCACCCGTGTGGCATTTCCGAGTCAAATGTGGATGAATGAGGGTTAGCATGCTAACAGGCTACACGCCCAGTCGAGGCTAACTGACAGCCTCCACTTCCTGTTTCGGTGGAAGAAAGAGAGAGAGGGAGAGAGAGAAGAAAAAAAATGTTCCGACATTACGGCTCCGTTTGAATCGAGCCGCGACGCCGAGCCGCGGACGCAAACCTACCCCGGTTCCATTGTCACAGACCACCACTTTCCTTCCCTGGCTGTCCATTATGTAAAAAGCCCCAGTCGCGGCTGAACCTCCCTCAACTTTCTTCGGCAAGCCCGGAAGGAAGACACGCCAGCCCGGCCGAGAGGAGGAAGGGAAGGGTGCTCATCCGGTTTGTGACGGTCCCTCCCCCTCCCTTCCTCCGACGTGTTCTCACTTCCGACATTCAAAAAAGCAAAAGTTTTTACAAAAATTATATAAAGGCGCTGCGCTAGAGTCCTCGTTTATATTTGACTTGTTATCCCGGACCTTTCTTTCCGTTTCCCTTGCTAAAATCAGGGAGGTGTGCAAATGCGCGGCTCCGGGGCCACACTCTTTGCTCGTTCTGCAGCGGCCCCTAAAAAAAGGCGAAATGTCATTTTTATTTTCACAACAACCACGAAAGAGAGGCCTCGTTTAATCGGTTTTATGGTTTTGTTCACGTGCCACTGCTATTGTTGATTTAAAAAAAAAATCAGTAAATAAAATAAAGAGCTGAAGAAAATAAAGGGTCCTGCTTTTACTAGATTTATTTATAAGTCAAATAAATATCCAAACATCTGGTCAAATTTTCTTTATGTTCACTAGCAAATAGCATGAAAGAATATGCTTTATGTTTTCAAAGTGGGATACTTATACTACTAAACGTACCTAAATATAATAAAGACTGCATTGTTGGAAAAATAAAGTGTTTTCTTTCCCCTCTTCAGAAGAGTTTAGGATTTTCCTTTGTCCTTTTAATAACAGATGTCAGCAATTTATTGTAAACCCCTGTATTCATAAGGTAACAAATGATAGTTTTTTTATATGTACTTGATGAGTTGTGTTGTGGCTCTGAACATTGTGTTTAATGAAAGAAAGTAAATGCATAATAACTTGTTAGAGATTTAAATGGAGTCCAAAGAGGTTGACAAATAACAAAAGCATGAAAATAAAAAGACAAAAATGACTAAACTGTACCACTAATGGACTTATGTTAGAGAGCTTTACATAAATTATATAAATCAGGGCTGCATGTTGGGTCACTGGAACCAAATAAATCCCCATGTACGGACCTCCAGAAATGCAACTTTACAGCCCTCTCCACCACGGGACTTGAATGCAGCGTTTGGGTTTGCGTATCGAATCACCGAGGTGAATCAACGCTCGTTTGAAACAAAACAAAGTTAACCGGGCATTGACATTACCAAAGAAGTTTTTGTCTAAGCCAATGATTTCCAAAGTCGGGGTCGGGACCCTAGTGTGGGTCACCCAGCACCAAGTAGGGGTCCTTAGATAATCTCCAATCTTACAATTAAAAACTTATCTTTTTATGATGTATTTGCACCATATTTGTTACAAAGAATTGAAATACAAGTAATAAATTGATCAAGAAAAGAGCATAATGGATGTTAAGACCGTTTGTTGTCAGTATGGCCTTATTTAATAGGGTCGTTAGCATTTCTGGATAATTTAACAGCCAACAGATGGGGTCACACACCTTTGTCACTGTCGTTTTATTTTATAAAAGTTTGGGAAGCACTGGTCTAAGCTGTGCAATCTTTACTGACGGATGCAGAAAATTGCCAGCAGGTGGGGTCATTTGACCAAACCGAGAAGATCAACTCCTGTTTTCCTGAAAGCTTCTTAAATCCACAAACTATTTCAACTCTAACAGCCTTTCGGGTGCTGCTGATCGCTAGAATTTATGTCACATATTTGTGACTTTAGTCTTTTTTTTTTTTCCAGTTAAAAGTAATAGAAAAGATAAAACATGACTTGACTTCATTGTTCAGCCACAGAGAAAGAAAGAGCCAAACCGAGCATGGAGGACTGACTGGTTTATTTCAGTTTAACAGTCTTCATCGCAGTGCATAGACTCTCAATTAGAGAAAAAAAAAAAAACTTCATAAACAAAAATATATGATCATATATGTCAAAAAGATTGTTTAAGTGTGTGGGGAAAGAAAGAAAGAAAAAAAAAGAAACTTCAGCATGTTTTAGAAAATAATTGCTTGCACAAGGCACAACTCTTATATCGGCATTCCCAGATGTGAAGCAGAAACACCTTTAATGAAACACTGAAGGGTAAAAAAAAAATTAAACGGCCTCGAAGTGAGGTGCTTTGCAGCGTGTGGTTAGTTTACAGTGCTCAAGATTGAAAAACTTTTTTTTTTAAAAAAACATGACAAGCAGCAGAACTGACAACAGCAACATGTTTGTTTGTTTTTTTTAATTCATTTAATTTAATTTTCATTCTTCTGTATACAACCTCCTGAAACGTCTCCTTTCAGAGCACAAGGACATGATTTCTTACTGGTTAGTAACAGAGTTTGTGCCTTTCTTCCTCCCATCGTGAAAATACTTCCCTCTACAGATCAGGCTTTATAGTCACACAGCATGACTCTGCTTCAAGGTTAGAAGTCTCCCCATCTTAGTGCTTATTAGTATTTCTGGGGCTGTGGAAGTGAATATGTCCAGATTGATTAGATTAGAGCCTGTGACGAGGACAGGGGCTTGTTTGTGCTTGTTTTTTTTTATATTTGAACGTGCAGCTGCTCTACAAAAATCACAACTTTAATGACTGATTGGCTGTTTTTAAGAGATATACGTCGTCGTATACATCATTTATGTTCTTCATGGACGGTGCATCCCCATGCATGACAGCAACCCTCGTTTTTGTTTTTTTTTAACATTTTATAATCCAGCTTTTAAACCTTTGTTTGCCACATTGCATTAAAAGATGCATCTACAGCTAATATTAGTGTTATCCTTCTAAAACCCATGCAGCAGCAAAGTGACCAGTGTTACGTTCTTTTTTTTTTCATTTTTATTCTCTTTCTAGAAAGAAAATTCAGTCAGATCGTGTCTGTTTTTGCAAAACATCAGTGAACTAACAGGCTGCTGCCTGCAACATCTTATTCCTATAAACCTAAAAGACATTAATAACTTGTGTGATATGCTACTTTTTCATGTTATTTTTTTGCCCATGCTCAGTTCAGACAAATAAGACTCAACCCAAAGCTCCCGTGATTTAAACAGAGTGTGTAATGTTTGCATTTTACAGCACCTCTTTGTGTGTTTATGAAGCTGTGTTTTATGTCAGCTTTACAGTTCCGATGGCTTTGGTAGAAGTTGGACAGTGTTGGTATTTTCAGAACGATGAGCACGTCGGGCTCAAAAAGCCTTAAATCGTATAGGTGTTACAGCTTCAAGATCTCACATTTCCTCATTACAAATAGGTCGGATAAATACGGAGAAACTCAAAGACAACAGCAGGGAAGATCAAAAATAGAGGCAGCGCAGCGTTTCGCCTGTAAAAGATTTTCTATTTCCATGTCATTGCGCACATTTTGCTTTTAATCTCAGATGCAGCGACACGTTTAACGCGCTGCGGCCGACTGAGCGACGGGGAAGTACAGCGTGAAAATCAAAGAAGCGGAACGCGCTCTGGAGGAAGTGACGAGCTCTTTGGCGTTTTCTTTTTTTCCTTTCAGCGGCAGCCGTTCTGCGCTCGGCCGCTTGCTTTCCTTCCAGCCCCCTACATGTGGGGGGCTCGGCAGGGGGACGTACCCTCCTGAGAGCTGCTCAGGCTGCGGCTGCTCCAGTTCAGCTGTCTCCAAGGGAGCGCCTACGTAAGAGAGAGATTTTACCATATTCAAAAGCACGTCTCGGCCTGAGCTCATTCGAGGTCTCCTTCGCACTCGACAAATCAAACAGTACCTGGGCTGAATGTGGCGAGAGGTCCAGCATGCCCTGATGGGAGATAAAAACGTCAAATGGTTAAATTTAGAAGAAAAAAAAAAGCAGAGCAATACAAACAAGCTGACGTCACACGTGTGACTGATAACTCACCAGTCCAGTCACATACGTAGATACGGTCACTGGCGGCTTCTTCGTGGCCATAAAAACCTTTCAGAGGAGAAAAATTGATTTCCTTCATGGACAAAGCGCCCATCCGTTCATTTAAAAACATATCGTACAGCTGGCCAATGAACAAACAACAGTCCAGAGAGCCGTACGAGTGCAGCAGTGTAACCAGTCGCTGGTAAAAAGCGCAGCAGACGACAAACTCACGTTGTTCCTCGCGTCCACGCCAAGACAGCTGAGCAGGGACGTGTTCGCGCGAGAACCCCCCCACTGAAACTGGAGGCCGAGCGAACGGTAAACGTCCTGGTGCGGCCTCAACATCAGCTGCTGAATCCTGAAAGAAGTTTGGGGGAGGGGGGGGCACAAGAAGACGTTAGCATGTGTAAAATAAATGTGCGAATAACTCAAGTTCAGGGCACTGCAAAAGTGTCAAAAAAGGTCCAGGAAGTCCGAACAGCACGATTTGGAGTTGTGCTGTGTATCTATAGAAACAAGCCTTTTTTGGGCTGGCTAAGGTTGATCAGCTGAGGCAGCCATCTTGAATCGGGTCCACTCCAATTGTTAATCAGTCGTGGATGAAAACCTAATGAGTTTCATCTAAATCCGTCCAGTGGTTCAGGAGTTGGTAACACCACAGACACACACACACACACACACACACACACACACACACACACACACTCCTTTCATCAGCAGGCAATAAATAACAACTTCTCATTTTATAGGCGTGTCAACGACTCCTTTGTAAAGAACGCCACAAATCAGATGAAGTCATTCGCAACCAACATGCAAATGTTTATTGTGAGGACTGGATTTAAGAATCAAATCGGATCTTATTGCAGATTATTTATAAAGGCCACAAAAACATAAACAGCCTCCACTGAACTTCTGATCACCTCGCCTCGAATTTACCACATAGCCCTGAAGTTGGTTGTTCTCACCTCAGGGCACGGCTGAGTTCTGGTATCGCCTCCTCGCTCTCAGGGAGGTCCTGGGTTTGAAGTAAAGCACCGAGGTTGAGCGGCTCCTCCTCACCTTCCACAGCTGGGACCAGGACCTCTGGAAAACTGGACTGGAGGAGCAGCCGGACACGGCAGGACAGTGGGGCCTGGCCAGGAGAGGAAAGAAAACAGAAAAGAAAAGAAAAGCATACATTACTTTTACAGTGGACAGAATTAAAGACGGCAGGTGGGGTTTTTTAGTCAAATGTCTTCTACCTGGCAGCTGTTCCTTCTTGTTGCTCTGTTTTCTGGCTCCCTGAACCGTGTCCAGGTTTTACCCTCCACTGGGACACTTTGATGCTTGAAGTCAGCCCATGGTCCCTCCTCGTCCTCCCGCGCAGGCGCCGAGCAGAAATCTGCAAAGCTGTCGCTCTGTGGCAGGTTTCCCAGGCGCTGCGTTCCCGCGTCAGCCGTCTGAACGGGTTCCCCGTCGCCGTGGTGCTCGCGGCGACCGTCGGCGAGGAGCGCGCGTTCATCCCGGGCAATTGAGCCGGAGGTAGCAGAGGTTTCCTGAGTCATGCAACGGCTGCAGAGACGGAGGTGCGGCTCGGACTGGCCGAGGTTTGCCATTCCGCTCCCGAGAGGAGAGACGGACCGGCCGCAGTTTTCCGCCTCCTCTGCCTCGCTGTCAGTCTGATCGGCTTGAGAGGCAGGAGGTGAAACCTGAGGTTCCAGCTCTGCAGAGGCACGCTGAAATGAGAGGCCATCACGACAGGACGCCTGGTCTGCTGAGGCGGGTTCATCCTCAGTGGATGTCTGACAGTCTCCGTCTTTAAGTCTGTGGACCTCGGAGCTTCTCTGTGAATTGCAGCTCTGTTCCTGAGCGTTCCCAGGGATGCGCTGCTCCTCGGCAGACGCAACACTTGAAGCTGCTGCTGCTTCCTGAGGCTGACGGTGGTCCTGAGGTGGTTGCGGAAGAACTGCATTTTTCTCACAGTGTTTCACGTTAACGCGGACATCCGCCTTGCACCTGTGCTGGGCTTTGGGTTCAGACTCCATGATGCCGTCTCGTCTTAAACTGCAAGCGTGCTCGCCAGGGCTGCTTTTTGCTCCTTCCGCTTTTCCATCCCACCGCTCGGTGAAACCGCAGCACCAGGGGTGTCCCGCCTGCTCTGTGAACAAAGTGAAATCAGCAAACCCTGTTTCCTCCACAGGAGAACTCCCCGAAGAGGCTCTAAAGGCCCCGGACTTCAGGTCCCCCGCAGCGTGTCCGTTGGAGTAGTGCAAAGAAGGTTCGGGATTACAATTTGGCCCCCGCCGCCTGTCAGAGCCCGACTTAGCAGCAGAAGCGCGTTGGCTCTCGTCAGCGGGGGGATTAAAGCTGGAGTTTGGTTGACGGGTCGCTGGCTTTAAGGCGGGAGGGGCTTGTCTGAGAAAAGACGGTGGCTCTGTAGCGTCGGCAAGGCCAAGAGCGGAGCACACCACCGGCGAAGCAAAATCCCCAAACTCGTCCTCTTCTGATCCCACCCCTCCATCCAGCGGTAGGGGGGAGTGGGAGAGGGAGGACATGTCTGGCTCCATGGGTTCATCTAGCAGCGCCCCGAGACCTCATGTGTCCGCTAGAGGAAAATGGAAAAGTTAAAGTTAAAAGACTTTCAACAACATGCTTTGGGATTTAAAAACTCAATTTTTTTAATCATTAGAAGCTGTTAGAACCCAAAATAAAAACAACCAACGCTAGAAAATCTGGCATATTACGGAGGTTTTACAGTTTGTCTGACAAAAAACTAAAGCAGTAAAGCGAAATATGATGCAAGCATGTTTCTAAAGACAGTGGAAGTCTAAAATAAAACCTAATTATGTTCAAACTGTTCAGCTGAAAACTGTTGAGACACCAACAATCCTCACATCTTCTCTGGGCGACGTGTTGTAACAACGCCTACAGCGTGTCGTAACACACGCAGGATTAGGTCGGGCTTGTTGGACAGGTAGGTCAGTGACACTCGTATGACCTGAGCAAGCTGTCAAGGTGCCGGGACAACTCTGCGGTCTCAGGAAGCTTTTCAGAGGAGACGTGAAACGGATTCAAGAACACAAAAACAGACGCGAGCTGCCTACGTGCTACGTCAGTGCAAAAGATTCAGTCTTCAGCTCTGTTATGGCTGCCTAAAAGGGCTACGATTCTTCCAGGAAATTGTCTTAAGCACTAAAGCACCCTTATTTACTGTCCTGGTAGAAGTTATGTCCTGTATCTTGTTGTGCAGGTTTGAAATAAAGTGTCCAAATCATAAAAGGACACCAAAAAACCTGAAGTTTGACTAAAGGAATTTAAAACTGTTTTGACAAAACACACGGGGAAGCTCGGCCCTGTTTGGAGATCTGTAGCTCAGACATACTTCCCAGGAGAAACAGCATTTAAAGTTTAAACGGATCACAGGCTGTTCGTCTGTATGTGTCTGAAATGGCGTTTTCATATCTTGCACGGTTTTCACACCACCACCGTTTAAGTTTTCGGATTTTTACAGACTTCTCCTGTCGCTGAAGTCTCCGCAGTAACTTTCGGACGGTCTGCAACTTCCAAACCTTTCACAAGGTACATTTCTCTCTAGCCCCCTTCCCAGAATGCAGAGAGTGCGCACCCACGCTTCCGTAGACTTCAATTATATTTTAGCTCTAAGTTTTTTTTCTCTTCGAAACTGAAAATGAGGGCTCTTTTTAACTTATTTTCACCTTTGTAAAAGCAATGCGAGTCTTCTTCCGCTCACAGTTGACATTTACTTGGCAGCCAGGGAGTGAGAGACGCGGGGTGCGGTTACCACGGTGACCACGATGAGCCACTGACCACATTGCTTTCGCTCTTGGTTCTCTTTGCACTCCTTATATGGTTCATAGATCACACTAAAAGGCTTTTTTTTTTTCAAACAAGTAGATTTTTTCCAAAGTTTTGGAGAGTAGCTACATTGGCACCCTTCAAAATATCTTTTAGTTGATTTTCTTTTTTGCTCACTCAGTCTTTCATGTTATTAAAGTACTAAACACCGTGCAGTGTGAAGTAAATAACATTTTAAACGCTTTCAATGTTAAACAGGGCTGCAGGTTTTTGCCAGGCTTCCTGTTTTGTGTTCGGGCTGATAATAATGGGGGAAGTTGGACACATTCACATGTCCTTTAAAACAACTTCCTGTCGGAGTTAAACATTTATGTTTCAGATTCTGGTTGTGGAGAGATTATCCCGAGCAGCTTTATCCCCACAGCCTGTTAACTGGGTTACCAGGCTTTATTAATGCCTGCTTTAACGAAAACACACAGGCGACTGCCTTTTGAACTACAATAAAAGCGATTAAAGTCACAAACTTTAACATTTTAAGAACATGTCAGCGAAGGTTTGGGTTGTTTTTTTGTTAGAAGTCTGTAAACAAACTGCGTTCGTACCTTCTTCTCCTCCCCGAGTCTTCATCCTGGACAGAAAACAAGGTGATAAAAACAAATGGCCGTGAAGTCGTGGAAACATTGCATGGAAAATAAGGGTAAGAGCAGAGAAAAGCTAAGTTACGACCAGCGCAAAACAGGCTAGCACAGACAAATAACTCTTACAAAGCGCTAAGACACAGCTGATCCCGTTAGCTTATTTTACCCTTAACAGCAGATTAGGCTAGCTTCAGCAGCAGCTAGCCTTACTTTGTTACCGGTCGGTGTTAGAGGTAAACAAAACCTATTTAAACGCAGCCCACTTTGGCTTCGTAATGTCACCTTTTTTTTTTTAATTTCCCACCACTTATTTCTTTTGTCAATTTCTCGGCACCGCTCTCCATCATGTCTCTACATCGTTCCTCAGAAGGTATTTAGCAACCTGTGGTGCACGAAAACGGAGGAGGTCTCACTGTGCTCCGGGTTCCAGGTGCCAACTTTTTCACAAGGAAAGCAGTAAATGAAATAACGCGTTTTGTGCAAGTTTTCGTCTATTCCAATCTAAATATGACTCAGTTAAAGGTAAAAAAAGGACTGTTGAACAAACTTACCCGAACGATCAGAACCAACAGAAAGCACCACCTCCGACTTACCCGAGCTGTTATCGCAAATGCGCCGCCTCTTCGAAATAGACGAGCTTTGTTTGATGAATAAAAGCAACGGCACCCCCTACTGGCTCAAACCGGCGCTGCAGTTAATTTCTTTCATCTTTGTCTTTTTGTCTGACATTTCAGATATGATTTCTGAACATAGGGCGTCACTCTTTGTCAACTGATTTCTGTGTGTCAAATACTAGAGAAGCCATTAAATAAAGAGCAAAAGCTACAACAGAAGCCATCGAAAGAGGAAGAGTACACAAGCATGAGGTGCATGGATCTTAAGACAACAATTCAACACAAAAAAGGTGGAAATCCACAAAAATCACATAAATGTAAAAGACATGAAAGACACAGTTACATTGTTCTTAAATTGGCTGTAATCATGTTCACAAGTTAACACTAATCTTTGGTTCTTAACTTTGTTTTTTTTAAGAAATACACAACAATAACCACCAATAGGAATAAATAAAAACATCTGGATTCAAATTGTACTCCCGCAACTAGTATATCTTATATATTTTAAAAGTGTGTGTGTGTGTGTGTGTGTGTGTG
>NC_051451.1:12861630-12882580 GCF_001649575.2 Kryptolebias marmoratus
GGGGGGGGGGGGGGGGGGGTTAAACAATCTTTACAGACAGTTCATCAATAAATAAACCAGAAGATTTCTGAAGAAACATTTAAGAAAAATTCAATTAGTGCAAAGATCAAACTAACAGTCGCCGTGGAAAATCATACAAACCATGAGCCGGGGAGGACTCTGATGATCACATGTGAACTTATAGGAGTCTACAGTGTTTTATGTAAGAGATAAGACAAGTTAAAAAGATTTCCAGTTTTTTAAATAAACCGACACAAAGTGAGCAACATTTCTCCGATCAGGCCAACGTCTCCATAACGGTGGGTCTTTTCCTGGCTTCGTGGACCTTCATGTGCACTCTAAGGTCTGAATGGGTTTGGAATTTTTTGCCACACACACAGGGAACCGATCGCTCCACGTCCGTCTTCGGCGCAGACTGCGCGGAGCACAGTTTGAAGTGGTTGGAGTACGCCACCATTTTCCCACAGGAGTCGCAGTAATACGGCTTCTCGCCCGTGTGGAGCCTCAGGTGCACTTTGAGGATGGAGGTTTGCCTGAAGGACTTCCCGCAGTAGGAGCACCTGTAAGGCTTCTCACCCGTGTGCACTCTCAAATGCAACGCCAGGTGATCCCGACGAGAAAACTCCTTGGGACATTCGGAGCACTTGAAAGCTTTGTGCCCTTCGTGAGACTTAGCCATGTGCTGGACTAGCAAGGAGTCCGTTTTGAATGACAAGGGACACATGTGGCAACACTTCCTGATCGAGGCTGTTTCGAACAGGGAAAAAGACGCGTTGCTACAATTCTGACCAAAAGAGGAGGAGCCTGAGACGAGATCTCCAACCCATTCGTTGTCATCGTCAATGTTGCTGTTTAGGGTCACGGTTATGGAGCCGTCGCTCGGGAACAGCTGAGGGTCCGTCTCTGAGTCACGATGCAGGAACCTTACGCCTTCTGGAGAGTCAGCCTCCGGGTCTGGGCTGATGCAGAATTCCAGCTGCTCCTCTTTAACCTGCCGCTGGTCCTGAATCTCGTCGTGTCCCTCAGCTGGAAGCGGATTGTGGTTCTCCAAGACGGTTTGGACTTCTGGAAGAAAGAGAACGATCACAAATGATGCCTCGTGAACAGAAATAATGACGCGAAATGTTTCAGTGTGTCACTGCCGGGGTTGCAACGGGGCCGAAACTTTCCAAGGGGAAGGAAGCTGGGGAACTTTGGAACTGATTTATGGGAATGAACTGGAAACTGGGAGTAATTTAATCAAACTGTATCATATCGAAACTAAAATATAAGCTCATCGTTTTGTCACAGGCAGAAATGTAGGCAAAACAATACAATTAAAACACACTACACTGCAACAAATTTATTTGTAAGAAGATTATGAAGTTTTATTTATTTTATTGCATGCAGTAAGCAGTTTTTAGTGTGTGGTTGAGGAATGATATGGACAAACTCAAGTATACTTGCATGAAATCTTGTTGTTTTAGCCAAGATTATTAAAACATAAATTTCCCAACTGTTTCTAAAATATTTTTGTAAGGGACAACTTGAAGTAGTTTCAATTCCAGGTTTATTTTTTATAAATTCCTATGGGAAAGTTTCCAACTTTGAAAATAACTGGAAGCCCGGTGACTGTAAAGCGTTAACAGCTGACAAGCACGGGTAGACTCTGCGCCCGCCACCATGTTGAGAAGGTAGTAGAGCTGCTCGATGTTAGTAAAACACTCATCCATCCATGGTCTTTACCCCCTTTTTCTCTTCCCAAGTCACGGGGAGCTGGTGTCTGTCTCCAGCAGTCACTGTGTGAGAGGCGGGGGACACCCTGGACAGGTCTACAGTCCATCACAGGGACACATGGAGACAAACAAGGCAACTGTCCACACTCTCACTCACACCTAGAGACAACTTTTAGAGTTCATTCAGTCATTCATTTAACAAAAAAAGCCATTAGCTCTGCTGTTATAAGTAATAAAATAATACAGAAGTCGTCTGAGATTAAAGAAACTAAGTACAAACACAAAAAAAAGTAAGTCAGGAGAAATAATTAATATAGATGTTTATCTGTTAGAGGGGTAAAGGTATGGAATAATTTTACTGACGTGTTCGGATTGTGTTATATAAATTAAAATGTGTTTAAAGTATATATTGGTTTTTGGCGATTGTTCTATTCCTTAAACCTAAACAATCACTAAGTATATTAGAGTATATCATGTTAATATGCAGTTTTAAAAAAATCAAATAATAATGTGACTTTTTACACTTCCCTGGTGTAAAGGAAATAGCCTTCATTATTTCCATTATTTGGAATAAGTTTGCTTTATTATTATTATTATTATTATTATTATTATTATTATTAGGTACTGAGCTTCTAAATCACTGGGAACGAAAAAGGTTTTTTACATAATGTCAATGATAAACCGCTTGAATTTAGAAACACTTTGTGAAATTGTAACCTCAAACCGCTTGTAATTTTGTTAAAACTGCAGCTCCTTCGTTCACCTGAAAGCCGGAGCGTCCCGTCCCAATATGGCGGACCTGCTGACGTATCACTGCAGCGGGCTGAGACAACCAATATGGCGTCTGCCTGCTTCACGGCTGTCAGAAACACCTCGGAGGGGACACACTACAGCGTTACAAACCTTCTTTGAACAAAAGCACCCGAGGCTGCAACACGGTGAGCTGCTCGATCTGTTGCCTCAGCTGGATAATTTCGCTCCTGGAGCGGACGACTTCCTCTCGGTAGTCCGTCATGGTCTTCTCAACGAGCCCGAAGATTTCCTCCGCTGCCGCCGCGAGCCGCTCGTTGACCAGCAGCCTGAGCTGCTGCATCACGACGCTGGGTTTTTGTTAAATTAAACTATGAAAATTTCTAAACAGGAACCTCGTTCCTCTTTAAATAAATGACAACAACGTGACTTATTATGGTTTCTCCTGTTTCCTTTTTTTTTCTGGCCCGGTCACAAATAAAACGCAATTGTTAAACTTCTGCAGCGCCCCCTACTGGTCGGGGGGACTGTTTGTGTTTAAACCTACAGCCTCCAATTCAAATGCCTATAACTTACTTTCTTGAAAGAAAAAAACAATAAAATGACGAATTTGTATAATTGGTTTGGTTTTCAGACACATCAAAAAAGTATGAAGCACTCTAAAAAGTTGTCATTTGTTGTCTTAATAGTAAAACAAACATGGGATTGTGTTTTTGTTAGGAATAAACCAATTAATCAGCCGATATTAGCTACTTTTTAAAAAAGTTGGCACTCGGTTATGTCACATAAACATGCCTGCAGGAAATTTAGTTAAAGCAGCAGCTCCTGAGCACAGTTCATGTATGAAAGATAAAACATAATAGTAGTGATTACACTTTACCTCTGAAAACAACGTCTACTTAAAATTATTCATTGTAGTGTCACAATGTGTCAAAATAATTCACAAAGCAAGAAACAAAATCTGGACAATAGATTTTACTCATCTCCATAGTTAATGCATCCTTAAGTTTAAAATTTGGAAGCAAAATTTGTGAACGGCTTTCAACATCTTCTCAGAGATTCTAAAGTTGTACGATTCCACCATATTTGTTTACCAACACAGACTACAGCCAGCCTGATGTAGGTCAATCACGTGACTTGACCGTTCTTGTGTTTTTTGGCAGATTCAGTGCTTTGTTTACATTGAATGCGTACCCACATTTTAGAGTTTTACGACAATATATCTGGAAAACTACCAGTCTAAACTCTTTCAAACCGCACTACTTGTTGTAGCTCAGGATGACCTTGTTTATGTTTGGCTTCGTAGTTTGCAAGGAGTACCTTTTAAGCTTTGTTATCTTAAGAGGTGTGAGAGTGAAACTCTTCATCCTTGTGTCAGCAGCACAAAGCAGCAAAAACCACAACAGCATTTTTGAAGTGATTGTTGAAAATAAACACTTAAGTTTTGGTTCTTTATTTCTTAAATCAGTCAGTAAAAGACGACAATAAGCAAAAAAAGAGAATAAATAACGTCAGGTTAAATACTGATTGTTTTAAGGGATTAAAAATAAAGTCGACGCCATTCCGTACAGCAGGGTTAACACAGCGTCATGAGACTTCATGGCTTTAACGGTTCTTCTGGTTTTAAGTGTTTCGCCACAGAGCGTTCAGCTTAACGACCGCTCCCCGCTGATGTCCGTCGAGCCCGAAGACCGCCTGGAGCACGTCTTTAAATGGTAAGAATGGGCCACCATTTTCCCGCACGAGTTGCAGAAGTACGGCTTTTCGCCCGTGTGTTTCCTCATGTGGACCCTGAGGTTTGAGGTCTGGGTGAAGAACTTCCCACAGAAGGGGCACCTGTGCGGCTTCTCGCCCGTGTGCACCCGTAAATGCAAAGTCAGACTGTCCTTCCGGGCGAACTCCTTGTGACATTCCGAACACTTAAAAGCCTTCTGCCCTATGTGGGACTCGTCCACGTGTCTGATCAGGTCGCAGTCCCTGATAAACGTTAGGCCACAAATGCGACAGGTCTTACTGTCCACGGCCTGTTCCCGCTGCAGGAAGGAGCCACGACTCGGGCCACAGTGGGATAAACCTGAGCCTATACTCCCGATCCACGCTCCTTCGTCATCATTCAGCGTCACGGTTATGGAGCCCTCACTCGGGAACAGCAGAGGGTCCGTCCGAGTGTCTGTTTCAGAGTCGGGGTGTGGATATTTGACATCCTCTGACGAGTCGGTGTCCGGGTCTGGGATGATGCAGACGTCCAGCTGCTCCTCCTTAACCTGCCGATGCTCCTCGGTCTGCTTTTGCTCCTCAGCTGGAAACGGACTTTGGTCCTCGGAGACTGATTGGACGTCTGAGAGACAGAGAACACACACAGAACATGCCATGTAAATAGGAATATTTATGACAAATGTTTTAAAAAATGCAGTTAGGATGAGTTTTACAGATAGGAGTGTTATTTAGGAGGTCAATGCATTAGCACTGAAGTACCATTACTACTATTCTCCTCAAAGTTTTTGTCCCATATCTCATTAAATATAAAATTCAAATGTGTGGCTCGATCGAGAACAGTGGGTTATGACTTTTGGGGGCGGCACATTGTTAACATATCCAGAATTCTCAAAATACTGCGAGGAAATAAATAAATAATGTAGGTCAATGGGGTTTTGGTGAACCACGTGAAAATACACAGGCCTCTGAGGACGGCTTCAGCTCAGAAGCATCATTCAAAGTTTAAACACGGCACAGAAAGTTCAGTTCACTTCTAATATCTTTTACACTTGTAGGACTTGTGATTTCTTAGAGATGGTGTTGTCACAATGTAATTTACGAATTGTCTAAAAGTTTCAAATCATTACCAAACTCTTATTATATCAACATATATGCAAATTATGCATCAAAACGTAGACTTTTTTTGTCTTCTATCACTGCTGTGGTTCAGTCTGCCTTTAATTAACCTGGCACTCAGACCCAGGTGTGTGGTTACCATGGCGACCCTAATGAGACACTGGCAGCACCTTTAACATTTCTTTTGCTCTTTGTTTGCGCGTCTTATACAGTTCATACATCAAAATGTAGTCATTTTTTAAAGTTTAGTTTATAGCAAAGTTAAGTTGGAAGTTCGGGAAGTAGCTGTATTGGTACAATTTAGAGGTTTTCTTGTTATTTAAGTCAGCAACAAATCGATCTTAAAATGACGGGCTGTGACCTCCATGAGTTCTCGTCAACAAACCTTCTTTAAACAAGAACACCCGAGGCTGCAACACGGTGAGCTGCTCGATCTGTTGCCTCAGCTGGATAATTTCTCTCCTGGAGCGGACGACTTCCTCTCGGTAGTCCGTTATGGTCTTCTCAACGAGCCCGAAGATTTCCTCCGCAGCCGCCGTTAGCCGATCGTTGACCAGCAGCCTGAGCTGCTGCATCCCCGACATGACGGGACACCGGAGGAAGCAGGGGGAGGGAAGAACACAAACAAACAAAAAACGTGAAATTAAGAGAAAGGGGGAAAATTCACGACTAGTCCAAACAGAGAAGGTTTTCGTAATTCAACCAATCCACAATAATTAAATTAATCTTTAGTCTTTTGTTGCTGCTGGCTTCTAAAACAGAAATAATCATATGTGAGCAGCGCCCCCTGCTGCCCAGGAGGACTAATGACTGCAGCTCTACTGTATAAACAAGGTTAACTATGCCTTTAAATAAGGAATTGTCCCATATTTTAAACTAAAAACACTTTCTTTATTAAGTTTATTAAGCACACCTTATTCTTTATTTTTAAAAGCCAGTACAATTCTTTTTATAGATAATAAAGGAAGCAGGTGAAACAGCGATTTTGTCTAATCAGCGCTAAAAAAAAAAGATGCTCTTTTCTTAACGGAAATATCTTGAACACACATAGATCTTGGTTAAGGTGCTTTTTGTTCCTAACTTTTGTGGAGTGGATAACTTTTTTTTTCTTTAAAGTGAAATAGTGTTGAAAGCACAAACTAGAGAAAATGCATTTTTTAGCTGAAATTTGCTAAGAAAGCTTGAACTGGGCTGTTAAAGCTAAAAGATACAGAACACTGGTTATAAGCTAAAGGAAGCAAATTGCTAGCTGAAAACAAAAAGGAATAAAAGGCTAGCTAATAGCTAAAAGTAGCAAAACACAAGCTAAAAGGAGCACTAGTTAAAAGTGGCAAAAAATGTTTTTACATGGGCCTGTACTGTATGTTTCTTGCAAATGTTCAGTTGTTGCTTTTTCCTTTTTAACATCTCTTTTAGCTGAAGTACAGCTAAGTACTAACCTGATAAAAAAAAAAAAGTCCCATCTGCCTTTGTCGCACAATGTTCAGTCAATGGTGTTTATTTCAGTAACTGAAAGTCAACAACTTTATGTATAAAAAAGAAACAGTTCCTGTTTGATTGTTTCTACTCTAAACAGCAAGACGCTCTAATGAGAACACAGCTATTTGAAAATTTCCTTAACACCATAAAAATGATACAAAAGTATCAAACGTCTGCTTTTATTTTATATTTAAAATTTAGAATAGTAGGAGTCATCTTCCATAAAAGATGTGGCTCAGCTTGCTCAGTTTAAACTGACTGGATGTGAGTAGCTGCAGTAGCTTCCCAGTTTTGAACTTGTGAAAACAAACCACTTGTTAGTGGTTTAAAAATCAGAAATGAACACCTTCAAAGAATTCTCAAAGGCTGCAGGGCAATATGAATAGTTACTCCACATATCCTGTTTCCTCTTCAACATTTCCTCTTTGGATCGTTTTTCTTCCCTCTGTCTTGTGAATTGTTTCATTTGCCTGCTTTTAGTTGAACCTTTCCCTGCATGAGATGCAAATCGAGCGTCTCTGCGATGCAAATCTGTCGGGCACGGGGAAATCATCTCAGCAGCACCGGGGCTTTGAACACAAGTGCATCGTTGAAGCTTTAAGTGGTCGATCTGTTTAACGTCCTGTCAATTCATGCCCTAAAAAATTTGGTTGGTTACCTGTGAAGTTAACACAATCAGTTGTTCAAAACAGCTTTAAACCGAAACCTCAGAATTTAAAGCTGTATAACATAAAACTCACTTATTTCTACTAATGTTGACTTTTTTGTAGAACAGGTTTCATTCTTCTGGCCAAATCTTACAAATTCATTCATTCATTCACTGTGTAAATTCTTGCAGCAGCGGCTCGTTTGAAAATATAAAGAGCGAGGCAGAGGCTGCAGTTAAGACGAGAAGTTTATTTGTCTGCAAAGACGTTTTTACAAAAGCTTAAAGAGTAGGCGGGGGAAAAAAAAATGGAAATAACATTGTTGGGCGCATCGTCTTCAGTGAAACTCAACAAGACAGAAAGTTCAAGTTTGTCTCACGTTACTTTAGGACAGCAGGTCGCAGATGGAAGCGTTTGCTTCACTGTGACGGAAAGCGGAAATATCAAAAAAGCCAGCAGGAAGAGCAGAATCCCACGGGCCCAAAGTGCTGTTAACGTCACTGAAAACACTCAAAAATGACATTATTCCCACTCCCCGCTTTGAGCAGATGCTTGTTTCCTTAAATAAAAACAAATCAAACAAAAAAAAAAAAATCAATATTCTTAAACATGTCAGAGCCTTATGAAACACTCATCAATATAAAACGTTCAACTTCTCACCACGTCTTCATATAAACAGAATAGATAGTAATGCAGCAGGTGTGCCTTTATCCCACAACCCTGCTGAGGACAATAAAATAAATTAAAAAAAAAGATTACTGTACAAGCACACAATACACACAAAAACCAGATCTTCCTACTTCTACTCAGACGAGACTCGAATATTAATCGTTATGAAGCCATTCACACAACAGTCATTTAGTTTTAGAAGGTTTTTCCACTTGTTTAGGTGGATTTAATTCCTTTAATTTAGCTTCTTTTCAGCTTAATGTTTGTCAGCAGTAATTTGTAGACAAGCGGAATTTAATTGTCCTACATATTAGTCTATAAGAAAAACATCTCGTGGTAAAAAGGGGGAGGGGGACAAATTAAACGGCATGCTTGACTTTAACAGAAACAGGAGAAACACTTCTGACGCCTCAGTCTGTCTCACTTATGAGCTCACATGCACAATAATGCCCCTTTTAGCTTGGAACGCTGCTCGTTTATTACGCAAAAGAAGAAAAAAAAAGAAAAGAAGGGCCCCCTGAGGCTCACAAATATGTACATCCAAAGTCCAACAGGGGGGTAACAAACGCACTGGGGTCAAACAAAACACTTCTTTTCCCGTCAGATCAGCTTTACGCTGAAGGGAGGAGCTGGGTATCTATCATCAGGCTACAATCAGGAAGAAAGTGACATTCAGCTCTTCAGTTACATTTTCATAATCGGCGTGGCGGAGGAACGAATGGGATCATCAGGAGGTCAAGAACTGGCTCCCGAAGTGGACGCCAGCACCGCTTTTTTTAAAAAGTGCAACAGGAAGTTGAAGCCCGACCCCCGTGCTGAAAATCTACTGGAAACAAACGGCCACAAACTGCCAAGCGCCTCTGCGCTGGGATCAACACGGACTTCCACAAACACAAAACAGGACCGAGGCCTCCAACTCCTGACCCGCGTTATCTCCCTCCCCCATGATTCCTGCAGCTGCCGACGCCGACAGGCCCGGCGAGCCACAAACCCAAACGCCAAACCCTTTTAGTTGGAGAAAAACAAACAACCACAGTCGTTACTCCTGGGAAAACTGCATCCAGGAGTCGACACTTGGATGGACGTGGGGTGAAGATAGTGAGAAGTTCATCGAAGTTCGCTCGGATGGAAAGCTTCCAAAAAGGGAGCAAAGGGAATACCGAGGGAAGAAGTCAGTTTTGAGCGGACGCCTCACATCGCTTGTTGAGAGCGACATGGGACGCTCTGGAGGAAAACCCAAAAAGTTCCAAATAAAACACGAATGCAGACGTGCAACATCAAGTTTCCAACATAACTAATATATTTTGCCGTGATGCATCGGGGTTTAGCTGTTCCGTCTGATACCAACTAAATCATTTATAAAAAAAAAAAGACGATCCAAGTGTTAAGATCACCAGTCAAGCAAACCACTTCCTAACCTCCTAACACGACGTGCATTTTTATTCAGCTGTTATCCATCACGAATACTACAAACCATAAACAAACAACAACAAAAAATCTAATCTTCCTGCAGTCCCATCTGGACTTAGAAAAGAGCTACATTCCTAAGTGAGAGCGAGTTTATACACAGGGTAGTTTAGACGTTGTTTGACTTTCACCGGCATCAATCTGCAGAATTACAAACATTTAAAAAAAACACACACACAACCTGGCAACCCAAAAGCGGTTCTCATTCCAGAAATCGTCTCAGTACCGAAAGCATTTCCTGAACTTTTATCGCTCTGATTGTAGATACTGGAAGGAGGAGCAAACAGCTGCTTTGGGAAACAATACTTTAGTAGTTTTACTACAACTATTAGTGTTAAGCAGCTTTCTGCTTCAGTGATGGAATGTGTCTTTTTTTTTTAAAAAAAAAAGCGGAATGATCATTTAGACAAATCTGTGCAACGCAGAACAAAACAGTAACTTGTCAGTAAAGGCCTGACTCTCCGCTCACCGGCGTGGAACGATTCAGGGAACAAAATAATACACAACACCCAGGTTATTGGGACCACAACAGCACCAGCCAGACTACTGAACACTGTCACTCTGTACCGCCACAGCTACTGCACCACTACTAAAACATGAACACTTTACATTCAAAGTACCGCCGAGGGCCTGACCCTGCCGTCCGACCGGACTTCCTGTTGGCGGCAGCCTTCAGCCTGCGAGGGAGAACCGGCTGCAGTCATCGCCACGATGAGTGGGGGAGATTAGCGGCGGCTGTTGTATGAAATCTAATAGCTGCAGCATTTGGATTTAAACTTAACTTCACACAGTTTAGTTGGTTATTTCTGTTATTGAACAACGCTTAGCAATAAATCTTATACTGCTGGAAAGCCTTATTTCCTCTTAAATGGAGCCACACTTGTTAGGAATATACATTTGTGGATGAAAAAACTTGCCACGTAGCTTATTCTGCTAATGACCTTTGTAGCACGCAGAAGAACCATACACAGCCACAACAGCCCGGCGCCGCCTCCTCATGCTGCTGTGGGACGGCATCCCGTCCCTGTCCACTCCCAGGCTCTGGAGGCAGCGTCAAGCGTCGCCGTCTTGGAGGACGCATCCGGGTTCAGGTCCCAGACTGGGGAGATACCAAGACTGGGGGTACCAAGGCAAGAGGCGGTAGCAGAATATGGTGTGTGCGCGCCACGTGAGATTTGTAGTAAATCTGATCATCGTAATCAGATATATATATATTTTTTTTTGTCTTGGCGTTCTTCAGGTCGAGTTAAAGATTTGATTTGCCTCCATTTTAACCACCAGGCTCCTGGAGCTTCCCACCCGTCTCCACCACACTGGTAAAGATTTAGGTCCCACTAATGAGCTTTCGGGTTTCTGATTGGACAAAACTGGGGCTACAAGGAGAGGGAGGGGGAAAAAAGCATATCTAACTCAGTCAACCTCCAAACAAATTCATATCAGATTCTAATTACAGAAAAAGAAAATAAAAAAAAATGTAAATTTGACACCGCTGGAGCCTTTTTCCTTTCCTGTGGAGCTGCAGGACAGATTATGACAGATTATGGATGATGAGCCGCATGTGTGTGTGTGTGTGTGTGTGTGTGTGAGATCATCCGTGATCAAGTCTTTGCTTCTGCCTCACACAGACACACACACACACACACTTGCAGTAGGCAAAGCGGGGGAGTTAACCGAGCTTTGTGATCTGTAGATCTCCTTGTATCCGTACTGTGTCGATGGAGGACAAAGATTTCACTTTGTGATAAAAGTCAAAGAGCTGGTGTCCGTCCACGAATATCCGGAACCGCTGGTGCTCGCAGTGGATCTCGATCTGCAGGGAGGGGGGGAGGAGGAGAACAAGAAAGGAACGGATTGAGGGACTCAAATGCGAAACGACACAAGATGTGATTCAACAAATGTTTCAGATTTAGATTAAAGAAATTCCTCTATGAAGGCTAACTTCCTGCAGCTGGATATTCTGGAGACAAATGGTAGATTAGGAAAGATTGTCAGCTTCCTGTGAGAACACAAAGTGTCGCCACGCCTTGAACCAAAACACATGAATTCAATCCTCCGTTTGCATAAATCGAAGCAGATTTAAGGTTTCCTAAAATGTGGTACTTTAAAGCCCAGAGAGTTTCTTTTTTCAAAAAGGTGCATTTTCCATCTGGAGCCAAGCATAGATACCCAATGTTGGCCCGGCGCATATCGTGTCCACTTCCGTTTGTCTTTACGGAAAGCTGAAAGGGAAAAATCGGGAGAAAAACATCTGCTTGAGACGAATTCCCAAAGACGGAAGCGCGTAGTTTGTCGGCGGGCAAAAACGGAGCAAGTGACCTGAAATCGCAGCAGAAGACTGATGACTAGTCTGCTCAGTTTTCAGCAATTCAGGAATCATTTTATTGGTGCTAAAATACCATCGAACGAAGTTATCGCTTAGCTGCCCCCCGCTTTTGTGGTTTAATCTGCTAGAATTCACTGTTGCATTGAAGACAGGCAGATCCCGACCATTTTGTTAATAATAATTGTTCAAAATTCAAGCGACTCTTTGCGACTCAAGCAAGAAAACTGAGAGAAAGTTAGTGCTACTAGTTGGCTCTAGTAGACAACATCCTTGTTGCCTGATGATGTTGAACCACAAACATAAGCGGACTTTTTTTTCTTCTTAGTGCAGCTTCGACCAAATATAGCCAACGAATGCAAAAACATAAAAACAGGAAAGTTCAATTACCATCTGAACCCTTACTGTCAAGTGTTTGAAAGCATCACCAAGCACCGGAACCTCAAACTGATGCCTAATAAACGAGCCATCTGCTCACTGTCACTCTCAGCAACAACAACAACCCCTGCACGAAACCTCGGCCGACTTTCAAACGAGACGTCCTGCTCTAAAAAACCACCAGCGCCGTCACGCGTCTGTCCGCACGCCTCCAGTTTGGGGAAGAGCAGCTCTAATCTCCAGGATCCAGCTTCGTCCTCCGACCGCAAACCATCGACATCCCATCAGAAAGCTGACAGTGAGAGGGAAGAGGGGGCGGGGCCGCCGCGTTCAAAACTATCACCTTTTAAAATGATGTGCGGACAGAAGCCCTGACCTCATTTTTTTATTTATTTTATTTTTTTTTGGTGGCACTTTTAACCCATCGGAGAAGTTGACTTGGCTCCAGATAGCTCGGCAGCTATTTTTAGCTGAACGTGTTGGCTGTTCATTCGGACTTACTGGAGCAGAACGTGACGTTAAAGAGGCAAACGAGCCCGTAGGTCTTGGTAATTCCTCATGATGCTTATGTGCAGCTGCTCTCCCCCCCACACTGACCTCATCTTTCATATGAGTGGCTCGCTGTAAACACACCACTGCGACGACACGGGCCGTGTTTAAATTAGACAAACACAAATTTGCAATACACGCATTTGCTGATTCTTACAGACTAAATGAACGCTGAGGCCACTTCAAGATTCGGCGTCTCGCCCATCTGACCACCAACCTGCCACTTACAGGTTTTTTTTATTGCTCACTTTTGTTGGTTCGTCTGTTATCAAAAAATTTCAAGAATCGCTGGACGAATTTTAATGAAACTTTCAGAAATTAATTACTGGATGCACATCTACAAGTGATTAACGTTTGGAGCCAACCCGATTCAAGATGGCCGCCACAGCCAGGTGACCAAACAAAATACAAAAGTGGCTATAAGGCAGTAAATTTTATAGATATTGAGCTAAATTTTGGTGTGGTTATAACTGAGCATCGTCCTAACTTGTAGTCTTGGTGCAACACATTTTGTGTCACCTTTGCTTAAATCCTCGTCATTAACAGGTGCAGTCAACCCTGTTTGTCTGTTAGCAAAATATCTCATAATCCACAGGACAGATTGCAATGAAACTCCCAGGAAGTAACCACTGGATGTACGTCTACAACTGATTAACTTTTGGAGTCAACACAATTCAAGATGGCTGCCACTGCTAATCAAACTTAGCATACATAAAAATGGCTATAACTCAGTGGGTTTTGCAGATGTTAAGCTAAAATTTGACGTGGTAGTAGCTGAGAATGATCCACAACACATGCTTTCAAGAGCTACCAGATTCTGTGAGATACTGCAAGGTCGCATGAGACTGCACAAAATGTTATCTTTAATTTTTGACCAAAATGGCTGTAAGTTTGCCATTTCTCATCCTGAGACTGCTAGGCACATATATTTTACCCAAAACGTCACCATGATGGTCTCAGCTGGATCAAAGAATTCAGGATTTGCTACGAATTAAATGAAGTTTTTACCCTAAATGGCTGATCAGGGATGAAAGGGAAGTAAGCGATGGACGCCTCCTCCTCGGTCCACTTCCCTGAGACGCGGGCGCCGCGCAGGAACTGGCGGTCGCTGAAGCTGGCCGTGAGCTTCAGGGCCACGTCGTACGGTCGATCCTCTTTCTCCGCCTCCCGGCCGCAGGTCAGGCTGATGTCAAAGCTGAGGAGGAGGAGGGGGACAGGCAGGATGTTAAACAGAAGGAGTGGGGCAGCTAATCTGGGATGAGGCAAATGAATAATTCTGCTGTTGCTGTGTAAGAGCAAACCAATTGTTTAATTATGTATAATCGCCGGCGCAGGGTTCGGGTTTTAGCTGTGGGGTTCAGACAGACAGCCGTCTCTATGCAGCCGACGTCCCCGCCGTAAACCTCCCGAGGCGCGGCGAACGGAAGGAGCAGCTGGAGCAGCGCCGTCGCGTGGGACATTCCCATAAAACCTGGTTTGAACCTTCCGCCAGCAGCAGCAGCTGAACAAGATGAGGTCATGGAGGATTTTTCCAAATTCAGCACATGTTTCCATGTAGGGTAAGGAGGGACACACCCAAACAGAACTACAGCGCCGTGGGTTGCCTTTAAGGAGGTTTTTTTGCCCACGTTTGTGTCTGTTAGCGAAATATCTCACAAACCGCTGGACGGATTTTAATGAAACTTTTAGATCCTAATCAGCGGGTGTGCATTTACAAGTAATTCACTTTTGGAATCAATCCGATTCAAGATGGCCACCACAGCCAACTGACCTTTAAAAACACAAAAATGGCTGCAGCTCAGTTGATTTTACAAATAGGATCCTAAAATTCGGTGCCATAGTAGCCAAGAATGATCTCAATCACATAATCTGAGCGTTAAAAGATTGTGCAATAACTTTGTTTAAAATGTTGCCATTAACTATTTTCAGTCAGCTCTGTCTGTTAGCAAAACATCTCACGAACCACTGGACGGATTTTAATGAAACATTCAGAAAGAAAGCACTGGATGTACGTCTACAACTGATTAACATTTGGAGCCAACCATATTCAAGATGGCCGCCACAGTCAACTGAATTTAGAAAACACGTAAATGGCTATAATTCATTCACTTTTGCAGATATTGAGCTAAAAAATGATGTGGTCCTAGCAGAGTTGGTCACAATCCATACTCTTAAGTGATACTCACTGTGTGAGATCTTCGCTTTAAACCACAGCACCAATTGTTGGTGTCAACCCTGTTTGTCTGTTAGCAGAATATCTCAAGAACCACAAGGCAGATGTTAATGAAACTCCCAGGAAGTAACCACTGGGTGTACATCTACAGCTGATTAACTTTTGGAGTCATTCCAATTCAAGATGGCTGCCACAGCCAATCAACCTTAGCGAACATAAAAATGGCTGTAAGTTAGTGGATTTTACATATCTGGAGCTGAAATTTGAGGTGGAGGTAAATGAGAGTCATCCGCAATACATACTTTAGAGACTGCTTGACCTTTATTTCAAAGTTTCACCAAAACGACTTCCCAATTTAAGATGAATGGAATGCTAGGCTCTTAATATATTTTTTAACCCTCCTTTTTCTCTCCATGCTGGTAGGGGAACGCCCTTCACCCTTGTCTCTCCTTGTGCGTCATAGAGTGGCTGTGCAAGTTTGACAAAGTCGGAACAACAGCAACAACAACAACAAAAACAAAAGAATGCGGGCTTATCTAAAAGTCTAGCCGAGATCTAGCTGAGGTGAGGTGCGCGCGCGTGCCCGTCTCACCTGTACGGCTCCAGGTCGACAATCCCCATCACTATGATCTTCTTGCCGGGTCGCATTCCGCCGCGGATGCGCCCGCTGAATGGCACCGTCTGCGCAAAGGAGAGCAAAAAAACAAACAAAAACAACAACGTCAGCATCATGACCCGGGGGAGGGGGTGTGGGGGGGGTTAAGGGTCAGCTGGGGGTTGGTGGGGGGTGTCCCACCAGGAGACGGGATAGGTCCTCCTTGTCGGGTGAGATGAGCCCGGGGTTCCCCAGCGAGTCGTTCAGGTGGTCCTCATCCGCGGCCTTCAGCGCCAGTGAGGGGAGACAAAAACACACAGGGTGATTTATTTATTTTAATTTGTTTATTTATTTTTTTAAAAAAGGGCTGCGATCCCACCACCAGGAGGCCTAGTATCAATAAGGTGGGCTCAGTGGCAACAATGACAGCAGACCGGTCACGTTCCAGCACGGAGCCACGCGCTTTTTTTTTTCTTTTAAAGACAATCGAGCCTCCAAATTGAGATGTAAACGCGCACACATACACACACAGACGCAAACACGGCTGATCCATTTCACCACATCCATATTGTATCCTTCCTCCCCCCCTCCAGACCCAGATCCAGATCAAACAGAGGAGTGAGTGCGCCGTGAACGCGCGCCGCGCTCCTCCTTGACAACGGCGGACATAACGGTGCGTAAAACCGCAAACCCGCATCCAAAAACCAACCCCCGCACCCCACACCCTCCAGCTCCCAGCTCGACCTGGATCCCCGAGCGGCTGCGGAATACTCACTATCCCGTCCTTCTCTGCTGCCTGCACCGCCATCTTGAGCAGAATATCATAGGGCGCGCGTTAAAGGAGCAGAGGCAGCCGGCGGCGTGCGCGTCGTGGCACTGACTGACTCAGGGAGGATCTTCCAGTTCCCGGCTCTGCTCTGGGGGCTCCCCCCTCGCCACAGTCAGACACAGCACCTACCAGGACATCCCCTCCTCCTCTTCCTCCTCCTCCTCTTCTTCCCAGTCCCCCCCTCAAATGGGTGGATATCTGCTGACGTGTGCTTTTTAATAATCAGAGTCCACAAGCGTTAATCCCCGTCTGTTGGAGAAGGCTAATCAGAGAGAGACTTCACCCCCCCTCCACGCTTCAGCCTATCAGGAAACTTTACTCCAATCTCTCTCTCTGGCTTCTGTTTTGCAGCTTGGAACAGCAGCAGTCCCTGGAGATGGCTGCCTGTTGTTGCCTCGCGTGCCTTTGCTCTGCTCGGTTCGGGATGTGGCACGCGGAGAGCGCAAATCCAATAATTTGCAATGATCAGGCAGGACTGGGGAGCTAAAAATAGGCACGCGCGGAAGGGGGCGGGGCGGGGGGGAGAGAGAATGGGCCAAATTCTGCACACATTAGCAGCTTCTCACTGAGTGAAGGGACACTGTCAGGGACTTCTACGCCCTCTCTGTTCGGAGTGGCGCATTGGCTCTCCTTTTTTGTTTTTTGGCTTCCTCTCTAGGCCGACTTGGTTTATTTTAACCCGCTCTGCCCCCCTGTGGCCATTTGGAGGCATCGCAGCCTAACTCACAGGAGAGCCGCTCAGGAGCTGAGGCAGCAGTTTAAGGTGAAAGCCCCCAAAGCCTGCACGTTCAGGCTCATTATTATTCACACATCTAGCAGATTTAAGACATTATCGATTTGCCACCAACTGCAGTCAAATCAAACAAAGACACAGAAACCACTTGGACAATTCAACCTTTTTGCCTTTGAGGTTTAACGCCTTTGGTTTGTTTTTGATCCCTCCACAGACCCTGGATGGGCTTCTGGACTGGGCTCTGCCTTCTGTTTGCCAGTTCTTCACCACCTTTTACCTTTTTAATTCATTGTATTGTTTGAAGACGTTTAGCAGCACAAGGTCAATATTTTTTGTTTTCTACAAAACTGCCTGACATTTTGCTCCAAAGTTGGCCTTATCTCGTCTTATCTCACTTTTTAAGGATCGTCAGAGAACTGCGAATCCAGGGTTCATCCTGAAGTGTTAGTGTCCACACACACACACACGCACACACACACACACACACACACACACACACACACACACAGACAAGAAAGAAGAATCTCTAACAAGCTATAGCACATAGCAAGAAAAAAACCCTTTTGGTACCAAATTCAGTTTTTAAAAGAGACTAATGTTATTTTGGTATGATAGAATGATAGAAATCTAACTTTCTTAATAACTTCTCTACTTTGGGGATTATTTTTCAAATGTGAGCAACACGATCTTGTCAAAGTAAGCAGCACTGCAGGAAAGGTAGACAGGGGAACGATCCTGGATGAAAAACATTGGGCGCTGTGCAGAAAACGGTGGCCTTTTTCAACAAGATAATCATATAAAAACATGATGCTAAAGCCATGAGGAGCTTTAAGAATCTGTGGCAGTGATGTCTCCTGAGGTGAGGTTTTTAAAAAAACAGGACAGTCTGCCTGAGAAACATTACTCTGTTATTAAACCGGGTCACGGGGGAAGGAACTTGTAAAGCCGGGCTGGAGAGATTCACATTCAGCTTCATGTGAAAAGAAGAGGCCCTCAGTGCTGCTGAGTGTGAAATGACTCAGAACACGTCGTTCATCAGAGGCTGTATTTAAAGACCCGGTCGTTCTGTATTGTGTTCCTACATGTGAAATGTTAGAAAGAGCAAGTCTGTGTCTCATGAGCAACAGGAAGTACATAAGATAGTGCACGTTAGGTGAAGGGATTGTCTGTAACAGCAGTGCAAGTTTAACACAGATAACTGTCTGAGTCACAGAGTATCTGCAGTCCGATAACACAAACTGTCCTGATGTTTTGTAGTCTGTGGAGCCATCTTCCAGATGGGTCATTATCGATTCAGCACCTTCAGACAGTCAGTGCAAGATTAAGTAATCTCCGTGGAAGCATTTCCGGAGGTTGGGAAGTCTGCGGGAGCGAGGCTGGGGGAGAGGTTGTTTGTCTTTTCTGCGTGTCCCAGATAACGCCCTTGCCATTTTTTTTTTCAGTCCTGTTGGGATATTTTTGACGTTTTGGTAATTTAAGCTCTGACTCTTGACGCTATTAGTGGATCCGTGTCATCGTACACACAGGCCGAGGCATGACAAAGATGTGAAACTGGAAGGAGAACTGAGGCCGGTGCTGCCAGGTTGCAATGCTGGAGCCAGAGTCTGCACAGAAAGCACGTGGAGCTCCTGACACAATAATGCTGATTTTTAGGCATCAAATAACTTCAAATATGACTGTTAGAAAAATATACATTTAAACATAAACAGCAAGGTAAGAACTATGTCAATCATTAGCTGTCAGCTCCTGGAAAAAGAATATCTGACGCGTATTTTTAGTTTTTTAGTCAGACAAATGTCTCACTGATATACATGGACCTAAAGTTGTTCTCCAGGCAGCCTACAGGGGGCGCTCCTGTTGTCCTGGCTGCATCTTCTGAGTTAAGTTCTTATGTCTAGTTCTTATTGAAGGACGAACCACACCATTGAATTAATACATTCTAAATGAAGAAATATATTTCACAACCAGTGGCAAACTGGGGGCCAGGAGAGGCCGATACCTGCTTAGGTCAACATCAGCAGGAAAATAAAACTCCTGAAATTCTGGGATGGGTTTTGGTTTTGCTGTGCCACTGCAGGGATATCCCAACGGGATGGCTGCAGGTCACTGAGCAAACATGTGTGAGTCCAGAAGAGCTTAAATCTTCCTCACCCTGCTTTCTTTAGGTTTTGCTTCTTATGTTACTCTTAGCCTTTAGCCCCCATTTCACTACTTTTAGTTTTAGGCTGCCACTTTGCTACATTCAACTCTCAGCTTCAGTTTAGCTACTTTTATCTGTCACTCTGCTCCTTTTGGCTTTGGCTAAATTTTAGGTATTGTTTTGCTCATTTTAGCTTTAGTTGCTACCACAAATTTGCTAATATTAGCATCTGTTTGGATAATTTTTAGGTACTGTTCCGTTGCCTTTAGCTTTTAGCTACCGTTTTGCTACTTTTAGCTTTGGTTTTTCTGCTTTTAGTTTTTAGCTACCAGTCTGCTCCTTTTAACTTCACTCTAGCTAAAGTTTAGGTATTGGTTTGATGATTTTAACTTTAGTTGCTACCATAAATTAGCTAATATTAGCATCTGTTTGAGTCATTTTAGCTGTAGCATCTGTTTGGATGATTTAATGTATTGATATGCTCATTTTAGCTTTTAGCTACTGCTTTGCTACACTTATCTTTTAGCTATTGTTCTGCTACTTTTAACTCTTAGTTGCTGTTTTGCTACTTTTAGCTATATGGTTCTGCTATTTTTAAAAATCTTTTAGCTGCTGTTTTGCTCGTTTTAGCTCCACTCTAGCTAAAGTTTAGGTATTGTTTTAATGATTTTAGCTTTAGCACCTGTTTTTTTATTTTTGCTGCTACAAGTTTTGCTAGTATTAGGGCTAACATCTTTTTTGTTTCTTACAGCTACTGTTTGGCTAATTTTATCTTGGTCATCTGTTCTGCTTCTCCCAGCTTTAGCTTGTGTTCTGCTTGTTTTGGCTCTAGTTGTAGATTATGTTTTATGTTATTTTATCTCACTACGTCTTGAAATATTTTGGTATTGCATACAAGGTTGAAAAAGCAAGGGACAATGACATGTAGGAGTCTAACCTCCCTGTAGCAGCACGGTAAACAGCAGGTGAAAGGAGAGAATAATCTGCCTGGACGCTGTTTATGAACAGAATGTTCAGAGCGCAGCGGCGCGTCTCCGTGTCGCCCCTCTGTGGCGCTCTCCAGCCGGTCCTTCCTCCCTCTCCTCCTCCTCCCCCTCCTCCTCCTCCTCTCTGCTGCCATGGCTGCGGAGGCTGCCATGGCTGATGCGACCACCGGACCTGCAGACTGCACCGAGATGCAGGAGGGGCTGGTAAGGGGAGCTGCTGAGGGAGCTGGTGAGGGGCTGCGGGCTCCTCGGGACCTTGGACAGCGGCAGCCGCGCTGCTGCGAACCGTGCGTCAGCTTTTAGGTTATCATAGGACGAGCTGCAGGCCCGGAGTACAGGGAGGGAGGATGCGCGTTATCGCTCTTATGGTGGGCGTGGGCGTGCTCGTGCGCGCGCGTGCTGACCGCGCACACCCCGGCGTGACGCGGCCCGACGTGGATGTGAGAAGTGAAAGCGGAGGCTTTATAACACCTCCCGTCAGAGGCCGCCGCCGCACAGAGACCCGCGCGCTCCCCGTCGAGCCCGTTTCTCATCCACCCAGACTCGGCCATGACGCAAGTTGCCAACAACTTGGCAGGCGAGGTAGGAATTCTTCCTGCTCAGCGGAGCGGGGCCGAGCGAGGAGGGTTTCTGTTGTGCGCGGCTCGATGTAGGTCAGGATGGGAACGGGGTGTGTGTGTGTGTGGGG
>NC_051451.1:12882662-12925005 GCF_001649575.2 Kryptolebias marmoratus
AGGGGGGGGGGGGGGGGGCTGAGACGGCAACTAATAGATCTGTCTGCATTCGGACACACATCTGGACACCACAAACCAAGGAAATCAAATCCGCGCTTCAAACTGGAACCGGTTTTGTAATATTTGATATGTTGCACACAGCTGCAAGAAAGGAGAAGTGTGTGAGTGTGTGTGCGCGCCTGTATGTGTGTGTTTGATGGCCTACATAATGGAGCCATGCCTCCTCCACCTGCCGGCGTTTGAACCGAACCTGTTCTTCAACTTTGATGTTTGCGTCAGCTGATGCTCACATGCTCTTTAGTGGTTCTTCCTCTGTGTGTGGACTCACTCCTCAGACTCTTCCTCACCTCTGCGCGCCTCTTATTTGTTCACATCTCCGTTCTGGGTGAGTTTTAAGCTCCTTCGACCCTTCTGTCTGTATCTCTTTATCTTATTTATACACTGCAGGGGCAGAACAAATATTGCAGCATTTCTTCTTCTTTAAAGGCAGGAGCAGGTTGGAGGAAGTGTTTATCTGCAGATGTAGGCTATAGTGCCAAAGGTGAGGCTGACCAAATGCTCCAGATCGTTATGCAATGCAATCCTTCTAATCTCCCCGCTGGGAATATGAGAGATTCGGGATAAAAGGAAGGAGTTAGTTGGGAAAACTGCAAAAGAAGGCAGCTGTTTTTTCGTGGTTACTAGACTCTAGATGGTGTCAGACCCCACTGAAGGCTGAAGCTAAGATCCAACCAGGACTAACAGACATCAAACCTGTGTTGTGTCTTTGCTGCTTTCTGGATTAAATGCCAAAGTAGACTTCCTGTCTTGAGACAAATAGTATGAGTGATTTGGCAACGTGACTACTAAGAGAAATGGTTTGTCACTGTTGCAGCTGCTCACAACTCCTGAGTAAGAGTCAGTCAAGCCTCACATCATAACTTCTTGCCATCCCTGCCGTGCCAGCTAGTTAATCCTTGCTTTGTTTTAGTCTTAAATGATGTCTTCCTCATGGCTTTTATACAAGGATTTGAAAGAATAGTAATGATTCACAAGCTGTTTTACTTTCATTTTCCAGTTTTTTTTAATATATACGCTATAGGCTACGTTTAATTCCCGTTTTACACCTTTTCAGTCCTGCAGAAAGGCGGAATGCCTGAGAAAATAAAAGCTGACGCAAGATACAACCTAAAACTCTCACACATGCTGACGGTAAGCGTGAAATAATCTGCAATAATCTCAACAACGCTAGGACTGGCGACTGAATTTAAGTAATTGTCGAACACATGAAACATCATTTACAAAGGACGACGTGATGCAATACAGTCTGCTGTAAACGGTGTTTATTTTGAAGGCGTCTCAGCTGGAAGCGACTTCCAACACGGGGTTAGGATGAAGTTAATGTTGTAAAAGGAAGTCAGTCAACAGATTTAGCTGTTTGTGTGCTGTGAGGTCGGGGTTACAAACAAAAAAAAAAGAGAAAAAAACCCACAAGTGTTTATTGTCAGAAACTCGATCGACTAGACTGAGGAATGGAAAGTTACAAATAACTGCTTCCACGTCTTTTCCTCCGAGCCACCGGTTGGAGAACTCCTCACATGTGTGCCAGGTTATTCTTTAGACACAACTCCCTCGGCTCAGAGGACAAATAATTGCCATGACTTGTGTGCAGCATGACCATGGAAAGAGTCAAATCGACTAATTCCAGTCTGTTGTGTGTGTGTGTGTGTGTGTGTAAATATATATATATATATATATATATATATATATATATATATATATATAGGCGAAGACTGATTAAAGTAATCTGAGCCACTCGGTGCAAAATAAACTGTTCATTCCTGTCAAAACAAAAACTAACAATCAGGAGTCAGAACCACACGCCTGCAGCTGAAGTCACCTGGGAGTAAACCTGGTGGCCTCTCAGGGTGATCAGGTTTGCAGCTTGTCAATCACTTCCCTAATGAAGCCACTCAGGCCACCGAACTATGTTGTAGCTCAGTATTTACAGCATATTGATTCTTAGCTCTGTGCTTTATAAGAGCTAATAATAATAATAATAACAGCTATAGCTTTCCAGCAGCATCATTGTTGTATGGATGTTCAGAGCCACAGACATTAATTTTCTCATTTAAAAAGTCCAACAACTGAATTCCTTACAAGTCTTACTTGTTCTGTTTGTCCTATAAAAAGCCAATCAAATGGCTTTATAATGTGCAGCGATTAAAAAAAGCATTTAACTAAGGTTAGTGCAAATCTGGAAAAGAAAAGAGGGCTTTTTTTCCTTTTTTTTTTAAAATATAGACTTTATTTCAACAAAATCAAGCTAGGAACAGGATCAACTATCTATTCAAAGACTGTTAGTTTCATTTATAAAAGTGTTGATTGCACCAGCACTATTTTGTGCTTCACACTAATTTAAAGAAATAAAATAGTAGCGCTTAAATATAAGATCTTGCAAACAGCCCTTTAAAGAAGTACTTTAAAAGCTGGACAGTTGTATCTGGAGGTGATCACAAATCAGTGTGAAATATTGTCAAGTGACAGGTGAATGATTAAGCTTCTGCTGTTGTCCTTCGCCCAACTGTCTTTTCTCTTCCAGCTGAAAGAGGAGAAGATGAAGGCCGATTTGGAAGCGCCCCTGTCCCCTGCCCAGGACGATTTCGCCATCCGCTGTCGAGACGTGTGCCGGTCCTACGGAAAGCTGAAGGTCCTCAGCAACCTGAACCTGACGGTGCCGCAGGGACACATGTGAGTGCTGCGTCTCTGGCTCATGTCTGAATTTGGCTAAAGCGAGGAAAGCCTGAGCGTCGCTCCGTGCGACGGACTTTGCCCTTCCTCTTATCAATCGTTCGAGATGTTCTCTTCATGCAAAAGATGTTTGCATTTTTGGGTGAGGTGCTGGGAAACCGAAGCTTCATCTGCTCTCCTTTATCGTTCATCTGCTGACTGATCAGTCGCCAAACATGTCAGTTTTACGCCAAGCAGTCAGGGTATCTGGAATAACTCTACCATCTTGTGCTCCTTGCAGACAAAACAGGAACATTCCATAATTTCAAAGGGTAGAAAGAGTTCAAGAACAACACTTAAGAAAATACATGGTGTGCTAAATGAGGTCCAGCCTAGAGGAACCTAAGCGCACGTCTTTAGACTTCACATACCCGTCTGTCGTTTGTCTCTGTCATTTCAGAGCCTCGTTGTTCTGATTAATGTTCCACTTTTTCCCCACACTGACCCAGATTCTTGAACTTTCGAATGAGCTCGCAAATAGTTTTCTGTTCGTATTGCAGCTCGTCCTCAAATCTGCTAGAAAAGAACACAATGAATATGAAAAGAATGCCATCCATCTGAGGTATTTATCTTTCCTGGAAATGTGCGGAACAAAACCAGCGGCCCTACGCTGTACATACAAGATGTAATCTGGGTAATCTGATTATTTCTGTAGTTTTGTGGAGAGGTCAAGAAGTTTTCAGGCGCGGGACTGTCTGTTCATTGACGCAGTGCAATCAGCTGTTTTTGTGCCGTGTGATTGTTGCACATTGTGTTTTTCAACACGACGAACTGAACAATGTTGGCTATTAATCATCTGAGTGCTATGGACACAGAATGTTATAATAATAGAAAAATATTGTGATTAAAAGAATACTAGAAGCTTCTGGGAGTGTACAAATATAGGGCAGAGTTTCCATTTAATTGTCTTTGTCCTATGCTGTTGCAAACTAATCTGAGAATTTAAAAAAAAAAACAGAAAATGAAACCTGTTATCCCTACAGCAGAATGGTTTTATTGCCGTTTTAAGCCACTCTTCATACAGTAAGATGCAATTAAATACAAATAAATAAAGCAATAAAGCAAATAAAAGGCAGTTGAAGAAAAAAATGTCTGTTTTGAACCAGCTAACTATTTAAGCCTAGCATAAACACTGGAATTTGCAAAAAGCACAAAATTTTGCTTAAATATATGTATTTTTTGGCAGAACATGCAAAGATAGAAAGAAAATTGAACAACTTGTAATTTCCTCTTTAGTTCTCCCTTTAAAATTTGACTATTTTAGTGAGCTTTAGAGCATCTGATATGCAGATATTTGTATTAACTGTTTCTTGTTCAAATGAAACAACATAAAAATATATAACATATCTGTAATGTAGACAAAGGAGTGACACTTTATGGCCTCAGACTCCACTGAAGGCTGAAACAAAGCCCCAACCATGACTAACAGACAGCAAACCTGTATTTGGATTAAATAGCGCCACTTTAAAAAGAACAATACAAGAATGTTTCTGATTCTAGGTCATCGTGATAAACCGTCAGCTTGTTTTGTGTAATTTATACCATCAAGCAGTCAGGAATCTCAACAATTGTGTTTTGTCTGTGCATATTTTGAATTAATTCCTGGGTTTGATGTAATCTGACAGATTCAGCTGCTGACTGTGTCTGTGCAGGAGTTTTTACTCTCCGTGCCATGATCAGCCAGCTGCCTTTTCAGTCAACTTACTGAACTATTCCATCTGCGCAACGTTCATGACTCAGATGCATGGGCGCCGTCTAATTAAGGCGTTTTGTGCTTAATGGGGAATGGTCATCTCTTCCCCAGTTACGGCCTTCTGGGGCCCAGCGGCTGTGGAAAGACGACTCTTCTAAAATGCATCGTGGGAACGCTGAAAATCTCCCGAGGTCACATCACTGTGTTGGGGAAGCCACCTGCATTTCCTGGCCACGAAGTTCCAGGGAAAATGGTTGGATACATGCCACAGGTAATCAACGAGTGCGCGCTCATTAAACATTTATTTGACAGAAGTCCTTAAGGCGAACAACAAGAACGAAAGTCCTGCTGATCTGCTTTCTTCCACTTTGTTAAAAAGCAATACACTCCCAGGTAAATTCACTGCAGTTGTTTGTTGAGTGGTTATTTTTGTGTGTTTGTTTCTTACAAAAAATGGAAATGCAACAATTATATATATATATATATTGGTTGCTCCTCTTCTGCAGCCGTGAGTAACTGCTTCCTCCGGGGCTTGTGCAGTTTAGCCTTTGCTGCCGGGCCATGCGAGCCTGCAGTGGGCCTCATTACTGTCAGTCTAGATTTCCGATGAGGCCAGTAACACACTCGTTATGTGCCCTCTTACGTGTTGCTCTGAGCATCACGCTCATCCAAGCGAGAGGTGACCTCTCACCTACAGAGACAGGAATGCTACAGCTGAAATATGTGATGCTATGTCTCAAAAATGCGGATGTGTTCTTGAGATACAGACAGCACTGTATGGTAGATCTTGTGAACATGGAATTGAAAGAAAAAGAAAAAGTTCATGGGACTTTATTTACAGCAAGACTTTAAAGAAATCTGGGAAGTGAAACAGCCACTGGGCTGAACAGAGTTTTGTTTGTGTCGCACAGGAATTAGCGCTGTACAACGAGTTCACCATCAGCGACACGCTGACTTTCTTCGGTCGGATCCACGGCCTGACGTCGAAGGAAACCCAGGCGCGCATGGACTTCCTGATTGACTTCCTGCATCTACCTCAAAAGCAGAGCCTGGTCCGAAATCTCAGGTAAAAACTCATCTTACAGCCAGGCGGACTTTTCCACGCAGGACCAGATGCATTTTTACACTCCAAAATATTATTTTTTAAGTCTTCTATAGAGGTCGTTTTCATCTATTTTGTCCTATGGATGTTATTTTTTTTTGGTGTGGTCAGAGTTGAAGCCAGTTTATGATGTTCTGCAGACTTTGAACCCTTATTGATATCAATATCCCCACAGAGAAAAACATAGCCGTTCCTCTTTGGAGGCTGTAAAACAACAAAACAATTAGAGCTGGTCTGATAAGCAGGCAGGGGAAAGTCAAATAAAGAGCGCTTCATCATCTCACTGCTCTTTGCCATTTAACCACTATTCCCCTTGCACCAGCGTTGGCACAGGAAAAAAGCATGTTAGCGATTACAGTGCTGGATATTAATCTCCACTGAGTGCTTAGGAACGATACTTAGAAAAACACAGATAATGCATACGAATTAAAGAAGATGACCAACTTTTTTCACAAGCCACCCAAAGCTATTTTTACCCATAAAGTCTAATTAAAAAGTGAGCTATGTGGCAGCACTGGTTTCATCTCTTGTCATTAAGAGAAACTCTTCAGCAGAGTATGATAAATAATGGATGTTGCTGCAGGTTTTTGGCAGAAAATGAGTCCACTCTTTCTTCCTTATATGAACTTTAACATTTGCAACAAAGTGCTGCACCGTGTGTAACCAGGCAGGAATTTCCTTTGCATCTCAGGCTTTAGCCTCACCTTCCTTGCATCATCATCCAGAACAAAAGGCATATGACTTTGTTTAAGTCGTTCGTTACGCCACCAGTATCACTGCAAAATCTCCGTTTTATTCACTGATTTGATTGGGGTTTAGGTTTTAGTTCACGGCAACGTTCCCAAACCAGGAAGCTGCCAGAGAATGACCTTAGACCGGCTTTCTGCTGCAGTTTGTGTAATCACTAAATCACTTTCCTTGCTTCGGAGAATTGGCTGTAGAGACAAAGGCATTTTGGGACCGTTCCACAGCTTGTTGTGTAAATGAACATTGCTCCAGCCTCGTCCTTGTTTTGCATGTTCTGCTGCAGCCCTGCATGGGAAAGTCCCAGCTCCATGTCACCTGCATGACATTTCTGGAATGATTAAAACATGTAATTCTGACACGGAACGTCTCATTTCGTTCTCAGCACAGCGAATAACCAGTCTTCTTAATATATGTACTGAAAATATGTATTTTTTTGTTTTGTTTTTCTTTGTTTTTTTGCAACAAGACCATGTCCCCTCCTCGTACACTCATCTCAGGTATTGTTTACTCCTGTCCTGCCGGGCAGGTTCGTCTTGAATGTTTTGTTTTGGCCACTTTCAGCTCCCACCTTCCCACCTCCCTCTGGACTGAGTGGCATGCACAAACAAGCTTACGAAAGCAGCCGGGAACATTGTAGAGGATTCCCCCGTCTCCTCACCCTGACTTCCTCTGACCGGTTTTGTTTCTTGTCTTGCTCTCTGCACGGCTGAAACAGTGGCGGCCAGCGGCGAAGAGTGTCCCTCGGAGCTGCTTTGCTGCAGAACCCCGAGCTGCTCATCCTGGACGAACCGACGGTCGGAGTGGACCCCGTGCTCCGGTCGAAGTATGTAACACTCACCCGGTTTCTCTGAGTCAAGCAGCAGGTCTGCAGAATGTAGTTCACAGTCCAGATCACCTTATAAAAACCATAATAAACTAAAAGGGAGACATACCGTATTTAGATAAAGGACAGTCCCAAGTTACACACAAACGACTCACTTCAATTTAGATTTTACCCCTATTAGGCCTGGACAGTTTCTTGTGTTTTCACTTCAGATTAGAAGACACTGCTGATGTAAATGGGCTCCTGATTGTTTATGGGTTTTGAGTTACAGCTTGAGTATAAACAGAAGCTCCTCTGCAGTCGTATGGGTCGTGAAACACAAAGTGAGGTGATTGAGATGATTTCCAGACATCAGAAATAGTTTTAAAAATGATTACCATAAATGTCTTAAAATATATATTTAAAAAATATATATATAGCTGACATTTCCATGTGTCCTTCTTTTTCTATTTCAACCCGCATTAGTTCGGGTTTGCAAGTCTCTGCTGCTGTTATTTCTTGGGTCAGAACCTGAAACGTTTGGGAACCACAGGTATCTAATGATACCAACCCTAAAGCGTGATTTATATATATATTTAGATGTAAACTGGACTGAAAAACAGACTCAAATATAATGATTGTCTGATAAGATGAACAGTTATGGGACTAGAAGATCTCTTGATTGCTATGATTTAGATTTTAAAAAAATTACATTTACCAACATCCAATGGATAATCTCTGCCAAGCAGCTACATTTAGTGGATCAGCAGGTGTTTTGTAAAGCTGAGTATCATCTACTCTAGTTCTAATTTAACATCGATACTTCAACTCTAAATACACAAAAACTGAATTATTTGTGAACCTGGAACTTCTTCAGAGTAGCTACGGTGTGAGAAATTTTCGAACTAGTTGTGGTGTGATGAAACATTTTAAACCAGGACCATTTGACGTGACGAATCGATGTGCACGTCGAGTGTTATTCACCACGTTTCCTCTGCGTTTCCTTCTAGGATCTGGCAGCACCTGGTGGAGATCGTGAAGACGGGGAAAGTCTCCGTCATCATCACCACGCACTACATCGAGGAGGCCAGGCAAGCCCACGTGGTGAGGGAAATAAATCGACACATGCAAACGCACGAGATTTGCATAAACACACAAATTGGGCAGAAATGCAAACACGCAATCAGCGAAACGGACAGAAAATCAATACATCAAAAGCTCCTTCAGCCGTTTTGCTCCCTTCGGAGAAATATAATGAAAGCGTGAATGAATCAGTGTTTATTAGCTTTGACAGGAAAACAAAATGCAGGACATCAGCGAGCGCAGGGTGGGGATGAGGCTGCACAGAGGCTGCCTCGTGTGTTTATTTAAGTCGTCTATGCTTTGCTCTGAGCAGCAGCTTTCTGTCCTGTAAGCTGCTGCTGGAAATGATCACCAGAAGACAAAACGGGTCTCAGACGCCCACTGTGTCCTCCAGCAGGAAGTTTTATTGGGTTAAGTTTAACTTGCAGGGGAAAAAAAACACATTTTTGTGAATATTTTGGTACTTGGAGTTGTTGCATACACAATCTTTTTAGAGTACACATATGTAAAAATACATTATTGTCCCTATTTTGCTAAATTTGACTATTTCAGACTTTTAAACTTTTAGTACCTTTTTAGCAGCAACATACATATTCCCCCAAGGAATGCTACTTTTTAATCAATTTATTTATTAGCCTATATGTTCATTTCATCCCAACAGATAAAGTGCTTGATCTAATCAAACCAAAAGCACAAAGAGGCAACGATTAAACCACAACAGTCAACATAAAGAGCTCCAGTGCTAAACAATGTGCTGCATACTAAACAAAGCATGGATGTAAAGCTAACTGTGGGAAGCAAAGATGAGTGACTGGTTTAATACGTCGACCGGATCCAGTCAGTGAAAGGGATTTGTGCTCTAAACTTTGCATGGCCCAAACTCCACCCAAGCAACATACAAATAAAGTGAAGAGTAAAGAAATAAAAGGCCCTTGCTACCAATTTTTGTCCATGTTGAATTGTTTAAAGCAGGGCCTCAGTCAGCCTAAAGCCAGCATGCAGTGTTTGTAGTAACCTTGGGTCGCTTTAAAAACAAAAAAAAAAAGACTCTTGGTTCACTATAAACCCCTTAATTCTCTGAGTTCATTCATTGTTTTTCCAGTAATCGTCTTTCTAAAACCCAAGAAGCCAACTGCAGTTGAACGTTTGCACTGTAGATTAGCTTTCCTGGAAGCCCTTTACTTTGTGGCATGAATTAATTTCTCAGAGCTGAAAAGGAATATTGATTCAGCTGATAATTATTTATATTTAACAATAAAACATATACAAAAAAAGACTCTTATAAATGAGCAATTTTGCATATTTTTTCTGCCTCTAAGCTAACAAAATACCTCTCGAGGAGGCTTAGAGTTATGACTTTATTTATTATTTTAAGCTTCTTTGGTATTTTCCGTATTTTAAGAAGCTCACAGGCCGATAACATGTGGGAGCCAAGCAGTCAGACTGGATTGGAGGGAAGTAATTGTTGCTCGTGACCTTTTTCCTCATCACGCTGATTCTGCCACAGAACTGTGACAGTGCAACAATGGCTCCTGTAATTAGTTGCCATATTAGCTGTTTTATCATGTGAGTAGGCCTCATGTGCAAAGGTTTGTTTTAATTGTTTGAAGTCATCAAACAGAACAGTCAGAAATCTTGCTTGGGTGTTAATGGCACTAATAGCTAATTCTAGCATAACTTGCTCGAGCTGCTCGCGTCCGACCAATTCAAGAACCTTCTTTTTTTTGCGTGTTAATTTTTTTGGAACGTAGTGTACTCTCCTACTTGCATTTCACGAGCAGTCTGTTGCACTTTTGGTTTGTATGATGTAGTTAAATCAACACATTGAGTTTGACAGTGTAAAACAAAAACAACGTATAGATGTAAAAATGAAAGCAAATCTTTGTGCACAAGCCAGCAGCTGGAAACCGTCACATATGCTTTATGCAGCTAGAGACTGAAAGGATTTCCCTGTGCGTCTGGGTTTTAGCAAAGAAATTAGTGTCACATGATGGTTTTAGTGCAGTTTAAGAAGCTTTTCCGGCAAAAGTCCTACCAGTGTCTATCTGTATCGTTGTTTTCCCGCTCCACGATACTTAAGCTTCATCGTGAACCTGTCGAGGTCATGTTGTAACAAACTCAAACCTTTTATTTTGATCTCGGCATCATCCTGCAGCAGGCGCCGAGAGCTTCTAATGAAACCAGTCGGACGGCGTAGAGGTTTCTGCCGCCAGTGTTTAAAGACACAAAACACACGAGCCGCAGTGACGCAGGCGCGCTCGCTAATTGGCTTTTATGACTCCTTCACCTTCACAAAAGAATGTGAGGAGATGCAGCGAACGGCTCAAAGGACAGTGTAGGGTTCTTCCATTTAATGTCGCTTCGACATGACCTAGAAAACGGCAGCTTTATCAGCCTGGTGTTTCCAGGTAATCTGTGATCACGCTGCAGCTGCAGGTTTAGTTTATGACCTGTGCTGAATCAAGGCTGCCATTAAACACAGAGGAGATGTAGCTTTTGGATTGCTTTACCTTCCTATAACACAGAAACAAATTAAGCCTTCCTTGAAAGACTGTGCATGCCATGCCAAGGTTTTTAACAAAGATGTCACACGCTCTGTTAGTGCTCTGAGTAAGTGACTCTCAGCTACCATCACGCCGAACTTTAGCTTAATGTTTGTGGAACTGACTGAGTTGTAGCTGTTTTTGTGTTTTTATAAATGTGATTAGCTGCGTTTGCCATCTTGAGTCCGACTGACTCCAAAAGCTAATCAGATGTAGATGTACACTCAATGATTACTGTCTCGGAGTTTCATTAAAATCTACCCTGTGGTTTATGAGATACTTTTTTGCTCAGAGACAGACAGACAGCACACACACACACAAACACAAGCAAGATTACACTCTCACCTGCCTTTGATAATATATACAGTCAGATTTTTTACTTTTTTTGCAGGACCTCATTTTGGGTTTTTAAATTGAAGCAGTTTCCTCTCAAAATAATATCCAGAACGATTTTTTTTTATCATATTTGCATTTTACTGCCAAAGAATTCAAATTGTTTGATAAATGTTGCTTTTGGAGATCTTCTATTTCTTTTTTTGATCTTGAAATACAAAAATAACTACAATGGTAGATGTGTGTGTTTGTTCAGTATGATCTTTATGATCATACTGAACAAACTTTATATTTTTCATGTATAAAGTATGACAGATTGTCTTAAAATCAGTGAATAGCAATAAAGACAAGGGGAATGTAAATTTCTTTGAAATTCTTATTTTATTTAGACCCAAACCTCCTTATCTAATGAATGTCACGTCTCTTTTTAAAGGTTGGTCTCATGCGAAATGGCCACTTGCTGGCTGAAGGTCCTCCTGATGCAGTCATGAAGCAGCACAGTGCCACAGTGAGTGCCGTTTTAACCCTCTGTGGAGAACGTTCTCAAGGCTGGTATTCAGAGCCGGGAGGTTGTTTATGAGTCTGCAAATTATTACAAAATGGGTTGTCGGTTCTACTTTTCTTCTGCACACATCCACTCATGTCCAACCTTGAAAACAGAATGCACAGCCTGAGTAACGGTGCTCTGTCTTGTTGTACTGCAGACCCTGGAGCACGCCTTCCTGCAGCTGTGCCAGTCGTCGGACAAGAACTGTGTCAAACGGGGCTCCGGACCTCTGGAGAAAAGCCAGTCGTTCGAGAGCGGGCGGGACGAGAGTCAGCCGATTCTCGGAATTGGACCACCCCCTGCAGAAGAACTTCCTAAATGTTCCGGTATTTATTCCCTCCCTTTTTTGCTGGTGACAGCTTGAGCTTTATCCAGCTTTTAAGCATTTTTTAAAAATATATAAGATCCAATATTCACACCAACTGGAATAGAACAGAATAGAAGTCCAGTTGTTTTTGTTTTTAACCTTTTTTTTTGGATTTATGTCCTGGATGACTGAGAATCTACACCAGCAACTTCTAGTGTCCATTGTTTTTACAGAATCCCTATAAATCCCTTAAAGGCAGCTTTATCTGACCCCATTTATCTTTACTTTTATACCATCATCCCATTTAGAGCCACTTTATGTCTGTAGTCCCATGTCGGAATACAGCCTTTAAACAGCTGTATATGCAGCTTATCAACAAGCCCTTATCTAAACACCGGGGCGTTCTGGAGATAACCGGTGCGATGAATGCAGTTATTGAGCTGAATCACTTTTCTTCTGGAGTTTTTATTTCAGACCAAAATGATTTTATATTTACTCTCATTTTAACTCCGTCCTACTCCCCGTAACTCTTAGACGCTGAAAACCAGCTGCCTCTTCCTGTTTTTTAGTGCCGTGTGGAATGGTTCAGTGCACTAAAATGTGCAATAAAAGGCTTTTAGGATTGTAAAAGTGACAAAGAAAAAAACACACACACTGTGTAAAGCTGCATACAGGCTGACTCCCAGCTTGAGTTGTAGATTTAGTTAGTTGTGATACATTTTTTGTTTTTTTTGGTCCATTCTTCTCTATAAATGGCTAAAGGACATTTGACATTGCAAAGCCAAGGTTTATCGTTTTGTGTCTCTCAGCGGACTGGAAGGCGCGGGCCAGACACGTGCTGCCGAAAGGGAGGAACATCGCTGCTCTGGTCATTAAAACCATGGTGCGGATGAAGAGGATGCCGGGGTTCGTTGTGGCTTCTTCTTTAAACAGGACGATCTCGCGTTTCACAGCCGAAGGAGCAGCCGCCTTTCTGACCCCCTCTGTGCTCTCCGGTGTGTTTGCAGCTCGCTATGTTTTCAGTTCCTGCTGCCCGTCATCCAGATTTCTCTGATCTGCTTGTGCGTTGGAGGCGAGGCGAAGGGGATCCAGGTGGCCGTGGTGAACAACGACAGTTCCTCCCCCTCCTCCTCCTTCAGCAACTCGGTGCTGTCCTTCCTGGACAACTCCAGCGTGCATCAGGTGTCACTTTGCAGATCTTTATTGTGCTTTGCTACATTCATTCATTTTATTTATTCAAATTAGGGCAACTACAGATGATCTGCATTCAGGTGAATTTGCTGTTGTGAATTTATCCCAGCGTGGCAGCTTGGGTTGTATCTTGTGGCAACAAAAATGAACATTTCACAACTGAAGGGACGTTATTTTTGCCTCTCAGCTGTTGATTTTATTTTTACTCTAAAGTGTTTCACTTCTGCTTCACGTCTGTTCATAGCAGAACAGATATCAGGACTTCCTTTTTTCTAGGAAAGTCAGTAAGAGATTAAATGGCACAGATGTCCTTTCAGTACACTGATGCATAGTACAAAAACTACAGCCACATGATGAGAGGGAAAAGACAATTTGAGACAGTTAAGGTTCTTTATTCTTGACACATTTGTTGCATAGCGTTCTTCACATCAGTTTCTTTGGACTTGAATTAATTCATGAACTGCCCAATCCTTAAGCACATGCGCCAACTAGACTCATCCAAGACAAATCAGAGAAAAACATCCAGCTTGGCTGCCGCTCTCAGTGCAAAAACACAAGAAATATTAGCACTATTTCATGCAAATTTTTGACCTCAGCTGGTAGCGAAGTGATCAGAGCATAGCTCCGTGGCGGCGAGGACTCGGTCTTAACCTGTCACGCTCTAGTGTTTCTTTAAAATATTCTCCAGGACTGAAGTAACTCAAAGTTAAAGTTCATATGTTTGTAAAGAGAGACGAGCGAAAACTTTGCAGTATAACGTATCTTGGTTGACCTTATTATCAAACCAGCTTGCTGTTAAATCACTTAAACAACATATCGACACATCCTATTGTGGAGAAGTGAAATGGCTTCAAATAAAACATCAAGCCTAACTATATATTGGACCAGTAATATTCAGTCATAGTGCTCAGAAAATGGAAGGCTCCAAAATCAAACTCCAGCGCAGTCAAGTATTATTGAAATTATTTGGTAAGGTTATTAAATTTAGCTTGTTTTTAATCAAAGTGCCAAAAAAAAAGAAGAAAGATGCCAAAAAAAGGAAAAGATTGGCTATTAGATTGGATGGGCTTTGGCTTGAAGTGTCAGTATTCGAATATTGGCTCAGACTCACCAAAAAAAATTACAAATCAACAAGAAATATGGTCTAACAAGGCCAGTTGGGCAAAAACTCATCTGGGCAATACAAATATACAGTATATATTATGAATTTTAAGAACTATTCTCACCACTGTCCAACAACTCATGAGTATCTCTGCCGCCGGTTGTGGTCAAAAAGGGATGTGCTATTGAATTAACAATGGCAGCTAAGCTGGATGTTTTTTTTTTCCTGGTACATCCATGTGAGGATGACGTGATTCCTGCATCCAGGACCGATCAACAGGTTGTTGTGCAATACATAAAAATGTGATCTGTCTGGTAGCTGTTTTCAGTCATTTATTGTGCCCTAAAAATAGCTTGGATTAATACGTATTCTTCTGAAGAAAAAACAAAACAAAACACAACAGTTGATTTTATTTTATTTTTTTATGTTCTTCAAAGGTTCCCTTGTCCCATCACGAGGCTTTCGAAGGAGTCTACAATGGAAAGTACTGGGGGGTCATCGGCTTCGGAAAGAACTTCACCAGTTATCTGACGAAACGGTGAGAAAAAAAAACGAATGGGTGACGCCGCGACCAGCTGGGTTTTGTCTGGATTATGTGTTAAAATGATCAAATTTTGTGTTGCTTGACAAAAAAAAATGGTCCAAATAAATGAAAATGCATAGGCTTTTAGATACCGCTAAGAATAAGTGTGAGATTTTATCAACTTAAATTACTGCAGCTCTGATTGTTTTTGTCTTTGAGATATTGATATTAACCTGTACATGCCATAATATCAAATATACTTCATTATATTAGTTATTTAAGACTGAGTTTAATGAAACTCTCAGAAAGTGATAATTGGATTCACATCGACAACTGATCAACATTTGGAGTCATGCCAATCCAACATGGCCGCCACAGCTGCCTCCGCCGATGCGGAAATGTCTGTAATTCTGTCAGTTATACAGATAATGAGCTAAAGTTTGGTGTGATAGTAGCTGAGAGTCCTCCCCAACACGTACTCTGAGTGCTAACAGATTGCGTAAGATCTTGCCATACATGTAAGGTAGTTTGCAATGTGTGTCCAAAAGCAGCCGTAAACATGTTTGTCCAAAACAGTTTTCAACATGGAAAGTTCCTCTCAGGTTAAAACTTTGCGATGAAAGGCTTGTGGGTGATACGCATTCCTTCAAGGAGCGCCAGGTTCTTTAGTTCTTTCAGAAAAGATGATTTAATTTAAGCTTTCCTTTTCAATCCTGAGCAACATTTGAACGTCAGATACAGCAGTCTCTGCGCTGTTTGTGTTGTTTCTTTTATTCAAGAAGAAAAAAAAAAAACCCTGTAATGTTACTCCACTCGTCCCTGAATGGCTCTCAGATTTCAGTATGAGCTAGATATACACTTATCTGTACAGGAATCATATTCATAGTGCCATAAATCACTTATAATAACAAAGAAGATGCACTTTGACTTGATGAAGTTTCTTGAACTAAACTGCAGATAATTTAGAGTTTTCATTTAGATAATTTCATTCAATAATGATTTGGCTCAGTTAATAATTTAGACCCAAGAAGTCACCAACAAAAAGTATCAGCTTTCTTTTAAGCCATGACTGCGTTTTTGTGTTGTTTGTAGGGCTGAACAAAAAACCATAACTGTAGCAATTATTTATTTTATTTTATTCCTTTAATTTCATTGTTCCCTGCTGTCTGTATTTTGTGCACACTTTGTGAGGTTTAAGCACTTGGATAACAAAATTCCACTGTACAAACATTGACACAACTTTTCTAGATGTGTCAGCATCAAAAAAGGCTCCAAAATCGACAAATATCTGCAAAAGTGCATCTGGAACAGTCTGAAAGTCCAAAATGGAAAATTCTAGGAACCCTGAGCTGTAGTAAAGTCGGAGCTGTTTGTCCCTGAATGTGCCTGAACTTGTTTAGGTAGGAATTGAAGTTTATCATGTGCTTCCTGTCCTCCCCCCACCTCTCCAAACAAATAGTCGTCTCCCCGCTCGCCGTTCCTTCCTCCTTTGTGTCGCCGCTTGGCATCGCTCGTAGTTTCTTTCTCACCGCGATCCGATGCTCGTTTTTCTTGTGCAGCTGCAGCACAGTTCATTACAGAGGAATCCGTCTGTGTGCGTCAAACTGAGCCTCGCCAAAAGCCCACAGTAAGACGGACTGGCTTTGTAAAACACGCCGATGTGACACAAACAGGAGGTGCATTCCAGCTGCAGGGCTGAAACCACCTCATCTCACAAGGCAAAAATGTTCGAGACACAAACACGCCGCTCACCTGACTGCAGACATACAGTGTGTGCCGAAATCTCGTTTGACCTTCTGAACCGCATTCACCTCGGCCCTACTGTGTGAGCAAAAGGGCCTCAAAAGTTTCCCATCGTGGCTGCGAATATCTGGAAGTGAAATGTGATTTGATGCATTTGTTCACCAGCAGTTTCTCTTAAATTGCTAAAACTAACAAAATAAACAGAAAACAACAATTAAGTCTTGATTTCACTGAGAGAATCTGGTCTCAGTGTCTTCAGCTAATTGAAAACAGGTCATGTGAAAGATCGTACAGTCAGTGCTGTCGAACCCAACAGGACTTGAGAAATGAACCTCTTAATTTGAACCAAGGTGAAAATTTGATAAATTTCTCCAAATAGCCTCATATTTCGTAAAACAAGGGCTTCTTTACGACACCAGGATTTAAAGGATTTGTAGATTAAAGGCTGCCATTTGTGTATTAAACAAAGATCTTAAGCGATCAGATGGTGCTCAGATGCTGTGTTGGGGAGGACTCTCAGCTACTACCACACCAGATTTTAGCTCAGTGTCTGTAAAATGGACTGAGTTATAGCAATTTTTGCATTTCCATCTTGATTCCAAATGTCAGTCAGTTGTAGACGCGCACCCAGTGTTTACTTTCTGAGAGTTTCATTAAAATCCGTTCTGATATATTTTGCTAACAGACAGACAAATAAGCACAGACACAGGCAATGACAGTACATAATCGCCTGCCTTTCATGGCGGTGGGCGATGATACCACTACTTTTTTTGTTCAAGTTACGCCAAATGTTCTTCTGAGGTGAAAACACCCTGAAGGCAAATTGATCATTTTGAACCTTCGGGAGGAAAATTCTCCCTCTTTGTGTGCGAGACGCATAAAAGCCGCTCCGAGGCCCAGAGAGCTGCCGTCATGTGAGCGTGAGTCAGTCCTGAGGTTTTGTTTTCAGTGTGAATCCCATCATGTGATTCACAGGTAGACGGTCTGGTCCTTCCTGTCCCTAAAACACCTGGGTGGGTCTGGTTTCAGGGTCGACCAATCAAACGCCGGCTGGCTCCCACTGAATCATGTGCCGATCATGTGACCGGCGCCGCTGAGGCAAAACAAAAGGTGTGCGCTTGCCCTGACGCTTGCACGCCTTGTGGCTTTGAGAAAGTGAGCTCAAGCAGTTTGAACAGGCTGTTGTTGCGACCCAACGTTCGCCTCTTTTCTGTTGTCTGTTAGGTGTTGCGTGAGCAAAGCATGATGGGTCGGAGCTGAAAGGACTAAATGCTCCTCATATCAGGCGCACATATGAACCCAAACAAGTTTAAACAGGAAAAAGCAACACCCTCTATCAATTTTACAAATGAAATCATCTTCTCCTTAACAAGTCTTCAAATTAGGTTAAAATCATTTAAAATGAAACTAGCATACCTTGAAGGAATTCATATGGCCGGCTACCTTTTAAACTAAAAAATGACGGAGTTAGAGCCGTTTTGATCAAATCCTGCAAATAACAGGACACACAACTGTACACAGTAAGGTGAGATCTTCTGCAATCTTATAGCTCTCAAAGTGTGTGATGGGGATGACTCTTAGCTACTACCACCCCAAGTTTTAGCTCATTATGTTTAAAATTGATCCAGTTAGAGTTTTTTGTGTTGGGGAAGGTTGATAAGATGTGGCAGCCATCTTGAATTGGGTTGATTCTACAGGATAATCAGTTACAGATGTACATTTATTCATTAAAATGGTTCCAGCGCTTCACTTACATGATTGCCCTCTGCCGTGAAAGTTGGGCAGTAATGAACAAGAAACCTTCATCCACTGAATCGAGTACAAAATAAATGTTTTATTTGAATAAACCTTGTGCACGTTGTTTCTTTTAGTGCTTTAATTAGATCGAATAATCATTTTTACTGTTTTACTTTAAATGATTTACTTTATTGCATGAATTAGCATAAATTTTATCATAAGTATTATTCACACTGCTGCGCCACACTTGTATCTGTCTGTCTCGTTAAGTGTCCTGTTCGATGCTGAGCTGATGAACAAATCAGCATCTGATTCCTCCTCTTTCCGCCTGTAATTCAGCAGCTACTTTCCGGTTTTACTGCCTGCTGCGGAGCGGTAAAAGCAGATTTGTTTTGTAGGTCCTGACTGTGTCTTTGGTTTTATAGGATTCTGCAGCGGCAGGTTTCGAAGGAGGTGATCGATGGAGGATCAGTGCACGTCTGGCTGGACCTGACAAGTAAGAGCCAAACACACTGACTTGTTCGCATTGGGGTCGAACATTTCTCATTTATGATGCAGCGCTAACAATAAAAAATAAAGAGGCTTATTGTGGAATGAACAGTTCAGCAGGTGAATATATGTATTTCGTCTTGTATTTGTTTTTTTGTTCTGGCTGAAATTTACTCAGTTTTACCAAAAAATGGCTAAACTGAGTAAATTTCAGCCAGGATTTTATTTGTTTACAATCATGGTTGAAATTTACTCAATTTAGCCATTTTTACCCCCATGGCTCTGAGAATCAGACGTTTTGCTCTTTATGTTTTTCCAGATCGACAAATCGGTCTAATGCTACAGAAGAAACTCCACCAGGCTTTTGAGGTACAGATATTCCTGTTTAAAGCTCAAACATTTAAATTAATATTTTTTTGCACTTGCACATGAAGCGTTGTTCCAGTTCTTTATGATCAATAACAGACACCTTTTAAAAAAAACATGTTTCATCATAAAAACGTTAAATCTGTGCTGGTTTCTGTCTGCAGGCTTTTGTGGAACATAAACTGGGCAGCATGTCATACATGGCCGATGTGCCAATAAAGGTAAAAGTTCAAGGAGAACTGTGGACTGCACTGAAGATTTCTAAACATAAATGTTTGTGTAAAAAATATGAAATAGTTAGAAATGATTCTACATGCTGTGTAAAGTAAATCCAATGATTTTTATTTTCTTATTTCCTAGTTTGAGGAGCCAATCTATGGAAGTCTGAACACGGACTTCACCACGTTTGTGACTCCAGGAGCTGTGCTCAGGTCAGTACAGATTTGGTTCAAAATAAGATCTACTTGTCAGATGGAAACGTGGTACAGAAACAAAGAAATGGTACAAATTTTTCCAGTCGAAACCCCTTTCCTTATTAACTTTCACCTCATTTTGTTGCTGGCAGCATCTCCTTCTACCTGGCTGTTGGGCTGACGGCGCTCTCCTTCGTCCTGGAGAGGAAGGAGGGGCTTTTGGACCGGTGCTGGGTCGCAGGTGAGGGCTCCAAGTTTGCATTGCTCCAACAGCAGCTCAAAAGTTTAAAAACTATTTCAGTTCCACAGTCAGTTCACTACATGTTCATTTTAAGCACCTATGTAAGTACATTCACCCTCTTGACAGTTAAAAATAAAATATTACCAGCACTTTCAGAATTAGCCCCAATGTATTCAGTATATATGTCACACACCATTGTAAACAAAATATCTGGGATGCTACAGTACTAACAACTACTAAATATCACTTTAAGTTTGATTTTTGGAAAAGCAACTTGTGCAGGACAACAAATTAAGACTAGCATTCCTTGAAAAAAAGACATACTTCACGCTACCTTGCATGTCAAAGTTTTGATCAGAATACATATATATATATATATATATATATATATATATATATATATATATGCTTGATCTGTTCGCACTCCAAGTATGTGTCAGAGGTGACTGTCAGCTATTACTACACCAAATTTTAGCTCATTATTTGCAGAATTGACTGAGTTATGAGAATCTTAAAGTTGACAAGCTGTGATAACTGCTTGGAATCTGGTCAGTCAGTTGTAGATATGCATCCAGAGATTCATTCAAATTTGTTCAGTGGTTCATGACATCTTTTGCAAACAGGCAGACAAGTGAACACACACAAACACACACACTCAGACACACTCAGACACAGGCAACAACGTGCTTGCTTGACTCTTTGAAAAGTGTGCAATAAAAAGTGTTAAACTAAAAAGTTTCTGTAAATTTTCTTAAGACTCAATCCTGACACTAAATCCCTTATTTCCTTATAAATGTGCTCTTTTTTTTTCTTTTTAAAAATGAAAGAATATATAGGATTGTTTAAAACGTGTTTATTTAGAATTATGCAGATTCAGATGATTCATATATTTTCTTTAGCTTGTTTTTTTCCGGGGTGAATGGGACTGGATTCATTTGATAGAAATCTGAGGATTCATTTTAACATTTCAGATGAAAGCAGGTAGTTTTATGTGAGACTGACGTTGTTTGAGTGAAATATAAGACATGACCACTAGAGAGAGCAACATGATCACAGCAGATTGTGAAGAAGTGAATTATTGGAAACGCTGAACATCTGTCCTGTGTTTAGTCTGTTTATTCTTTATTTTATATTTTAAAGTCTTTATAGCCTATTGGTCATTCATTTGCATATTGGTCATTTAGATGCATTTCTTGCTGTTGGTGAAAGAAAGTAGTTTCTTTGAAACAGTTTTTTAAGATATCTGTGTAAACGTGACCTTAGTGAACTACTTTTCTGTATTTTGACTGGACAAAAGGCCACAAATAGCTTAATCAGAGAGCTTTGTTTTGCTATTCTTGAGCTATTCCTAAAGAAATAACCAAATAGTTCACAGGGAAATGGTGAATCAGAAGCCTAGAGGGGACAAGAAAAAACACTGAGCCAGAGTGAGGTTTAGATGTTTATATACTTTAGGAGAAGTGAAACTACTTTTTTGCCAGTACAGTATGTCAGTACCTCCTACACACCGGACCTTTCCAGTATGTTTTACATGTTAATGTTCGTTACATTATGTGTTTGAGGGTTTTTTTCTTTATGTATTTAAAATAAAACCCCAGAGCCATTTTTCTCTTTGCCTTTCAGGTGTGAGCTCCATGGAGACGATGCTGGCTCACCTCTTCTCTCAGCTGTTTGTCATCAGCGTCCAGATCATCCTGATGCTCCTCTTTATCCTGCTCGTTTTCAAGGTGGACACCAAAACACACACACACACACACACACACTTCAGATAAACTTTACCAAGGCTTAAGGACATGCTCTTCCAGTGGTGCAAAAGAGGCCCAGAAATCCTTCCCGACACGCTGAAGGTTAATGTTTCACCAGCCTGGCAGGTCGTTCATTTGCATTTTTACTGCATCAACAGAAACTTGACTGTACCTAGAAGAGCCGTGATTATGGTAATAAGAATTTGATGTAACCGACAAACCATTTAAATGAGAGCGAGATCAGCAGATATGTTTACTGTAAAAACATCATATCTTCTCTGTTATTGATTGTCAGTGTGTGGAATCGATACAGTATAGGTGTGTGTGTGCGTTTGTGTCCACGTGCTTTTAGGTGTGTGTGGCATTTCGTGTGAGCGTCTGCAAGTGTGTTAATTAAGGTGCCAAAGTCCAAAGAGACCACCGCTTCATAAATCATTTCCTGCTTCGCCCGTATCCAGGGATCGCGGCGGGATCGCCTCGACAACAGCCCGGGATTGCTGTGGCAACCGTGCGGTCATGTGGCCTCCGGGTCTATTTTTGCACGTTGTCAGGGGAGACGGATAGTGTCGAAGCACAGCGAGGAGTTCACCAGCGCAAACATTCCTGCAGACCTAAGGGAGTTTATCACCTTGAATGGTCCGAGGCGAGCCCCGCTCAGTTCGGCTCAGCTTTGAAGGATTCTTATAAACAGCTCGTGTCACTTCATTTACAGTCAGACCGAGTTGGAGTTTCTTTCCATTTTGAGCCTTTTTCTGTTATTTCTGGCCACAGATCAGTGCAGAACATTAGGGAGGGTTTGTTTATCTGCTCTCATGCTCTTTTAAGGACTTCTAATCTGGGTTAGTTTGCCATGATACGTTTAAAAAGCAGAGCGTGTCACAAGCTGCCTTGAATGCCAAAGTTTTAAACAATGCTCCAGCTTGATCCTTTAGGGCTCTAAATGCTTGTTGGGGATGACTCTCGGCTACTACCACACCAAATCTTAGCTCTGTATCTGTAAAACTGACCGAGTTAAAACCATTTTCCAGGCTCTGTATTAAATTGGGTTGACACCTCCCGATGATCCATTTCTGAGAGCAACATTAAAATCTGTCCAGTGCTTCATGAGATATTTTACTAACAGACAGACACACATACACTCAGAGATAGGAGATTCATGGTAAAGAAGTTTTATTGACACGAGGGAATATTCACGGAGGTTTAAACTTCTTGAAGCGGTCTGCTTTCAGGGGAATAAGAGTTTAGGAAGGGGGTTTAGAGAATATTTTCTATGAACTGAGAAGCTACAGTGACATTTTTGTCAAGTCGTTTTCAGACCTGCGTCCGTATGAGCAGTTTTTCACTTCGTTTCCGGACAGATATGTGCTGAAGTGACAGACGCAGAGGAGTAGAGCTGAGGCTGCAGCATCAAATACATACAGTTTAGTGTTTTGCCTGTTTTTTTTTTCTACGTTTCCAGAGCTGCAGGTTGAGAAATTCTAGGATTTTATTATATTTAAGATTCCACTTCTATCCTTGAGCAGAAATAAAGAGTTAAAATCAGCTTCATTTTTCTCATTCTTAACCAACAGAGCCCAACAGAGAAGCAGCCACCAACTTATTATCTAAACCTAATGTTTTTCTGTGTGTGAGTGGCAGTGCACGTCCTGGACACGTTGGCGCTCCTGGTTGGAATTTGGGCCCGGGGGCTGCTGCCGCCCAGCTGTTCTAAGCTCCCCCTTTTTTCTGACCTCAGTCGTTCTTCCCCCTGTGCAGATGCCGAACGAAGGCTCCTTGGCTCTGGTCATAGTTCTAATCGTGCTGCAGGGCGTCACCGGCATCTCGTTCGGCCTTGTGATCTCGGCCGCCATCGACGACGAGCAAAGTGCCAATCAAGCTGCCCTGGGCATCTTCTACCCCAACCTCATCCTCAGTGGTAAGCAGAGACCTCATCTGTTATGAAACCTGGGAGCAGGAAAAAGAAAAGTGCGTGACAATAAACTAGAAAAGCTGGATATCAGCCATATTGAAGGTTGTTCTGATGAATATTAGCTCAGAACATGTAAACCTAAAGTGTTTTAGGTGTATTAGTTTCCTTTTAAAGATAAAAGCCTACCATTCCTTGTGGTAATGCATATTGCCTGCCGCCTTTTATACCAGTTTTAGACTAAGATCATCTTATGAAGAAAAATGACAAAAATATGGTCAAGCCTTGAAAACACCATAATGAGTGACCTCACTCCACACAGCTAGATTTGTTGTGATCTGTTTGAGCTCAGGGCATGTGTTAGAGATGACTTTGAGCTACTCCCACATCAAATTTTAGCACGATATCTTTAAATTTGACAGAATTATCAATATTTGTGTGTTTGCTAAGCTTGGTCGGCTGTGGTGGCCATTTTGAATCCCACTGATTCCAAAATTGAATCACTTGTAGATCTACATTCAGCAATTATATTCCTAAAAGTTTCATTAAAATCCGTCCTGTGGTTCCAGAGATATTTTTCAAACAGAGACACAAACACACAAGCAGACACAGACAAAAATAATTTTACTTGCCTTTTACCTTTTGGCGCTGACGCTAAATACAATTTTATCCAAAACAAGCCTAAATGTACTCATTTATTTTAGAATGATAATAAATAAAAACTATATTTTTGGCTTGAAATGCAATTATTCTTCATATTTGCTCAACAGTGCACGTATAAGCTTTAAAAGACTTGCTTTATCTTGCTGGTGTAGCTTTGAATTTCTGCTTTTTAGCCAAGACTGGAGTTAGTAAAGTGAATCTGTAAAGAGGTGGACAAACTCCATGCGCTAACAAACCGATTAGAAGTGAAATTCCTCCCCAAATTTGAATTGTGGACAACAAAAAGAAGGAAGAGATTACAGATTACAGTTTGTTATCAGAATCCAGATGCTAATCGTCTTGTGTTTTATTTCCATCTGTGTCTTGTCCGTCCCGTGGTGCAGGTATCATCTGGCCCGTGGAGTGCATCCCGTATCCTCTCCGGTACCTCAGCCTGGCTCTTCCTCAGACCTACGCCTCAGAGTCCCTGCGCTGCATCATGTACAGAGGTGATGTACACGACAAACAGGCTGCATGAGGCTCCGACTCTTACACACAGCATTATAAACCATTTATCAGCCCTTCCTTCGGGACTTAACAAAAAAGAAAAAAAAAACAATCCGAGCTGGCTTAGTGTTTCATAAAACGCAGGATATCAGAGGATTGCTTCTCTGTTTGAGAACTTCATTATTCAAGCTGTCAGGCTCAATTTAAGGAATGTAAACTTGGCAACATTTACTGATTAAATCTGTGTGATAGGAGTTCTAATGCTTTCAATCATTAAGCTTTAATACATAGCTTCTATACGTGTTGAATTACATGTATTAACACAGAATTCACAAATATTAAAGCCAGGGTGAAAGTATTTATTAATTGATACAATTTTTACAGGAAACAAAGTCAAATTAAGCTTAATGTCGTAAATATTGAGCATTTTAAGAATTCAAATTTAGAAATGTTGTCCATTATTTTCCTTTTTCTTTGGACAGACAGAACATATATTCCTTGCTTTCTGAGAGCCTAAGAAATCTGCCCACTGGTTCATGACATATTTTGCTAACAGACACACACAAGTAAATACATCAACCACTCAACTTAATATAAGATGACCACTTCAGCTGGTTGATCTTAGCCAACACAAAACTGGCTGCAACTCAGTCAGCTTTACAGATGTTGTGCTAAACTTCGGTGTGGTAGTAGCTGAGAGTCATCCCCAACACTTACTCCGAATGCGAACTGATCATGCAAGATCTTTGTTTGAAACTTAGTCGATAATTATTGGAATCCACCGTGTCTCGGAGTTAGCAAAATATCTCACAAACCAGCGGACAGACAGTCAAGATAACTGCTGCAGCCAATCAGCCTTAAAAGAAGGAGAAGAATGGATCTAAATCAGTGAATTTAACTGCTGTCGAGCTATAATTTCTGTTTTGTTTTTTCAGGGTGGGGCCTGGGTAAGATGATGGTGTGGCGAGGCTTCGCCGTCACTCTAGGCTGGAACACCTTCTTCCTGATCCTGGCGACGGTCATCCTAAAGCTGAGGACGTGACCCTGCCCCATCCCACCACCACCACCACCACCTTTTCCTCAGAGGACATCGTCCCAAACGAGGACGGCGCTCTCAGGAGATGAACACCTCATCTGAACCTTCTGTCTGTGGTGAAAACGAGGGTGACAGAAATCAAGAGGAAAAAAAAAAAAAACGGAGGAAGGGCGTTTTAACGGCGGTGTGACAGACCGGTCACCCTCCTCCAGATTCTCTCTCCGACACACAGACACACACACACCAACACACACCCTGATCCTGCAACAGTTGCTTTTGTCTGTTCAAAGTGTAATTTCAAGAGGCTGCACGTAGGAAATGTTTGCTAAATAATGCGTGTTCGCTTTCTATCTGCATCTTCTTGAAAACTGTTACTCTGTGAATCACCACAAACCAACTCAGGGTCACTTTTTTAAAAGCAAACCTTCTGTCTGCCCTAAGTCTTAATGCTAAAAAGCGATATTTTTGTTGTTGTTTTACATTTTATTTGAGCCTGGGCGGCCCATTTTTCATGATAAATCTGAGGACTGTAACTGTTGGACAATCTAAAGTCAGTATTTGCCTTCTACTTGACGTGTACTAAAAGAAAATGAAGGAAAACTTTAAACGAAGAAGAATCAGAGCACAAAAAAAGTTTTTTTTTCCCGTCTCCCTGGGTTAATGTTCCCTTTTTAAACAGGAAATAGAGAAGAAGATAATTGCACAATGTTGTGGGAATGCAGATGAAGTTTAAAAGTGACAGTTGCTTCATTTTGTCCCATTCAGGCTTCCTTCAGCATCTTTCTCTCGTTGCTTGCATGAGACATTTGCGTTCAGCTCGACATCCTCTCTGCTTGTGAAAGGAAGCCTCAACACTTCGTGTGTTACCAAGTGCTCAGATTTGTCGTTTTCAGTTCAGGTTTCTCCACATCTCTGTGCCTGCATCTCAACTAGAAGACGTTTGGTGATGGGAAATGTTCTGTAATGTATGTTTTTGTTGTGTTTTATTTTATTTTGTTCCATTCCTCTCTACTTTGCTGGACAGAGTGGAGCTCGTCGGATAGATTTCTGTTCTCAGATCAAGCTGTCGGCATCCTTGCAGTCATGCTGTTTTTTTTACAAAAAAAAAACGATTTTAAAACTGTGCGAGCTTTGTATATTGTTTTTAAAAGGTTTTTCCTCCAACAATCCCATGGAACAAAAGCACACAGGAGCAGAGCTGTTTGGGGTTCAGAGTGTGAAAAGAGACGGCAACAAAAAAATAATAAATTCACAATTGAGGACGTCGGGCTGTAGCTTGTTCGCAGTCAGAAAACAGGGTTTTCCTTCCTTTTGATGTCAAAATTATCTGTTGTATGAAAAAGCCTCTCTTAAATATTTCTTTGGACATAATCCTGTACATATCTTTATACGTGGGATTTATGTTTTTAATTATTTTGCGTCAAGGAAATCATTAAAAAGCATGGCAAGATGAAGGATAACAAGACCCAATCAAACTATTAGACAATATTAGATTTATTTTACTAACAATATCTACTTTTTTAATTTTAGTTTATATTTTTGCACCTTCTCTAAAACACATCATATCTAAGCTGGTGAGCTGCTTAAAAAAAAGAGTGAAATATATATTTTAAAGTAAAAACCTTTGACACAGTTGAAGAGAAAAGCACCGTACCAGCATTACTTATAGTGCCAGTGAACGATTTAAAATGTTTACATTCATCAACTTTAATATGACATAGAGATATTTTTCTTATTATTACTCGGTTTAGTTGTAAATCTAAACATGTCCATGAATGTCCTTTTTCCATTTTTCCCCCCCCCATGAGGGATTTGGAGAGGTTCTTGTGCCGTAAACCTGCAGTTGTTGGCGTCTCTTCTGCACGCTAAATAAAGCAGAAAAACGCTGAGCTCTTGTTTGGTAGAAAAGGTGAAACCATGACCACTCGCTCCTTTAAAACCAACCTCTCCCCCTCATCTTTCTGTTTCCGCCTCAGCAGAAAGTAGACGCCGAATCGTTTGTGTTGTAGGGATAACTTATGTGTCTCATTTACCTCCCATTATTAAGTCTGTCTATAATGGTGTGTGTACAGCTTGGTGCAGCTTGGGCCTTATTGTGAGTTTTGCGAGGACACTGTTGTACTTTTTTGTCTGACAGTTGGGACATTAATGCCAAAAACTGCGCTTAGATGTTAAAAGGCGTTGGTGATATTTGTTAAAATGTGCTCTTTTTCCGTGTTTACCGACTATCCAATTGGAAAATCACTACAAAACAAACACACATCTCGGATGGATTCTTGCGGATTTAAACAGAACGATCCACTGGTACAGGTTCTCTTGTTAATTAAAAGTTGCCAAATCTTATTTAAATCTTTAACGCTGCGGTTTATGTAGACGTCGGTTTGGGTTGCCAAAACGAATATCGTCCACTGAGCGCGATAAAACCTGCAGTCGACTACCTCCACCGTCTCTCCCTAAAGGGCAAGTGAAGGATTTACACTCCTGTGTTGTGACTTGTATGCACTGTGATAGCAGACATGCTTCGATGAAGTTCTTTTTTTTTTTTTTTCATTTATTCTAAAACAATAAATGTCACTTAAAAATCCCCCCTTTTGTATTGTTTTATTTGTGTGTGTGTGTGTGTGTGTGTGTGTGTGTGTGGTTGCAAAAACACCTGGAGGTCATGAACACTGAAGATATTCAGTTATGTCATGCTTGTTGGCTGGTAACTATGGTGACCCTGCAACCTTGTTTTTAATCTGTCCTCACCTGACTGGTTATGGCTGACTGTTTGAACTCTGAGTGTGTGTCTGTTTGCTCATCACACACTTATCGTTAGGACCTGTAACTACTTAGACGGTGAAAAATCTGCACATTAAACACACCTGCACCAAAGTATCAAGGCGCATCTCAGTTACGGCCAAAGCGAGACATTTTCTGGACACAGAGTCCCTCCAACTTCTGTTCTCTTCACTGATCTTACCTTATTTGAACTACTGCAAATATGTGGGGCAATACATATAAAATGTCACTCAACGCTGCAAAAAAGAGCTGTCAGAATAATTCAAGGCATTGGTTTTCTTGGGCACACAAGTCTAAAATAATAAAATTGCACAACATGTCTTAGTCAAAACTGAATAAATATCGACCTGTTATATAGGATTCATTGAAGGAATAGACACTGTGTTGCTTGTTGCCTTGCATGCAAAAGTTTTCGACAAAGATCTATCACTTTAGTATTTATTATTAAATATTCAGATGGCCGCTGCAGCCAACTGACCAAAGAGATTGCAAAAATGGCTATAAGTCAGTCAATTTAACAAATATTGAGCTATGATTTGACATGGTTGCAGCTGAGAGTCATTCACAGTTACAGCACATATTTCTGCCATTAAAGCTGTCAGGCGATATACATTTATTCAAGAGATTTTGTGTTCAAGTTTTCATTGTTTTCTTTGCAGTGTCAGGCTGCTCAAAATGTTTGTTTTTTTCCCCCAACAGGCTGTTATTAAAATGACCTTTAGGATCAGCTGGAGATGGGAGTCTGGTTTTCTGTCTACAATCATTTACTGTGGAGTGTGATCCTGGTGACAACAATGTACCCGATTACATCAAATTACTGTGTTATTGCCTCACATCCAATGACCCCCGGAGCCTCGGAGGACTGTAGAACCCTGCGTGTTCACGTTAAACGCTGACCCAGCTCATACATGATGCAAGGTGGACAAATGAATCACAACAATGAGAGTCTGAGCCACACGTTTGCTAAACTTGAATTTATGGGGGCTTTTGCAGTTAAATGCAATTTACAGCTGTCCGCATCTGGTTTACATCACCCTCAGTCACTTTAAAACATGATGTGTATTTACAAACTGCTGAGCTCATTGCTTTTCCTTCTTCCTCCTCTTGAAAACATCATGAATTGCTTTACATTAGCTCAAAATCCTCTCGTATTAAAATATGAACAAAAGCAGTGGTGGGATGTTTTCAATCCCTGAACGTGATCCTCAAACTCTGAGCAGATCAAACCAAACGAAAGGTTTGTACCTAAAACACGCCATAACTGAACAGAAGGGCACCTGTGCACACAGTGGTGAAGCAGAACGAGATTAAGTGCAAGGGATTTGTGATCCGGACCGGGATCGACAAATGGCTCAGCATGCGAGGGTAGAAATGAAAAGCTTTCACAATAAAAGCTGACATTTTTGGCACACAACAAATTCAGAGGAAGTTTGAAGATTCAGGAAACAGACTCATCTCGGTGCAAAAGTTGATGTGTAAAAGACTGCGGAGTCCAGAGTTCACGTTAAACTGCCTAAAACTACCTGCATGTGCAGACATTTCCCTTCTCTCACCTTAATACATCACCTCAAAATACCTGCACGAAGCCTGCCTCTAGCATGCCTCATAGTTGTCTTAGTATGAGCTGACAAATTACTGAAGCATGTACAGGAAGAAGGGGGGTCTGTAGTTTCAAACAGGCTGTAAAAAAATGCAGCAGTGGTGTACATTCTGAGAGGATGAATGTTTTTATGCAACTCTTTTCTTGTGATCACCAAGCTGGCACAACCACAGGAAGCACAGCGCTTCTTAGTCTTTTTTTCTCCAAATATTAAGCTAAGATTTGGTGTGGAAGTAGCTGAGAGTCATCTCCAGCACATATTTTGAGCACTAACAAATTGTGCAAGATCCTGGGCGTGCAAGGCGGCGGGCGAAGTACGTTCCTTCAAGAAATGCTTTTAGAGCAAGGCTACGTTTAAAAAAACCCTGCATATTTTCTCATGGAACTCCTTTTGGGCATGAGTTTGTTGTGTTCAGATGAAGGAAAGGTTGCCAGTTTCAGACGTGAATACCAGAACGTCCCATCCGCTGACATGCACATGCTGTCCAACCAGCTGCTGCAACAACAAAAATAAAATAAAAAACACAAATCCTGGCACAATTTAACAACACATGCAGACAAAGTGTGTCCTCTTTCTCTGCTAAACACTCCAACTCCTCAGTATTTCTGCACAGAAAATGACTGCGTCCCTTACTTGACCTTTACGAATTCAGACTTCTAACCCAGGCGCTGGTTTAGCCGCAGAGTAATGCAACAAAGCAGATTAGATTTCACGTAAATATACAGCCTTATTTCGGCCACACAGTCAGAGACGACAACAGCTGAGCTGGAACTACATCTCACCAGTTGTCTGCGTCTTGTTCCAGCCAAATTTATGCTCCGAACCTGCTCCTAACCACTTCACAGTTGAGCTTCTTTAATGCCTGCAGGATATCTGTTGTGGCCTGTGTTTGTGGAGTGCTCTGATGTGCAGGTATTTTGAAACCTTGTCAACCTTTTTTTTTTTTTTTTTTGCCAAGCACAGCCTGTCCTGCTCCATTCATCACAACCCAACATCTGAGTTCAATTAGGAAACACATGCACGGGCTAATTTGCAAACCGTTCATTCCAATTTGTCACAATTAGCGTTTTGCACCTCACTGGAGGGATAAAGAAGCAGCAGTGCCAGTTCCACACTACATAATAGCTAGCTACAGCTTGTTAATCAGATAAACAAAGCAGGATACACACACCCACACACACACACAATAAATACTGAAAGCTGCCAGTTAAAAATGTACTCAGTCTTGCAAAATGCCAACACACACACACAAACTTTTGATTCACTGGGTCCAGCCGCCCTGCGTGTCTACTTTGTGATGCACTAAACATTCTGTAAACATTACCCCGGTGCATGGTTACTGTCACCATGGCAGCATGACAACAGCGCTCGGCTCGGCCCCTCAGACATGGGACAGTAGTGTTATTTAATATTTTGCTCTGCATGAGCGCAGCATGTTTGCATCACAGAATCCTGTCCCAGCAGTCGAAGGCTGTGTCTGCGCTGCGCTCGCGGCTCCCCAGCTGTTGCTATGTTGTGGTCCTATCGCACAACAACAACAACAGAGGAGGAAGTGAGAACGGGCTGCCCTTCGTGCGATCTCACACACTCTGGCCACTGTCAGCATCACATGGGACAGCAGCAGATGCTGAGATTTTAGGGCGCTTGCATCACGTTAGGGAAGTTGAAGTGAGGAGCAACAACAAGCCGATCTGTGTGGCTCTTCAAGGCTTGGGCTGGGGAGAAATTAGGAAATTAGGATAAGTTATCTGATTCCTGCTCCTTTTAGCTTTGAGCTACTTTTCCTCTCCTTTTAGCTTTCAGCTAAGATTCTGCTCCTTTTACCTTTAGCTGCTATTCTGCTCTTTTTTAGCTTTTACCTACCATTCTGCAACTTTTAACTTTCAGCTTCTAGTTTGCTTTATTTATTTTTTATTTTTTTGCTTTTTAGCTGCTGTTTTGCTCATTTTTACTTTTAGCTACCATTCTGTTCCATATATCTTTTAGCTGCAGTTCTTCTTCTGCTTCTTTTACCTACCCTTCTGCTAATTTGAGCTTTTAGCTTCTACTTTGCTTTTAAACTACAGTTCTGCTACTTTAACCTTTTAGCTACTGTTCTGCACCTTTTGGCTTCTTTTCCGCTCCTTTTACCTTCCAACTACTATGTTGCTTGTTTTACTTTTTAGCTACCTTCTTCTCCTTTTTACTTTTAGCTATCATTCTGTACGATCTACCCTTTAGCTACAGTTCTCCTTTTAGCCTCGCTTCTGCTCTTTTTACCTTTTAGCTTTTATTTTGCTCTGTTCACCCTTTAGCTACCATTCTGCTATTTTGCGTTTTTTACTTTTAGCTACCTTCCTGTTCCGTCTATCTTTTATATAGTTCTGCTCCTTTCATCTTCTGATCTCCTTGTTTTAACTTCAACGACCCAGTTTCAGCTTCCTGAGCAAATTTCAGCAGTCATTCAGCACTCAGCGTTCACATCGAATTTTCTCCAGTTTTAACCACATTTTATAAAAATTTGTGTGACCTCCGAGCGTATAAAGTCAGGTATAAACCAGCTCGGGCTCCTCTAGTTGCAAAAGAAATTGTCTGAAAAAGTGGAGGTCATTCTTCCTTCTCTGTAGCAAACGCAAACCTACATAAGACAGGTTGCAAAAAGGCAGAAGTATGCATGTGAATACTGAGTAAACTATTATTGTGCAATTTTCTGGAATGAAAATGAGATGAAATGATTTGAGTTCAGCCAGAAATCTAAAAGAAACAATTGCTGTCCAGCTGTTTTACAATAAAAGTCACTTTTATTCCACTTTTCAAAGAATACTATCCCACTTTGCCTCTTATTCATGTATTACTTTTTCAGATTTATTGATGTTCTTTCATAACTCCTGAGCAACACATTTTCCAGGCTGATAAATAAAAGTTTGCATCACTTTTCCTTTAAAGCACAGTGAAAATTTATTCATTAAATATCACTGTTATCCTTGGCATTAGATAAATGACGTCATGCAAAAATTTTAATTTTGAATATATTCCATATAACAAGCATTTCAAGGCTGTCGTTTGTTGTTTTTGTGTAATTTTAATTTGACATTTTAGGTTCTTTAAAGTCATCTTTGTTTGGTCATGCGGCTGTTTTTTTCATCTTTCAAATCCTCTAAAGAACATGTGCAAAAGTGAAACAATTGAGGAAATATATCCGTTTTAATGAAACCAGTCTGCAAAAACAGAATGTTTTGAAGGTGGCATCTGAACCCAGAACTTGTGAATTTATATCTGTTTCTCCGTTTTCAGCTTCCTAATGCTTGAGGTTCACTGGAAACAGGAGCGTTTGTCCAAATATCAACCAGGAGGGAAGTAAACCGCAATCAGAGGAGGGCGTGTCTGCAGCTTCCAGCCCTGGAAAGGTGTTGTCACCGTGGCAACGTCAACAACACGATTCAAACACTGATTAAAGTGTGTGCCGAGATTATGCAACACGTGTGCAGAGGAAGTGTGTGTGTGTGTGTGTGTGTGTGTGTGTGTGTGTGTGTGTGAAGGCACAGATGGTTTCTTAAGTCTCTGCAGCTGGTTGAAAACCACTTCAACCTGCAGTGACTGCTACTCACTCCTGGCAGCCGCTGCAGCGGCAGGCGTGTATTTTATTAGCAGATGTTAGTGTGTGCTTTACAACATCTCCGTGGTGTAAAAATAAGGCCCTCACCGTGCGTATGTGTGAGTCTGAGAAGCTGAGATCTGTCTGATCCGTTTCTGGCATCGACTGATTTGGCCACTCATTCTCACACTTACGAATTATTCTGCACACATATATACAGGACTAATAAAAAAAGGTTGACCTCACATCTAATTTTTTTATGTTTTGCTTCCAAAGAGCAGGACTTTGCTGCGATCTCCAAGCTTTTGGAAGGTCTTTCCTGTTTAAAATGGGTTCTTGACATCCTTTGAGTTCAGGAGTGTTTTCATGCCTGAAGGATTAGGTCAGAATTAAGAGGCCTAACAAAAAAACAAAAAACAACAGTCCCCTGAAGATGAATGGAGTGAAAAATGTGTGGAAAAAGCAGCCAAAGTTCAAAATATTTATTGGGAAGTCTTAATACAGCTTGGAGAAGTTTTGATCAAAACCGTGAACTAAGAAAAATATTACTCAGTGTGATCTTTCATATGTAGTCAAATAAAATATATAGCTCAGAGCAGATTAAATAAGTTAAGATTGTTTCTTATTGGTTCATTATGTATTTAAAATCAATCCGAAATTCCCCCAAAACAGCCTGGGAAACTGTCTCCTGTGTTCCCTTTTTTGATTTACGGCTAATTTTGCAGATATCGACTCAAAGATTTTCACTCAAACAGCTGCTTTTTTTTAAGCTTCAGCTCTTATTGCATAGATCAGCGGTTTCCAAACTTTACAGCTTCCGAACCACAAAATGAGAGCAGCAGAGGCTATTCCAACTTTAATCGTAGAATATTTGTTATTAAAGAAGAACATCATGACAACGCCACAACCTTAACTACTATCATACTAGGTTTTTACATTATTATTATTGCATCTATTTTTTAGCAGTAATTAAGGTGAAAATGTACCATTAGCAGTCTGTTTATATTTAATTTTATTTCTGGAGATCATTTGGAGACCCTCACGTCACATTTCACATGACCCACAATGGGGTCCAGACACCAAACTTTGGAAACCACTGGCATAGCTCGTTACGTTAAAGTCTGGTTCTTATGTACGAAGATTTCAAAGTGAACACGCAGCATTTTAGTGATAAAGATAAAAGATGGAGGCTCAGACAGTTAAACAAGCCTGGTCTCATTCCTGAACACCCAAACTGAACCTTTCGGCCCGTGTGGCACGTTGGTTCTTTTGTCTGAGCTGCTGAAGGTCTTTATGGTGAGTTCAAGGTTCCTTTTGGTCACTTTTGATAGCCTGTTATTGTAAAACTTTCTTAAGTGTTGCTCCAAGAAAACATCTCCTCAAAATTATTATCTATGTTCTGTTTAGGTTTGCAAATTTGGATCTGACCAAACCAAAATGACTTCTGGAGCAATGGTTTCATATGGAGGGCATCAAAGTTCAGATGTTTGACTATAATATATCACCCAGAGTTCCATCCAGACAAAACCAAACACAGTGTATCAACTTAAATACCTCATACCAACTCTCAAACATGGTGGTGGAGGGCTGATGTTGTGGGCTTTTTTGCATTCACAGAACCTGGGCATCCTGCAGTCACGGATGTTTGTAAGTGCCCGTACTGAAGTTTCTTAAATTTTAAGAGACAAAAAGAGTTTTTCAAACATTTAATGAGGGTTAAAATTAGCATTTTGGGAACCTAACCATTAAACAAAACAAACAAACAAAAAAAACTAAACAAACAAACAAACAAAAAAAGCACTCATAATGGGAGCCCTATGAGGTATGCATACACTATAAATTTTTGTGTGTAAGTGACTTATTAAAGTAATAACAAGAATAAATTGGAAAATTATGTTTTCATTGTTGCTACTTGCAAAGTTGAAACTTAAATTATTATAATTTTTTTTTGCAGATTAATTAACAAATAAATCAACAAAACAAAAAACAGGCGGCTGCCTCCTGGTTTGCTTTAATATTTCTGTTGACAAACAAAACAGCTCAACAGCAAAGTCCAAATTTTTAACTGAAATCGTCTAAAATTGCTTTATGTGGTGTTTTCCGAGAACATTTAAAAACAAATTGGAGCCACATACAACTGCAGAGGTTTATGAGTAATTTTTTTTTAATTAACCTAAGTACAAAAGTTTTTTTTATTGTTTTGTTAGATTATTATTTTTTTGTTTGTTTAAGATCGAAAACTCTGAGCTCTCGGCGCCATTGAGCGGCTGTGAAAGCGAACAGCGACGAGAAGGGAATAATACTCCAAGTCCCAGCATCCTTTGCGGTCACGTCCCCCCTCCCACACAGCGCACGCTCGCGCGCAGAGTACGGGCAGAACGGCTGCGCTCAGTGTTTACGTTGAGATGCTCGCGCTCACAACAAAGGACAGCGCAACACGGAGAGGTTGTCATTAAAAATAACGCAGCGTGGATACGTTTTCTCCAAGGAAAAAAGCGCTCGTAACTCATTACTCAGAGAGGAGGAGAACCAGTAACGCTCATTGTCTTCCGTTATTTTCTTTTTTTATTACGCGGTCCAGTTTAATTTATTATTATTATTATTATTATTGCTGTACCAGCATAAACGCGGAGCAATTTAATGTGAGAATTTCCGTTTTCCTGTGTGTTTGGGGGACGCTAGCTTGCTTGCTACAGATAGCAAGTTGGTAAATAAGCTGGTTGGAGGTCTCGGAGACAAGAAAAGAGGACTTCATCACTGACATCGCAGCGGGTAGGTGTTTACAACATGTATGGTTTAGCTTAAAAACACAAAGCAGCCCCAGCAGCGCTAGCCGTAGCCAGCCTGTTCTCTGTGAATTAAGTGTCATCTGCTTTGTCCTGCCAGCTGCCCCGAGACTCGCTGTGCCATTTAAATACGCTGTCTTACCTCATTTGGTAATGTGCTATCAGTCTGCTGTAGTAAGTCATCACGGACAGGCAGTGCTGCAGCTGCAAAGTACAGATCTTTGTCATGTGGTCTGCACACACACACACGCACACACCTGATTCGACTGGTTTTTTATCACAGAGGAAATCCAGGCTCTGTGTATATAAAGCTGTTCGGGTCTATAGCTTGTGTTTTGAGGCTTTATTAGTTTACATCACACCCATCTCCACAGTGAGGGATAGGGGGTGGAGAAAGGAGCGCTGGGGATGATTTAAAGCAAATGCACGGACTCTTTCCATTATCCAGGCATGATTTCCAGTTAATACTTCCCCCACATCCACACACACACACACACACACACACACACACACTTCTACCCATCCCCTTCTGTTCTGCTTCCCTATCCCCCCTCCCCATCTCATTTCAGCCCTTTCACCCTCTTCCTCCCCATTCTCTACATGTTATCTTCCTGTCTGGTTCAATCTGTCCCAGTTTGTGATTGATGGCTTGATAAGTTGTTAGGGCTGAGCGATCTCACTGCTTCCATTCCTCGTGCTCGAAATGTCACAGAAAAGACAGTCATCAGCTCCGTCTGCACCACCCAGACCAGATGTTTGGGTTTTGTTGTGTTATCTGCCTGGGCTTTTTCCTGAATTATCACTAATCTTGGGCTCCGTAAAACTATCGATCCCTCCATGTGTTTATTGTAGTGCAATTTTTGAGACTGTTACCATCCTGCAACACCGCTGGTTTTATTTGAAATATTTAACTGGGTTGCATGCCTTCTCAGAAAGTGAAATAGTGAAGGACGCAGCTGTCTTTTCATCCCGATTTTTTATTTTCTTTTTTTTGCAGAGATTTGCTCTTAAAACAGCTCAGAGTAAACAGTTCTTATCTACAGATGCACTGTGCAGAACACATTCAAACATTTCTTTTTTCTATTTAAACAGATTTCCTGCAAACACGATTTGGACCTCACGTCAGCATCAGATTCATAAACAGGATCGAACAGATTCTGACTTATTTTAAGGAAGAATTGCACATTTCCAAACATAATTTTACTTTTTTTTTTTAAGTCAGCATTTTACAGTAAAGGGCTCAGGGCTCACTGTTTGTTGTGCAACTGAGGGAAGTGTAGGTGTTGTGTACCCAAGTTTGCACACTTTCTGTTGGGTGTGTTTTCTGCAGGCCTGTGTGTTTGTGTGTGTATCTTCTGCTTGGTCTAGAGGGTCAATTTCAGGGAGGAAACTCGAGTCGGCGGTGTCATACGGGGGTGCAGTGAGAGCTCGAGTGTCCTAATGGAGGCTCGGCGCTCCGTGGAGACACAGAAAGACCTCCCAGTCATATCTAGACTGGACAAAATCTTATTTTGTTTGGTCAATTACATTTGAATACATTAGGACGGAGATTTTAGCTTGATTGATGCTCTTTTGGGACAGTTAAAATGCTTTAATTTACCTCGACAGAGCTACAAGCTTGCTTGCTAAGTCCAGTAAATGTTGCTTTTAATATCTGAATGTTCAAATAATAAGTTTTAGGATTTGGCCTTAGGGCGTTTTCATTTGCAGCCACATTAGAGGATCAGAATCAGTTCTAATGCAGATCAGTTTTCACCACAAGCACAAACCTGTTGGTACTCACTGAGTCTACATTAATACAGCTAAATACATTTGTTTTTTGCCAAACAGAAATGCTTATAAAGTCAGGAATAAATCATGTCATGTCCTGGGACTTTATTCCTATTCATCAGAGGTATTTGGAGTTTTTTTGTAAACACATGTTTTGTGGGCATTTGGGTTGTGGAAGACGTGCTCAACTCCCATTTCTGAGAACAACAGGTTTGCTAAGATCAGAACTGCAACGTAATCATGTTTCCATCAGTATTGGTTTGTCAGTAAGAAGCAAAATTGGAAAAAAACTTGTGATGACGTCAAACCAGCAGAGCTTTATCAACCACATTGTTGTAAAAAAAGATAATTCGATAGATAAAGAGAACCCATGGGATTTACAAACAGATAAAAAAAATTCAAAATACGTGAAACTTGGCTCTTGGTTTTGATCTTAGCAAGACACTATACAGCATCCTACGCTTGTGATATTATCGCATTTAAAGCTCTGCCTGTGGACAGGCAGACAGGCCTGCTTATAAACAGCTGCCAACAAAGTAAAAAACACCTTTTTTTGTGTCCACGACCACATTTATCCACGATGACAGACTATAGCAGGCAGGATGAAAACACAGATGAAGCAGACGGGAATAAAACTTGTAATTTCCTCTGTAAATTAGTGTGCGCTAAGTGAGTAAAAACCTATTTATTTTAGTAAATTAAAAGCATTCACTCTCTTTGCGGCAAACATCCTGATGTTTAGTGAAAATGTTGGGTACTGTAAAAGTGATAAACAGCTGTACGTCTGGGTCTTTTTACACAGAACCGGCGAAGCACGTTTGTCCCGAGCAGGGGACTCCTGTGCCGTATTTGCACGTGCCCGTGGTGTGCAGCTTGCTGACGGCAGGATGTAATCGTCCGCGCAGCTTTGCTCCACGCTGAGTTGGAGAAGCTTGGCTCACTCCTCGCCGTCCGGCTTACTCCGCCGCTGCCGGCCCGGTAAACAGGCTGAAGTTTGTTGCAAGGGAGATTACGTCGGTCATGGAAAGTGGGTCAGACAGTGGGCACGATTTTTATGGCCTTGTTTCTGCAAGGTAGGGAATAAAAGATGAGGGGCCAGGGGGGGAAGAAGCAGTGAACCACCAGTGATTTTCCATGATGTTGATTTAGGAAGCTTCTAGTCCGGACAAAGTTTTTTTCGTCACAACTTCTTGCACTTTTTCTGACAAGACAGTATAATCGGTTAGGTGATGGGTTGCTCTGCTGTGTGCTTCAAGGAGACATACGTTATGTTCAAAGTGTGACTTTCTTTGTGTTTCTTAGCCCTAAAAACAGCTGGTTTACCTTTAGTAATACAGGAACAGTCGCTTAAAAGTGTTTCTGTAAAAAATAAACAAAAAAAAGTTGTGTTGTTAGAGTTCTGAGGTCCTTTTAGAGCTCGCCCTGATAGTTCTTGACTTTTATTAGAAGGAATAGGCACCATTATGTGTAATACACTGGGGTTGAAATGGGCTGAAGTTGTTCTTTCCTCAAATGATTGGATACTTGCATGCAGTCGTACAACCCATGGTGATATAATTTTGCACAGCATTGCGTTAGACCGCCCATTTTGCTACCTGAAAATGAAGAATCACTCTCTCTATTAATGTCTCTGGCACTGCTTACGCTCACCAAAAATATGTCAAAAAGAAGAGAGGAGGAAGCCCAACACAGTGAGATTGTCCATCTTTTTATTAAAAAGGTTTTAAGGTATTCAGTCCAGTTTGGCAGCTTTATTGTTCTACCCAAACTCTAGTTGGGTCACGAGTAGTGTTTTGGAAATAATTCCTTTAGGACTAAGCTGAATCATGCATCTGGGAAAGAACAAAAGAAGGGACCCTTTTTTTGCCTACATGCAGTAAATTAATAGTGACCATTCTTTACCCTGCTTTAATGCATAGTTTACAAAGTTGCAGTCGCACCGTACGCATTTATCAGAATATAAATGCTAAATGGGTGTATTGCTCAGCGAGGACCGCTGCGAGGCAAAAATACCTCATGATTGAGCGCGCTTCCTGTAGATTTATGAGGGAGCAAAACAACATCTCAGTAATTATTTACGTAACAAGGTGGCTGGTTGAGGAGCGTCACAGAAAACCCATCAAAGCCACGCACGTCCTGGGTGTGTCTTTGATTCAAACCTCTGACTGTTTCTGTTTCTACTCTTTAATTCACACGCACAAAGAAAATGGAGAGTGATGCTGAGCTTATGAAACAAAAAAAAAAAAGGAGAAAAACAGGAAAGGATGTTGAGATTGCCGTAAAAACTTTGTGGGTTTCTCCGAACAGACGGCTGCCGCTGAAACAATATAATTTAGCACCTCACGCAGGCATGCCGACTCATTTTCATACACCCGGGCCGTGTTTATCAAAGGCCCTCTGATCACGCTCGATAACCATTTCCTGCCTCACTTTCCATCCTTCCTGTCTCAAATGAGCTTGAGTGAACATCTCCTTCACACACACGGTTAGGAGAGGAGCTGCTTGACGTCCCCTGTGAGTTTCTGTTAATGCAGAGAGCAAAAATAAATAAAAGCACACAATAATTAACAGCCTAGCGTTCCTTTAAAGAATGGATATCGCCTCCCACCTTCAACGCCAGACGGTTAAACTCAAAACATCTTGTGTTGAGGGAGGAAGTTAGCTGGTCAAACCTTGAACCTGCGCACAGTCTCAGGCGATTTAAATACTGAGGCGCTGAAGCAGAAGCGCCGAAAACCCAAACTAACCCTAGCACCAGCAGCACTGCGGCACCGGCCCTTACATCCTACCAGACGAGGCTAATGATTACAAACTATGACCAGATGCACAATTAGACCGCCACAAAACCCTCTCTGTTACGTTCCAAGAGAAGTCCGGCCCTCATCAACAAGGAGCCGAGCAGGAAAAGAAAGATGGACGGAAACGGGAAGGAACCAGCCTTAAACGTACTGTTTAAAAAAAAAAAAAAAAACGTTTTGCCCCTGGTGTTTGTTACTTTAAAACCGACTTGTAGTTTGTCTTTAAAGGAAGCGTCTCATACCCCTGTTGCGTCTGTGCATTTTATACCTCAAACGTTTCAGCTGCAAAACGCTTTAAATTATTAATGACTTGAATGAGCACCCCTCTCCGGAGTTAGAGTCAGCTGCACTGCTGTGGACCGAATGGAAACTCTTGCTGCATTGTGTTAAACAAGTTCTGTGCGAACGTGGGTCTTCTTAACAGAAATGCGGTGCTGTTAATTGGCTTGAAATGACCGTCGAACCCAATATCGGCTTGTGAGCTTCACGTAGCGTTTTAAAAAGATTTTAAGCTTGAAATGTGTTTATTACAAGAATATCAGAAAATGAAATAAAATATAAACCCAAGTTAATTAGGCCAGTCCTGTTCTGTATTTCATCCTCGAGTTCCTTTCTGAAGCGCATTTTAGGTCAAATTAAACTCCCTCGCAATAAAAAACATGATTTCTTCCTGTTCTTGAGAGTATTTCGGAGAGAAAAGGCAAATAATTTTAATCTCTGTTGTGTACTGTGAGGCATAATCTAGTGACCATTATTGAAATGAAAAGGACCCTTTTTAACGACACCTTGAACACAGATCACAAAAGGGTTTTTGGCCTTTTTTTGTCACCATTTCAACCAAACAGCCCCCAAAACAAGTGTGAGAATTCCCTAAATATGTATTTATGAGGTTTTGCAGGGATTTGACTGACGGTAATGCCTCACACACACTCTGAGCTCTGTCATGGCCTGCGTTTATTGAGGTCACACTGCACGTTTTACACGGTCCGAAGATGACGCTCAGCACGCGTTATGGCGACGTACTTTTGTTGACACGACGCGTGGACTCAAGCGTCCTGTGTCACTCTTGTTTATTCCGCTTGTCGCAAAGTTGCATCGAGAAGCGACGCCGTGGGCAACCGTTGCTGTACTCTGAATATTCTTTCAGATGAGGAGAATATGTCAAAAAAAAACAGGGATGAGAATCGGCCCCGATTGCATGCATGTGTGTTTGGAAAACTTTTAAAAATGAACCATGTTTATTGTCATCTGAACATGTGAGTGCATGCAACAGACAGACACAGTGCCTCCACCTGTAACTCTGTCGTTTGTTTGTTTGTTTGTGTCCCGAGACCTTGCTTATAGTTGTTGCGCGTCCACCAACGGGACCATTTGTTGTGTGCGGGCACACACCAGTCTGCGCTCAGCCCACTGAATCATTCATGAGGCTGTAATTCGAACGCCAACCCTCCCGCTCCCCCCCCCCC
>NC_051451.1:12925023-12952827 GCF_001649575.2 Kryptolebias marmoratus
CCCCCCCCCCCCTCCCCTCTCTCTCCGCCTTCTGTCATCGGTTCGGCTCCTGCAGGCGCAGCTCGCAGGAAAGCCGCCGGGCTGCTCCGGCAGAGAACTGGAAACAAGGTGGACGGAGAAACCACAGACAGAAGCTCACTGAAACTTTTCAGGTTTCGGCTCCAGCTGAAACGAAAGCATATAATCGCTCGCCAAAATGCCCAGTCTGTCATTTCATCCTTGTCAAGGTGTGTGCTTTTTCTTGGCTACAAGTAGTTTTCCGAACTAATTTTTCAGGCAGTAATGCACAGAATAGGCATTGATTTGAAGTGATCCAATCACAACTGTAAATTTGCTTGCATCGTTTTCTCTTCTGCACTTGAGAGCAAGTTGAATATTTAAGGGGTTTGTGACTTTCTTGGCTAATTTTGTTAAAGTTTGTGGGTTGAATTCTCTTTAGAGAGGCTCCAGTCGCTCAGCCGGTGAACACAGTTGTCTGATTTTCAGCTGACCGGGAGAACAAGGACGTAAAAATTGAATTGTTTTTATTTTCCTGATCAGTGACTTCACCATAGCATAGCGGTGTCTCATGTCTCTGGTGGACATTCTTACAAACTGAAAGTTAGGGATTTGTAACACTTTAGATATGTTAAAAAAATGACATTATAAAATGAGTAAGAGCACTTTAAAGAAGTGTGGGTATTCAGGTAATAAAATGATGAAAATGAAGTAAATATTAGGTTTAAAAGAACTGTGTTTGTAGATTTGAAATGACCTGAATGGACATTGGTTACAGATTTAATTATGCAAACCTGCCGCAACTTCTCAAAGCAACCAAATGTAAATTTTTCAGACATCCGATTCAAATATTTCCAAGATTATTCACAGAAACACAGAACCAGAGCAGTTTTTAATCACTCTTAGGCTCGTTTTATGAGAGAGAAAGAAAGAAGAGAATGATTAGATGAGTCATATATACCTCTCAGTGTGTTCTCATCCACTCGGCCTCCACACACCCTGAAGATGAACACTCTGACGGCGTCTTGGCCTCAAACTGAGAGCCTTGTTATGGTTGGTGGTGGGGGGTGATCCTGCATCCTGGAGTCTGGGAACATGCCAGTCCCACAGTGGCTCCACAGCAACCAGCAGTTTGTTATGAGGAGTTAATTTAATGCTCAGCAGGATTTTGGTGCCAAGGGGTCTGACTCCAGTTTGTCTCTTTTAGGAGTGCTGGGTGGAGGTGCGACCGTTGCCGCTGGACACTCACAAAGACCTTGTAGCTCACGTTTAAAGTTAAACACACGTATTTTTGAGGCAGCGTCAATGGGACGCTTTTCAGAGTGGGTTTAGGAGCAGCTTTTGATGCCACTCTTGCAACCTTCACATGGGCTTCCAACTCGGGCTCGGGTTTACATTCCTCCCCTTGGATCTAATGTTCAAGTCCTCTTCCTGACCCACTCCACATATTTTATCTCGGGCCGATCGGAGCTGACGTGAACAGTGTTGGAGCAACACTTCTCCTTGTCGAGCACCTGGAATCTGGCCCAACTGGATTATTTTAATCAGCTTTGTCCGCATGGCTATGTGAGATCTTATTTAAATTAGATCAGCGTTGGGTAATATTGGCCACTTCATTGTCTGTGTAGAGTCGCTGCGTTGGTAGCAGCATATGGGGAAGTGGTTTGCTGTTTCGAAGGGTTTATGAAATCTCTGGTGTAAGCTAATAACTATGCCAGATACCGCTTACTGTGGATGTCTCGCAATGCAATATTTTTGTAAAAGGGAGGAAATTGAACCCACCTCTCATAAAAATGACAGACGAGCTGAGGCAAAATAATTTTTTATTTGCCGTGTTAGAGAACATGTGCGGGCCATCCTGAGCGAACAGGATGTTCATCACTCATTACAGGCAACTCTACCGTTTTACTTACTCGCGGAAATTCTCAATAGAGTGAATTACAGCTCTGCTCAGTTTTGTACAATTCAGAAGAAAAGAAATCCCAAAACCAGAACTCTGAGGGCAGATATAAATACACCGCCTGCGTTTGGTTAATAAATCGTCCTTGTGGTGGATGAGGCGTCACTGTGAGTTGTAGCAGCTCGAGGATCGACATTTATTTTAGGTTTTCAGACATTTGCTGGTAATTAATAATGTAGCTGGTTTTAATGAAACTCTTAGAAAGTAGTCATTGGATGAATATCAAGTGACAACCTTTTAGAGTCAATGCGATTTAAGGTGGCCACCACAGCTAATCACAAAAATGGCCTTAAATCAGTCAGTGTTGTCGATTTTGAGGTAAAATTTGGTGTGGCAGTAGCTGAGAGTCAACTCCAACACATGCTTTGAGGGCTAAGAGGTCACACAAGATTGCTGGAAATATTGGCATGCAAGCTAAAAAGCGCTATGCGTCCCTTCAAGACATGCTAGCTTCATTGGCTGCTTTTATTTTCTACGTGCTGTAACTAAATAACTAAACCATATTTACTTTTCCTTTGGTTGCTTTGCTTTAAAGAGACATTTAGTCAACACATGACTCTTAAGACCGTCACCTTTACCACCAACATAAAGGTGGTGCACTACTTCCTAATAAAAGGTTAACTTTTTTTACCCTTAGTAAGCCAGATATGCACTGCGTGATAAAACATGTCAACGCTGCTGGAAACCTTGGGTCTTTGTGTCTCTTTTTGCCGAGTAATTCAGAACTCAGAGACTGGGAACAAGGTCACACCAGATTTAACCATGCTCCAGTTACAACTTGGAAACCCGGCAGGATTTGTTCAGGATTTGCCATGAAAGCTCATAAAGATATATTAAGCTGTGTTTTTGGCGGACAAGCTGCGTGGCAACGTGTCCACTGATAGAGATTGGACGGGACTCTGTATGTCTCTGACTCAACGAGACAAAACTCAGAAAAGTGCTATTAAATCGTCTCCTGTGGCATTTTTCTTTTTTCTTCTTCGGAGCTGTCTGAGGTGGAAATGAGATGACATTTTCTTTTTTCCTTCAGAAACATAAACTCTTATTTTGAAATTCAAATAGTTGCTCAATCTCTTTGATGGTTTCCTCTCAAGGACATCATCTTTAGGACCACAGAAGCTAGAGTTGATTCAGCCCCTAAACATATTTGTCTTAATGAGAATGTGTGCTCATGGTTGTGTTGATTTTATTGTTAGGAAGGTAAATCTAAAGGTTAACTAAAATCACTACTTCTAGTCTCCAGATTTATCCAGCCTGAACGTTGCTCGCCGTACGTTCAGTGTATCTTCTTATTCCCTTTCCTCTGATCAAGTTGTGTGTAATGGGACTTGGGTACGGCACGTTTCCATCCATCGCAGAGAAAATACAAGACCTCATATATCTACGCAATCAGAGACACGCTGGAAAACACCTCCGGGGACCAGCGAGCACGAGAGGAGTGAGCGCGTCTGAGAGTGGGCAGGGAATTGGGACTTCCTGTGTGCATCGACACTCTGACTCGGAGTAAATCACCTCTGAGCCGACATGTCTGCTTTGGCCCTCTGACGACTGTGCATTCAGGTTTAGAGGAGAAAAAATGGAAAATTAAAAAATGAAGATAAACTCAAATTACGCACACGCAGACATAATTTCCTTTCTATCTGCCACTCAGCTGCACATGCCAGGAGTCCACACTCTGGTTTGTATCGATAATGAATTCTTATCTGTCTGCCTACACCACGCTGAGCTTCAGAGGATGTAATTCACGCCGTGTTAATTTTCTGTAGCATTACGTCAGCCCGTGAGGTTCCATTTCATAAAGTCCTCCGCTGATCTGAATCTAATTTTTCCTTGGATTGGAAATGATTTTCTTCTGTCAGTTCTCATCATTTTTAGGACAGGAAACTGGAGCCCCGGTGTCGTGATTGGAAACGATCGTCTCTCCCCTTTTGGATTTACCGGAGACGCTATCAAAAGTGAAATCCAGAAATGAAGAGCCAGACTTCTGAACACACAAAAACTGGTTCTTTATGTGCTAAAACAAAGAAACCAGTGTTTAAAAATGGAAGAGGTGTCGTTGCCCAACATCTCAAATCCATTTCACACCACTGAAAGAAAGTGTGAGCAGGATGGAAAGTTACCAACAGAAGTTTGCCAAATGCAGATTTGAAATATTCTGTGCTGAATCCAATCACTCTGGCTGAAAACCAACAGTCCTTCAGAAAATCTGCTAAACGAGAAATCTTGTCTTACTTTAAGTGGGGATCATTGGTTTCCACTGATTTATTTTATTTCCACAGTCAAGATCACTTCATGTTAAAAAAAACATGCTCTCATAGAGATTTTCTGTAAATTCCGATTTTATGAAGACAGTTGAGTTTTGTAAATTCTTTATATCCACCAAAATGCATCTACTAATTTGTTTAAAGCAACTTACAGCATCCTGGGTGCAAAACATCCTCTTCAATTGCTTCTTGTTCCTGGTTTGTTTTTAGTCTTGTTAATTTAGCTGGCAAAAAGAAATTAAAAAAAAGAGACTAGAAGGAGCTCTGTTTATCGAGACAGGCTTACGTAAAAGCCTAAAAGCAACTTCTTTCCCAGAATCAAGATGTCCGTCTTTCTATCCGTTTCTTCAGGTGTGTCCTCACACCGTTTCTTTCTAAGAAAAGTGCTGACGCCGACACTTCCTGTGGCTCATTAAAAACACAGCTCGCGCACATGTTAGTGTCGATAACATGGCTCGCAACATGTGAAACATTCACCAGTGACATTCTGTGTCTGGATCATTTTCTCTGCAAATGAGCTCCTCTGATAAATGTGGAATTTTTTTTTCTTTTTCTAAAAGTTTCTGTTTCCAGGGGGATAAATTCTGTCAAAGCAATTTGTTGTTTGTAAAGTATCTATACCCGTGCCTTTCTAAACATTTTGCTGACAGACAGAAAAATGAACACACACACACACACAGGCAGTTGCATTATCATAATAATAACCAAAAAAAAACATAATCTGGACACTAATCCTAGTTTTCTAAACCAATTGTAATTTTAAGTTTTTGTAAAGGTTTGACCTACCGATTCCATTTTCATTCAATTCTCCTAAAAACTATAATTAACAATATCCAATATGTATATACATTTTTACAGATTTCTAGTACAGATATAACAAATAATTAACTCTGAGTCTTCTACACACAGTAAAACTTCAACACTTAAGTCGTGCTGTTAGCGTAAAATTAGCCGATTCACATAAAATCGTCCACGAACTTTAAAAAAAAATAACACTATTTTTAATTGCTTCTCAGCTAAGGTGCATTCACTGACACAAAAACTCCCTGGAATTTTGAGTCTTGGATCATCCAGTCACCAGTCAAGCTGGTTGAGCCTCGATTCTCGTCACCAGACGATCAATCAGTGCATCTCCTCCCATCAGGCCTCAGGAGAACACGATGTCATCGATTGGACGAGTTAAACCAAGAAAGAGGCCAAATAGAAGGTTTAAAAAAAAAAAGAGGGAAGGAGAATCTGGCATCAGGTTTGCCAGCTCCCCACCTCCTCACAGATCGGTTTCCGAGTCACCGGGAGTCTAATCTTCCCGATGTGTAAAACAATCCCCCTCCCCGGACCCATCCGTGCAACCCTACACACCGGGACCGGACCCAGACCGTTAGAAATCGAGTCCGCAAATCCTCACACACATGCATTGTATCCTAAATACTCTCTGTGTGTTCTCTTCTACACACACAGCCTCCCACTCTCAAATGGAAAAAAAAAAGAAAAAAAAAAGAGGCTTAACCATAAATTGTAGGGTTAGCACACGATTTGACTTGTAACGGAGTGTTGTTAGAATAAAACTTTTTAGAACCGGCACCAAGACTGAGGTTTGCGGTCAAACCTTTTGAGTCTCTAACACGATGTGCTGCATGATGCCTCATTTTAGTCGCCACTTGGAAAAACAGTGAAAACCAGTCCAAGAAACTGTAGGCAAACCTTTTATCTCAAATCCTTAAACTAATTTCCAGATCCGCAGGCCTGCTTTGTTCTCTTCTACTGATATCAAACCATTCCTTTTGTTCACCGTTGGGTTTTTATTGTCTGACAAACAACACTTTGACCCGATGCTGGGTTAGTTTTATATCTGCTGCTGCCTTTGTCGGCATAACTTCCACCTCAAAGATGAAGCTAACGATTTCCCGCCTGAGTAAAACATTATGTCATTTCTGCCACAAGAGCAGCAACTCTACCTCATCCCCAAATTGAAAGTTGACACAATCAGGTCTGGCTGAACAGCTGGAAAACTTCTTTTTTTTAAATAAAAAATCGTAATGAGACAGAGAGCTACCTTTTAGGACTTTGTGATGATGAGCTGCAGGCCTGCTGAGTACTTGGCTTTTCCACCGCGCAGCTGGTGTTGGTCGCAGGAGGTTGAGGGATTTTGATTTGAAGGCATTGACGTAGGACTGGCTCGCCTCACATGTCACTCCTTTCAGCGAAAAACTGTTTGATTGGAGATATTTTAGGCTAAGTTCACTGGTGGAGCCTCAGATTTAGGTTGCTCTGTAGTAGTTCGCAGACCCTGTTGATTAACCTGTATGCCGTAGCAGATATACCAACTCCTTGCTGATTAAACATTCTACAATTTGATGTTTATTGCTGCAAAATTTACATTTTATCTCTAGATTTACTATCTCTTTTGGGTGAGACAGATAAATGCAGCCACGGTGTCAAAAAAGTTCATCATTTCCGCAGAAAATGTATTTACGTAAGCATCATCTCATGATAAAAATCAGGCAATTGGAGCTGTGGTGACCTTTTTCACCACAAGGTTTAACTCAAGCGGCAATCACCTGTTTTCCTCGTGGGCTCGTTTCTCTGTGATTTGAGGTTAAGCGCCTGGAAATGCCTTTTCTTTTTCTACCAAGCAGGCAGACTTACGGCAGTTTACAAACAGCAGCTGGGTCAAGTGGGTTGGAGCTGCTTTCGGAGAGGGGCTTTGACAAAGGAAGCTTTTGTTAGAGGAGGTGAGGGCTGTTGGATTCCGAGCAGCGGGTGGTACTGTATTTTCTGCTTTTCCCATTTCTGGTTCACGCTGAACTCCACACTGAACTTTTTTTTTTTTTTTACTGCCTTCCCAACCGCCTTTCCTTTCATAAAACTTCAGCGGGGAAGTAGGATTTCTGTTTCACTAGTTTGATGCACCACATCACTGTATGTTTTCCATCCTGATCCTGTCCACCCTTCTAAACAGCTCTCGCTTACAAAGACTCACAGACACGTTTAAGTAAATGAGCCGATTTTTACGAGGCGTGAAATCACATTTTATTTGGTTGAAAAGTTTGGGCCAGCTACTGTGAAGCCTGACTAGTCAGTTCCTTAAAGCACTCACTTCCAATGGCTCTTTTTGAGGAAGATAAGAATCTTTGCTTGTTGTTTAGGAGTTTCTCCTGTTTTCATTTTTTATAAAAGACCCCCCAAATATGTCTGATTTAAACTGTTCTTTTCAGATAAACACATGTTGAAAGATGTTCACGTCAGGGTCGTGCCTAAAGGGCACTTCCGCTTAGGTTTAGCTTGTCTGCTGTGGACGTTCAAGATGTTATTATTTGGATACTTTTTAGGTTCAGCTGGGTTTTCAGGTGAGCCGAAGGGATATTATACATCGACTTAGAGTCGCTGCAGACCACTGACTGGTTGGAAAGAATCAGCGACTCTTCAGCCCACCGACGCGCTTTCTTGTTTTGTGGCGTCTAAAAGTCAGGCGCCCAGTTTCCAACACGACCCACAGAAGTCACACTTTGACGAATAAACACACGTGCACGTATGGATTTACAGATCAGTGTTGTTGGTTTTTTTTTCCTCTCTGCTGATTGGAATCGAAGTTTGTTGCCTTCAGTTACGATCGCTCCCACAAGAGATTTAAACCCTGCTGTAATAAAAGTTTGTTGTAAATATGGATTTGGTTTTAAAGCTCACATGCTCAACAATCTTGCATCGATAGAAAACCTGATTTTCTTTACTTCTTATAGCTGATCTCCTAATTATCAGTCTTCTCTCACTTTTGAAGAAGATTCAGTGTCTATAGGTTTTAATCCTCTTATGATACAATCACAACAACAACGACAAGAATATTTTACTGACAACAGAAACATTGCTGAGATAATTATGACCACAGGGATCACCGGGGTCTCAGCCTTCAGCAGTCGCTGCGTTCTGTGGTGTGAGAACCCGAACTTTTATCTTCTCTTCTAGAGGCAGCTGCTGTCAGAAGCCCAGTTCTGCTGCTGATTGTTGGGACAGGGGTTTGAGAAGTCAGACTGTTTATAGACCTTTGAAATGTGGATGATAAATATGTGTGCAGAAACATGTTGAGGCTGCTGTGTCCTCAGCTTCCATTAATCTTTCATTTTTCCATTACCGTTTGTGCAGTGATTGCGTTGGTTCTGTCCAGACGCACGTCAGCGGGGTAGATGGTTGATTTCAAGGACACATGTTTCTAACCGGACCCTGCAGGGTGATCCATATTTCATAGTGCTGGTTTGCAAATTCATCATCATCATCATCATCATCATCTCACAAGTACTGTTCTGTACTGAACCAAAGGAACGTACATTTAGTCCTGTTCTTGTTTCCTTGTTAGCTGCCTTTGATTGCAGCTTGCTTCACCGCTGTTGCCATTAAACTGAGCACCCCGGTGTGAAGTGAGCTGTGGGCAGCAGACCTGGAAATATGACGTTCGCACTTCAGCTAAATGTGCACATAAGTGGAGGAAAATAAAGCCCCTCTCTTCTCATCAACCACTCGTAATAGCAGGAACAAGCCGATAGTCGAGGGACGTGAAGATGAAACAAGTGCAGAGGAGGGAAAGGTAGAGCTATCTGCGTTTGGAAAGTTGGTGCTTTGAGCTTTTGAAGAGCATGTGATATTTTTGTTGCTCAGCACAAAACAGCTGGGGAGCTTCAGAGCCTCGTGCTCGCATGACGCGCGTCGGGAACATGAAAGGTGCGAGATGCCTTAAAGCCGCAGCGTTTTGAGGATGTGGTGAAAGCCAGTAATGCCGGGATGATTTGATATCTGATGATCTTATTCATGAAGGGCTTTGGCAGAGATCACAGCAGCCACAAGTTCTGAGATGAGCTTATTTTTTCCTGCTGTAGATTTCTCGTTTTGACACTTACATGCAACACAACTGTCATCCACTTTCATTTTGCACAGTACTGATACCAAAATTTTGCCCAGAGAGCAGAATTTCAGTTCCACAATGAAAGGAACATGTTATTTAAGTGGCCTTAAATGCAGCTCTTATGCCTGCTAATAAAAAATAAATGGTTTTCTTCTTTGTTTTATATCATTCAGATCAAAAACAGAGCTTTATTTTTGCACACATAAGATTAAGTTCAGTGTTTTGTTTGTATTTTTTTCACTTCGCTTCAGGTATGCATCATATTAAGTTGCCCCCGCATGTCTTTTCCAAGCATTTGTAATTATTTATTGATCTTACGAGCCACTTTAACTGGAGGATATTATTACCACTTTCCAGTAATGAAGACCTTACACCATCGAGGAGGTACAGATTACTTTTCTACCTTATCAGACCTTGTTGCCGTCACCTTTGTCATTGTCCGTCATGTATTTGTTTCTAGAAAACATGTGGAAATGTAAAAATGACAAGGGTTTTCTTGTTTTAATGGGATCCCGTTTGAATTTTAATTAGAAATGCCCTGCTTGTTGGTCATTTGGCTAATAGGGCAACATAAAGTGCTTTGACTTTGTGTTTCGGTTTTGCACTTAATAAAACCTTCACTTTTATGTTTCATATGGTTTTAATTGAAGATTTTAACCACAGTTTAAAACATAGAAAGCACTACAAGACGTGTAAATCATTTACAGTTTTGACATTTACGTGTCAGTGACCCTAAGAGTTTTCTCTAAAGCTTGCCACAATCATGGCACTTGAGTTATAATCGGTTACCATTTTAAATGTTTCTGTGTTAACTTGACGCCACTGTTACTCTCAGATTAGACATAAAAGCTCCATTAAGCCAATCTTTTTGCTGCAAAATCTCCAGGTTGTTGAGCTTTTCTTTCACATCCACACATTCTGGCTCATTTAATGACATCTGTTTTTATACATGGTTCAGAACGATCACAGTCAGCTCAAATGTTATCTTAGACTTAATTGACATTGATCCAACAGCTTAAGCCTTGAGGCTTGTGTTTCTTGTTCTGTATCTGAAGAATCTGCTTTTTTTTCTCCTCTTTGTCCTGCACTAGATTTTGCTGTCTAGTTAACTCTTTCTGAGTTTCCTTTTGTCCACGATCATGTGCAGTACTTTCTATCCATGTGTTGGCTTTCCAAAAGAAAAATACATACAGCTTCTGGGCATTTTGTTAGTCTCCTTGTGATCCTGAAAGACTGCCAGCCTTTCACGTACTGTGAGACTTGCCATTTCAAGCCTCACACACGTCAAAACTCAAATAGCCTTAAATCTTGAAAAGGGGACCTTGTGTCAGTGCAGCTAAACGGGATTATTTGACATGTTGCGCAGTCAGGTTCAGAGAGAAGCGCAGCTGCTGCCTCCTTTCTAACACGAAGAAGGGAGTTTATCCCCTGCCTGTGCGTAGGTACAGTACGGTGGTTTGTCACATGCTCGGCTCTGCTGGCAGCTAGCCTGAGTGGCAGGTGTCGCCCGCGCCTCGTTTCAGGAGGTTTTTCTGAAGGTCCGCGTGAGCGTGACGTTGCCCTTTTGTGCCGTTAGCGGCGTGCAGCTACAATCTGTGACCCCGCACGGCGGATTGGGCCCACTGAGCCCCGGCCCGTCTTGTTGTAGCTCTGTGTGTCTCGGTAGCTAAGCAGCAGCTGGCGAGCGGCCACGAGCAGGCTTTGTGTCAGGCAGACCTGCAGAGGCCGGCAGCTTAGTCAGACACACACTTAAGAAATTATTTACACACCCAAACATATAACGCACGTGTACAAGGAATGGACGCTTTGAAGAAATATTCACTTTCTCGTCTTTTGCTTGTTTTAAGATTCGATGATTTAGCAAAAAGTATGTTTCTAAAGGGACAGTTTCTTCTAAGAAATAGTTGCGAACTGATTTCTTTCATGTAAAACACTCATTTTATCTTGTGTCTTTCTCTAAGAGCTGCAGCTCAGTCGTGAAACTTTCCTCAGATGTTCAGGAGGAGCAGCGGGTGTGAATGTTCACAACATTTGCTCTTCGCATCTTGTGCAGACGTGTTACTGTGTAAATCCACGAGCGCAGTGGGTGAATATTCATGCTGATGGGATTCTCTGCTTTTTAACGTTGCTCTCCACTCCCTCGCTGACGGACGTGTTCAAATCCACACGGAGTCCACGTCGACACAAAAACATCCATCAGGGAGCCTCGTCTGTCACAGCGGTGTCCAAAGTGAGCGTTTTGCCGTGTCCTCTGCGCTTTGTCCCTCAACTATCTGCTGAACTCGGTTACTGGGGCTTTAAAATGCGGCTGAACTAATTGCAGAGCTGGTAGACGTGTGAATCTCCTGCGTGATAAATGTTCCACCTCCACCTTTTGTGTGATGAAACTGATTATAGCTCAGAGCTTCTTGTTATCTGAGTGTTTTAAAATAGATTCTATTTCAGAAGTGAAACGAGGAGGGGAAAAAACACTCCTGGTGTAAGGCTGGAAAACAGATTTTTATGACTTTGAGAAGGACTGGACAGTGTCAGGGATTAGTGATATTGTCAAACGTTGTGATAACAATATCATGTGGGATTAATCCACATTGTCCCTCCTTCCTCTCTTGCTCCTCTGTCGCTGTAGGGGCCTGGAAGAGTTCAAATGAAACTAGTTTGAATACCAATCAATGTTATGGTTCGTTCAGTGCCACAGCATTCCAGAGTGACCCTGCTTGGAGTCAGACTGTCTACCAGTGTGATGAAAATGTGCTTATTTGTGAAGGCTCTGTCTGTCTGTGTGGGTAATGTTGTGTCAATTAGTACCATAGAAATAATAAGGAAACATAAATATCAATTGATGTAAAAAAAACAAAAAAAAACATCATCACAACACTTTGAGTTTGCTTCATCATCTCAGCCACTAGCAGCTCCACTGGGTGTTAGTGTCCCATCCTTCTGATTGGTCAAATATATCATAAACGCACGGCACTTGGAATACCATAGCGTACAGTTTATTGCATTTTTATTGGTATTGCACACATTTATATTGCGATGGCAATAAATCGATATATCGTGCAGCCCTAATTGTAAGACTATGAAAGAAGTTTTATTGTTACCAGTGCAAGTATGCCTGCATTTGCACTTGCAATTTCCATTTTCAATTTCAGATGTAGGAAAGAAGTTAAATCTTTATTCCTATTTCTTTTTACAGTGATTTACAGATGACACCTAATAATTGCGCCCTGTGGTATAATATTGTTGATCCTTACGGTGTGTCTGCTTGTATTAATTGGACCATTGAATTTTAATAAGTGTGTTCATAAGTCACCAAGTGTGATTGTCTCTTTTAAAAAAATATTTCAGAGAATAGTTTAGTTTTGCACGTTTGTTTTGCTGCAACTATTCGGGATGAACTTTCCCACATCTGTTAGCATTTGTGCACAGAGACAGAGACGGTTTTCAAAACATCTCTCGCTCGTGTTTTGTCTTCTCTCTGACATAATAAGGGTGGCTTTTGATTATTATCAACAGAATCGGCAAGTCTTTTCCCCTGCCCTCGAGTGATTTTGTTGCCAATAGAGAAACTGAACTGTGGAAGGCTTATTTTCACTGAGTGACAAATATTGTAAAAAAAAAAAAAGAAAATAAAAAAAGCCACAAGAAAACCAAGAAGGAAGTTTTAACCATGATCTGCTGTTTTCCCACATCATTCTTATTGTAAACGTCTCTGTCGCTTCGAGTTTCCCATGTCCAAAACATTTGCAAGTTAAGGCATTTTTTTCACACGAGACCAAGGGAAACTCAGATTGTATCAAAGCCGGCCAGCATAAAAGCAAAGCGGTCGGCTGTCGACACCTCTTAACTTCCTGTGTTTGTGGGAACTTCTCTCACGGCGAAGCGCAAAGAGTTGTTTGTGTGATGAAGCAACGACCACGTCTTTTAATGGCCTTCTGATCAAGCGCTGACTCACGAGAGCTGAAACTGAAACGCAAGGAACTGCGACCAACCCAACCCTAAAGGTACACACAGCCGTGAAGACCGGTCAAGAAACAAAACCTGCACAATTATTCATGGTTACTGTGTTCTGAAATTCAGTATTTGTAAGCAAATGTTGTGAACAGCCACCACAAGCGTTTGTTCACCTACGGAAACAGCCGAAGAGACTGGAAACACTTTGTTTTCGGCTGATTCAGCCGAGGGCTTTATTTACACGGAGTGCGTGCCCACGTTTCAGACTTTTAGCTGGAAATCTGCTGGAGTAAACGCTTCCAAACTGCACCGTTTCCTGTAGTTCAGGATAACCTTTATTTATGTTTGATTTCTCAGTTTGCAGTGAGTATAGTTAGTAAGTGAAAGATTTTATTTTGTTTTCGTTTACTTGGGGAGAAATCGTAAACAATTTGCCGTAAATTAAGCTCAGTGTTTAGGCAGTGCAGAAGGTTTGAAACAGCAACTAACAAATGTAGATTTTTCTCACTGAATCCTCACAAAGTAAGCTTTATTTATCTCATTCACAAAGGTCTCAGCTCATGGTTGTTCATACTTAATCTAAGAGACTAAAAAAAAAAAATCCCAAAGTCTAATCTCCTCCCAGAAAATTTCCATCCAAACATCCCTAACATTTGCACTTCGCTACACGTTCTCCCTGTGTGCTGTGTGTTCAGTACTTTATGCCGGGCTTTCTTAATGTTCAAAAGCTTGAATATTGTGTTTTACTTAAAAATCATTTTGTTTCAATCACCAGCTAAAAGGATAAATGTAAATTAAGATTGACTGGCTTCAGTTTAGACTGTTAAATGTGGCTTTTTTAAAGATAGCAGATATAAATGGTGTCAGTCACACTTACATTCTGCAGCTCTAACACAGGTTTATGGTTTATTGTAGCACTTTAAATAACGCCTTCAGTCAGCTGATAATAATGCTTCTGTATGATATATTTTCTTGGCAGGCCCCAGTTTGAACTTCTCCCACTTGTTGTGATATGATCATATCGGCCTTCCTGTTCCCTCCCCTCTTCACTCATCGTCACTCACATCCTCCACTTTATACCTTTTTGGGTCTGGATACTGCTGACAGATTCAGGTTTTTGGGAGTAGAAGGGGGCTTCATACGAGGCCGATTGCCTAGAAGTGAAGTAAGACGGTTATTGCTCAGGAAGACGGCTTAAATTTGTGAAATATATTTAGCTTTTTTTTGGGGGGGGGGGGGGGGGGNNNNGTAGCAGCAAGGTCACGAGTTGAAGTTAAACCCACGATGATCTGCTTCAGCATACTGAGACAGGAAGTCCATCCTCTCCTGTAGTTTTTCTTTTCTCATGCCCTTTTCTCAAACTTGGGATTTCCTGTGTGCGGAGAAAGTTGTGTGTAAATGCTCACTTCAGAGGATGACTCAAACAGCGAGAAGTCTGCTTGTGTATCTCCAACCTTAGGTGTTCCCCAGATGTGGAGAATTTTTTTTTAACCTTTCAAGGAACTCTTTTATAGAGGGTAAAGTGCGTGGGCTGTGTTTTCCATTACTGCCTGATCAAATATGTTTGATATTTAAGTATCTGAAATTGGATATGTGGGCCTTTTTGAATTGTTATTATTTGTCTTGTTATATTCCTGACACTTTGAGGTCCCATACCTTTACACATAAGACCTCAAAACAACCACTTGTCCGGCAATGACTAAATCTAAACGTTTCTAGTTTACTAACCAGGAACAAGGAGTTTCATTTTTATTAAGAGCTGGTTAACATTTCTTACTCTTAGGGAGCATTAAGACCAAATCTAGCTCTGCAATAAAATTGAGCACAATTTAATTTAATTGTTAATTATTGTGCTGCCTACAGGATTTGAAAAAGCAGAGCTGAAGCACAGCTGACAGGGAGGGGGAAGTGTCTGCAAGCGATATTTGTTCACGTTTTTCAGCTGCCAACTTTTCTTCAGGTTACCTTATTCTGTTTTACCTGCCCACAGCATCTCAGCGGGAAAAATGCCATCGCTGTTTGGAAAGTGTGGAGAACATTAGTTGTTCCAGCAGCCTGTATCAAATGTGATCACTCATTTGGGTTTGACTGTCTTTTGGAAAAAAAAAAAAAAAAACAATCAAATTTTTACATTGTTTTTTTTTTTGTGTGTCTTTGTTGCTCTGCAGGGCAGGACAAGAGGTGCTGCGAAAGGCGGGCACATGAGGCATGAAAGGGTGGAGCTGAGGCTCAGCTGACCCCTTCCCTTCCATCTTCTCCTTTCCCGTCGTGCTCCCGCTCGATCGGCACCCCCTCCCTCCGTCCTCCGAGCCCCGTCGTGACTCACCCTGTTGGGTCTCACTCATCCTTCCTCACCTCCCAGGTCAGCCGTGCCCAATGTACTCCCCGGAGCAGGAAAACATCTCCACCACCTCCTCCACCAAAGTGCCAGTGAAGTATGGAGAGCTCATTGTGCTGGGGTAGGCAGCAAATAATGCACTTGTCTTTTGTTTCTACACTCATAAAACTGTCTTAATGCTTTATTTAGTGAATTCTCACAGTAAATATCCTTAAGTGGGAATGTTCTACAATGTGCAAAGAACCTCAGATACAATGTCAAAACCATTCATCTGCTTATTATGGTCTTAAAATAACCAAAAAGGAGGAGCTGCAGGCTAAAATGATCCCATTAAATTATTTTAAATATTATTTTGATGACATTATTATGACACGCAAAGGGATAAAACAATCAGACAGTCTGCCACTGAGCATTTCTCATCCCTCCTCATAATTCTGTAAACACATGAATGACTTCTGACTGGTTGAAAAACAAGTCACCAGAAACTACAACTAGTCGATTTTTCCTGCACAAATGTTCCCAGTTTGATGGATCCGCCAGCTCGGATGTTTCTCTTCTGCCCTCTCAGTAAACCTCTCCGTAGAATCGCTACCTTAACGTGGTGGAGAGGTTTGAGTACCCCGATGATCCTGGGGGCTGTGTTGTCCGGGGCATCAGCCCCTGGTAGGGTCTCCCATGGCAAATTGGTCCCAGGTGAGGGGTCCGACTAAGAGCGATTCAGAATCCTCGATGGAAAGTCACCAGAAGAGGAGCATCCTGCCTGGAACTGGGAGACTGGAGCGTCCTCATTGGGGTGGGGTGGTCAAAGGCTAGGCTCCCGGGGCTGTGCCGGCCACAAGCCAAAGAGGTCAAAGGTCACCACCTTTTAGGTGGGGCTATCACCGGCGGGGAGGAAAAGCGAGGTTGGGGGCTGATTACAGTCAGGGACCTGACTGTTCTGATCCCTGAGCACAAATATTATGACAGGGGCTTTTTGATGGTTTTCTGACTTTTTATAAGCAAATTTATCTGTTGAAAAAAAAAAAAAAACTAGAAAAAGTGACAATTAAAACAATTTTTACTTAAAGCCATAAGTTTTTTCTGCTTTTCATCATTAATTGAAACAATTCGTTCTCTGCTTGGCAGATTTTTTTTAAAACTTTGATTATGTGATAAAAGATAAAAATATAATTTTTTTATCTAGGCTATTTTTTATTCCTGTCCATTATTAACTAATTACTTTAGATTTTTTAAAATTCTTAAAGCACTAGTGGGATCCGACTCACTTTCTGAGCCACGGTGTCCTGTCTGCTTTATGTTTGAGTCATGTAGAGCAGGTCGTTGTTTTGTGACATATAATTGTTTAAAACGGTCAGAAGCGACAGCATCAACACTTCTTGTCTCTCTGCCTGATCGAGGCAGGACTGAGGGGCCTTTGTTGCGCATCGCTTTTCTGTTCCAAAGATCAAAGTTGACGGAGACACGAGAAGCATGACAGCCATCGCTGCTTCTTTTTTTTTTCTCAACGGTGACGTGATGATTTGAAAGCACAGGCTGATGTCTTGCAGCGATTGTGTCACAACCTGTCGTTCGTTACACGTGGTCAGATAAGAATCCTGCAGAAACAAATCCTCGGCACAGATACGGAAAACCTACTGAAACTTTGTTCAGCTTGCATGTAACTGCCACTCTTTAATTAACTCTAATTTACTTAATTCTTGATTTACTACAAACTGTACATTACATTCCTATGGATTATTTAAACTTAGTCACATCTTTCCAAACACCTAAAGACACATATAAGCCTTTTTTTTTTTTTTTTACAGGCCAAACAGATGTCTTCACACAAACACTGTCCCAAATGTTAACTATGTCAACTTTATCTTTGGTAATTTTGTGGTTTTTATTTTTAGGTTTTGCATAGATGTGATAAGAAGCACCATTTGTAACCAAACTTTATGCTAATATGGAACCAGTGTTGTGGTTTGAAGCGCCTCAACGTGCACTCTACAGCAGGTGTTTCTACAGCAATCTGCTGATTTACAGTCGTTACGACGCAAAGTAAAAACACAAGAGAAACACTAGAAATATACTTGTACTTTTTACATTATTTCCCTGTAATAAACAAGCTCGGAACAGACTCTCCATCTTTGTGTGCAACGCATAGTTTTGCACGTATTTGACGTGACTTTGCGTTGTTCCTTTGTTTCCTCTGTCTCCCAAAGATGGCTCAGTGTAATTTCAGAGGTAATCACAGCTCGAGAACAATGAAGGGTGTGGTGGTAAACAGTTCCAAATGTAGCAAAGGAATGTGGTAACAAACCAAGTGTCTCAAAGGAATCAAATCCTGTAAGATTTATACGTAACCCCCCTGGATATCTTCTAATAAGATTAGCTGAGTAAGGCTCTTCATTATTCGTCTGAAGGGCCAGCTAGAAGAAATCAAACTGCAGGAAACGTAACGAGGAAAGTAACCACATTGTTTCAGACACAGCAAGATGAGATCAGTGTTTGGCCGACAGCAGCAGCGGATATCATCTCAGAAAACTTTTCTTCCATCAGCTGAAGGAAAAACCCTCCGCTCCACCCTGCACCTTCAGCACAGAGCACAATCTGACAGAACTCTAAAATGTCAACCCAACTGTGAAGGACTTCCTCTGTGTCTCCTGTTTAATCCTAAGGGTTTTTTTTTTTTTTCTGCTTCTCTTCCCGCTGAGACGTAGGAAAGACTCCTCGCGCACTTTTCATGCCTTCCACAGACAGTCGGTGTCACAGCTGACTCACAGTTTGTTGTTCTGGGTTGCGCTGGAGCGGTACTGTCAGGGAGCTGACCGTGGAAATTTTCCTTAGTGGAAAAAAAAAAACAAAAACCCATGAAGCAGTAAACTCAGTTCCATGCCTTTACAAGGGAGAACCCCAGTTTTCCGTTTGCTGTGCTTTTTTTTTCCGCTCCGAGTTTTCGATTCTAGGTCAGGCCAACCAGTTGTTCTTCTTCTTTCCTTTAAAAAGAAAGAAAAAAACGCAAAGCCTAGCAGGGGCGCTTCTTGCTTGGCAACAAGAAGAGTCATTCTCTGAGCGACTAGGAGGACTGCTCTTTAAACTTTAAAGGGTTCAACCAAGCTGTGGGAGTCGAGCAGCGAACCCTGACCTCTATTCTCTGACCTGCTGCAGGGAAGCGAATCCATCGCTGTGGCACCGATACTCTGCAAGACAAGACTGTTGCCTTTCATTAATCTGTGCCGTCTGCAATATAAAGCCTAATTAGGTCATGGAAACCGACATGGAGAGTTGAATCATCGTGGCTGAGTGATATTTGTTGCTGTAAACATTTTAAACCAACACTGACAAGAACTCTGGCATGACTGAGGTTGCACATCAGGGTGAAACCTCTCACTTATAAAGCCCACAAACTGTTAAAACTTGCGTCTCTCGGTACAAAGCTCCTGCAGAACCAATTTCTTTACAATCTAATCAATTTGTCACTTGAATACATTTGTTTCAAATAAACGTACTGTGATTCACACAGGAAAAATGCGAACCCAGTGGCGGCTAAAATGTTGCCTCACCCCCCACGTACGATAACAAATATGCGCGCATCCTTGCCCACACTTGCACAGAAGTCAGAAACCCCTTGAAACTTTCATAATTTTGCTTCTAAAATAGAAGCAAAATCTAATCTTAAACAACCACAAAAGTTAGGTAATCGCCATCAGGCTTGTGGTGAGGGTGCGTCCTGGGGAAAATATTAGTATATTTTTGACATTTGGTCTCTTATCAACTCCTGAGGGGTTTAAATGTTAATATTTAATCAAGCTCCAAAAATACACGTGAAGCTGGAGACAATAACTTATTTTATTAGCTTCTATTTTATTCTTTGAAAAGCGCTGCCTTTGTCTATTTAAACAGTATAATAAATCGGCTGATCTAACATTATCATAATTGAGTTTTATCTAAGTTCTGAGAGTCTTTTTTTTCAGTAAAAGGTGTGACATCACCTTAAGGATAACAATAACAGTTTCTCTGTTGCCACGTTTGTTTAGTAATTGTACAACAAAAGGCATTTTTATGCAGATATAGTTTATTAATTTGAGAGAGATAAATGCCACGTCTGTGCCCCGTGCCGGCGAAAGGAGCCAGAATGAGGAGTTTTTCAATGATGAGTTATTAATATTTTAAAAAACGATACAAAAGCTTGTGGAAATTTGGCAATTTCCCATCTGGCAACAAGCTAGTTTTTATTTTTGAGAATGCTGGTTTAAAAACTCCAATTTTATTGACCTGGAGTGACGATTTCAGGAATTCCAGTCCTATGTTTAAAAAAAGGAGAATCCCCAAGTTTCACAATGATGCCAAGCATTATATAAAAGGGATTCCCCGGCGCTACGGCAGCCTGCAGAGAAAAACGGTCAATTTCAAAGAAATCTGTAAGAGACAAAGCGTTATTTCTGAAGACATACCTGCCATTTGCTAATTTACTTACCGGGATCGCTGAATAGTGTCTTTATGGACTCGTTTTACATTTAAAATTCAGTATTTTCACTTATTTTGCGCTGCAGCCTGTGCCTCATGCCGACTGATTCTGCCAGCGTGGGCCACATGTGCTGAATCTCTCGTGGTTGTTTGACTTTTTATGACAGTTCAGACACGAACAGGAAGTAGTTGTAACTCAAAATCATCCCCAACACGTCCTCTGAGCGCTAACAGGTTGCTTCAGGAGACGTTCATTTGTCATTTTATTGTTGATTTCTCGGGAATGCTACAAATAGATAAATGCTGAGCGGATTCTCGATTGTAGAGGAGAGGAGGACTGAGCATGAGCAGCAATTACCCTGACAACTTGTCTTTTAGTTACTGTGGGTTTATTTAAAAAGTGGTAGTTCGTTGCTCATTAGGCTTTAATTTAAATGTGCTTAAAAGGTGGCACACACACACTAATCGTGAGAAATAACAGACGGGGTGTGTGTCTGCACGTTCGCTCTGGTTCGTCCTGCCTCTCTGTTTGAACACCTCGTGTCGCTGCACACTCGTGAACAGACGCTCTCTTCTTGCTCTAACCTTTGCCCTCTTCGCTCTCTCGTTTGGGGAAATATTTGGCTGCGTGTACGCACACGCGCGGGCTCCGTCACCCACGGGAGCCGGGTTGTGAACTGCCCGCGGCCCTCTGAGCTCCCCTCCGGCACGTCTGCCCTGCCCTCTCCGTGGAAACGGGCCGAACTTCACCATGGCGACTCGGCTTGCCATGGTTACTCTTCCCAAACGTTTGCCGCGCCTCCGCTCCCTCACCATGGTTACGCACAAACCTCGCAGCGTTGTTTGGGTTTTTTTAGTGCCTCCGCTCCGTCACGTTTAGCCGGAGGCCGGGCGTCCTCGCATACATGCCTGAGCTGTCTTTACTGGACTCGGGACAGAGGGTGGGTTTGTTTCAAGAGTCTGATTGGTCAAAGACACATTCCAGCTGAGCTGAGGTCTCACTTACATACTTGTCCTTTTTACAGCACTTAAAGAAATTAGGTCACTTTTTTTTTTTTACTATTTTCCACGTCTGTTTTGTTGACTTCCTTACTTTGATCTGAGTCCTTGGCAAGGAAATAAGAAGTTTTGAAAACATTCTTAAGGACTAAATGTGTTTAGGAATGTAAGTTTTTGGGGAAAGTCTTGTAATATCGCACGCATTCGTTATTTTTTCTCCATAGCAAACGGTGAGCTTTAGTTACTATTCCTACAAACTCTAATTATTTTAGCTGAAAACTGGAGTTTACGAAACCACTTTTCACACACAAGATCCAGAACATTTCATCATTTCAAGAAAGGTCTTCACGTCGGACGCTTTGAGGCTTTTTCGAGCCTTGTTCAGACACTTTGCACATGTTGTGTTTATTTGCACAGGACTGGCGACTACTTCCTGCTCTGTAATAATAAATCACAGAACATGTCATATTATTTTAATTTAATTAATTTAAGTGTCTGCCGGTTTCAGAATAACACATCAGCGGTGGATAAAAGCGTCCCAAAGTATCACTTTTGAGCACGTTTATTATTTCTGACTTTTTCTGGGTCCGGAAAAGTAAAATTTTTTGGAGTGTAAATAAGTTGGGTAATTAATGAACACAGTGTTCCTCTGGGTCATGACACAAAGTTAGCCTGATTCATTTAGTTAAAGTTAAAAAAAACATTAATAGGATTAGTGTTTTTACAATAATAAGAGGTAAAAGATGCGATCTGAGTGTGGTGAATTTGGCTGTTGTACGAGACATATTCATTATTTTCTCACTTTTTGGAACCATCCTCTTGGGCTGGCAGCGATACAGCCTCGGATCTTGATGCCGCCGCCACAGAGGCCAACTGTTTGTACAGATACTGATCGCGCCGACGTCATGAAACCCACAATAAGTGAAAACTTCTGCTACAAATCTGTCAAAAAGGAAGCACATTGCGCAATCTTTTCTCCCCTCGAAAGGACAAGTTCAAAAGCAGCGCGCTGCAAACTTAGATTCGAGTCCTTTTGAGCTTCTGCTGACAGTGTGCGAGTGAAACCAGAGGAGTGTTCACCTGCGTTGTTGTGTTTGCAGGAACAGTCGCTTCACGCCGGCGACAGCCCAGCTGAAACGTGTGCTTCGCGATACAACATGCAAACTCCCCGCTTAGACTGTAACGGTGAATGTCTCCTTTTTTCGGGACGCTCAGCGAGCTCAGCTCCCTCAGCGTGAACTCAACAGAGACACACCGGCGCAGTCGGAGTGCAGCTGAGAGCCACAGAGGCTCCATTCTGCCGAGGGGAACGCCTCTGTTTATTCTTCAGCCGTGTATCGGGGGCTAAATGAGTCCCCCTGTGTGTGTGTTTATTTTCCCTGCCTTTTCTCGGGTCTATGTTTGGAGGACTTTGTTGTTCGCGGGGACACGGCGTGCTTCTGTCGAAATGCGTGTCTGAAAAGTACAGGCTTGCAGAGCGTGGAGGCTTGTGGCTCCAGGAGCGAAACGCCTCGAGCGTTTTCCTCAATGACTGCGATCCCAGTGTATAGTTCAGCCGCCGAGACAATAATGCCCTGTTGTTTTTTGTGTGTGCGTATGTGTGTGTGCGCGTGCAGGTACAATGGCTCTCTGCCCAACGGGGACCGAGGCCGACGTAAAAGCCGTTTTGCACTTTATAAAAGACCGAAGGCAAACGGGGTGAAACCTAGCACAGTCCACGTCGCCTGCTCTCCACAAGCAGCCAAGGTAAACAAAACAAACACACACAACCATTTGTCATCTATCTAATAAAAGTCCTGATTTATGCGTCACGACAGCTCTCGTGGATCTGTGTTATTAGTCATAAACAGCAAAGTTCCAAACATACATTTAGCAGAAATCTTTCTGTTACGTAATCGTACTTTCTGAGGTGCGATTCTGTTTCTCTGACAACATCAAATAAAACGCGCCAAGTTCTGTGGATTTGGCTGCTTCGCCAAAGGCTTTCCTGCACGTCTGCTTTTTGTTCTGCCATGCTGAAGTACAGCACACAATGAATCACACACACACACACACACACACACACACACACACACACACACCATCAAACAGACGGGAAAAGATCGCAAGGAAAATGAACAGAAGCAGGTACGAGGCTGAATAAAGTTGCATTTTAACGGGAACTCTGAGGATTTACGTGTAAAAGACGCGGGAGGCGTTTAGGGCACCGAAAGCCTCTGAAATCTGTTAAATGGGCAGAGAATCGTAACATTTGTGTGGGGGAGTCCTTAGTTTTAGTTCTGGTCCCTAGAATACACACTCATAAGCCATTATCTGCCAGAACTTAAACAGTCTGGAAGAGTGATCGTCCTTGTTCAGTCCTGTGGGTGGTCTCTGCTGACCAAACAATGTTAGGTCCAGTTAGTGTCCACGCAGCTGAAACCTTCACCCAGCCCTTCAGTGGGAATCTGTGCACTAAGCAGATGTCTAAGCTGGGTTTTTTTTGTTTTCTCCCCACATTTAAAGCGTTATAAGCATTTGATTTCAGATAAAAGATTTGCAGTTCTGTTTGTTTCCCTCCCCCTCCTTTGTTTTGTTCACCGTCTCTGTTGTTGTCCTTCTGTCCCATCAGGCCATAAGCAACAAAGACCAGCACAGCATCTCGTACACTCTGTCCCGAGCCCAGACGGTGGTGGTGGAGTACACTCACGACAGCAATACAGACATGTTCCAGGTAACAAAAAAAACCCTTTTTAACTCCGAAGCGGGACCTTTTACAACCTGTTTTACGGCCCTTTTTTATTTTCCACCTCACTGCTCCACACGTGTGTTGATCAAATGGGCTTACTGAAAGACGTGTTTGTTTCCCATCCTGTTCCGCTCAAGCCACACGAGTCCTGGACCGCGCTGTGTCGCCGCCTGAGCAGTCGGCTCTGAACGCGCCCGGCCACTTGCTCAGATCCCCCAGGAGAGTGTGTTAAACGGCAGGTCGAGACGGTTGTTGGAAGCGTTCGTGTCCTGACGCACCAACAAACACATTCACAAACATGTCCTGAGCAACGTGGACGGAGGAGGAGACAAACGGTCATTAGCTAACTTCGCATGTCCCTTGACTCCGAGGCTGCACCCCCAAAAACATCCTAAATGAAACTAACATTCCTGCTGCCTCGCATGCCAAAGTTTTAAACAAATACTTTACAGCAGCGGTTCCCAGCCTTTTTAGCTTCATTATCAGACATTATTTTCACGGGCCGGCCTTTAAAGGTGTGGAGGATAAATACAACAAAATAAAATGATACGACTGGCATGAAAATGGGGGTATTTTTTAAAAAACAATAAATGTAAATCCAACGTGTCCTCGCAGCTTTGTTAGCTGCGTCCTGGTACTGTGTTATCAACATGAATAACACCCTCTCCTCCCCCTGATGTTCTCTGGTCAATATGGCGATGTTTAAACATGGCCTTCAAAATAAGATCCACCACAAATATAAAGTGCACAAAGAATACAACTCACCTGTTTCTCAGTAACGAGACGGTCCCATCTAGGGCTTCCAGAGACGTTTGTTTTTTACTCATTTTGCTGCTTTGGGGTTTGTTTTTAGCGGTAACGTATCACGTGACCTAGATAAGCGTTTTGACACGCATCAAGAGGGAGTCAGAGACGGATGGAGTGGAGAGAATCCGGTCATTTTTTTCAAAATAAATGTCTTTCAGACTCTGAAAACAAAAAAAAAACGGAAATACTGTAAAATTAATTATTCTTTCTGTGCGGCCCGGTACCAAGTGACCCACGGATCGGTACCGGTCCGCGGCCCGGGGATTGGAGACCACTGCTTTACACAATAAGTTAGCACTCAGGGTATGTTGGGGACATGAAACACGTGACATATTGGCTTAATATTTGTAAAATTGACTCAGCTGTAGCCGTTTTAGTGTTTCATTAGGTTAGTTATGATGGCCTGCTTGGATCAAGCTGACTCCAATGGTTATTCAGTTTTAGATGTTTGCTTTCTGAGAGTTTCATTAAATTCCCTCCGATGGTTTATGAGACTTTCCTAATAGACAAACACACACACAGAGGCAATTACAGGGCTTTCATGACGGCCTTTCACGAAGAAACAAAGACAGTAGAAGCAGGAAGCTGTGGTCTCAACGTACATTTTGTATGAGTCTACTCAGCCCGGCTCTACAAACACACACACACACACACACACGTAATGTAAGACATCATTACTTTTAGTGAGAGGTGTTCTCCTGGTGAATATTTAAATGAATTCATGCAGACTTCTCTGAAGTTAACTTGTTCTTTTCCTGGCGAACATTAACTCTGTGGGAGGCTGTGATTCCGGTTCTGTAGTGACGGAGGCAGCTGCTAAATAAAAATATCCTCAAGGTTTTCACACAGATATAAACACAGCAGATTTCTTCAAACTCCACGTTTTCTTCCTGTCAGCTTTTGCGAAGTTACTCAGACTTTCTTGGTCTATATTTGTAGACATGAACTGTGTGTTTTATTTTTGTCTCGTGCTCTTCTCGTTCCTGCCAGACGGAGAAAGATAAACATATGTACCCCCCGGCCGCACGTCATTTCCTCCCTAACCGTTCCGTCTCCTCTCACCAGATCGGCCGATCCACGGAGAGTCCCATAGACTTTGTGGTGACGGACACGGTGGCCGGCAGCCAGAGCAACGCCGACACTCAGTCGGTCCAGAGCACCATCTCCCGCTTCGCCTGCCGCATCATGTGTCAGCGCACGCCGCCCTACACGGCCCGCATCTACGCCGCGGGCTTCGACTCCTCCAAGAACATCTTCCTGGGGGTGAGAAGCGAGAGCGACGCGTGATCATTTCCTTTTCGTTCCCGTTATTTCAGGCGAAACCTTCCATTTTTTCAATGTCTCTGTTCACGTCAGGAGAAAGCTGCTAAGTGGAAGACGTGCGACGGTCAAATGGACGGGCTGACCACCAACGGCGTTCTGGTGATGCATCCCCGCAACGGCTTCACACAAGACTCCAAGCCGGGAGTCTGGCGGGAGATCTCTGTCTGCGGCAACGTGTTCACCCTGCGGGAGACCCGCTCGGCGCAGCAGCGGGGAAAGATGGTGAGAGACAAACTCAACCAAACTCCCACATCAAACTGACCCTCACTGGGATCGCCGAGGCAACGGTTTGGCCGTCGGAGATCGGCCAATCCCAACCCTCAACTCGTCCACATTTATGATTCAGGACGCCGGCGGTTCGTTTAACCCCCCTTAAAGCCCTTGTAACTGCAGAGAGGAAGAGAAGCCATTTGACCCCCGAAGGCCACGGGGGGTTAATTAGGTCTCGTGTTTTTTTTTTCTCCCCCTCCTCCTCCTCCTCCTCCTCCTCCTCCTCCTCGTCCTCCTCCACATCAGCAGCCACAAGCGCAGAGTCAGCAGTTTAATATTAATCCGTCTCTTTATCTGCAGTCCCACCTGTTCCCAAGTCTCTCCATCACAGCGCGAATTAACAGCTCCCTAATCTCCACCTGCCCCGCTCGATCCGCGGAGTGATTTACCCTCCGCTGCGACGACGGCCTCGCGGTTCACAGGCTGTCAGCTGGAGGAAACCACCTGGTGTCACGGTGTCCTGTCGGGCTGAACGCATGCCGGAGTGGCTACCTTTCGTTGCTTTCAGGGGCGCTGATGCTGAGCTAAAGATCGTATTTGAGAGGGAAATGATCCTTTTTTTTATTTGGTTGTTTGTTTGTTTTTTAACCACCACCGGTTTCGTTCCCCACCACCGAAGGATCAAGGAATGCTCGGCCTTTATGACGAGTTGTGTCTCTGCGACAGACGCGGCGGAGTTAATAGCTACTTCAGGTTACACCGGCTCACCTACACGGGTGGAGTAGTTATGTCAGAAGTCAGTCACTTTGACGTTGATTCTGGTGTTAAACTGTGACTCAGCTTACTGAGAAGTGAGTGTCATTCACGTCTTCAGGCTAAAAGGTTTCCTCTAAATGTTCTAATACAGGCCAGCTGTTATTATACTGTTGGGAGCTAAAGTACTGAACAAAGACACATTTTTGACACAGTCGTGTTGTAACTCTGTTTTATCTGGTTGAGAAGATGCAAAAAAAAAAAATCAAATAAATGCCCACGTTGGCGCTCGTGTGTCAGTGTCGGAAGGCGAGCTGCCTAATTGATAAAACGATTGCACACTTATGTGATTGAATATTAATTCACCTTAGTGATCAGAACCGTGTTCTGAGAGCAACAGATTTCTGACCTCGTTCAGCTCTGAGGTGAAGATTTAGGCCAGTAATCGGGGCAGTTTTCAGCCGGTGTATAAGCTGTGCGCGGCTCATCTGAGGCAGCTGGTCGTGCTGTCGCAGTTTGACACGATGTTTAAATATGACTGTAATTAAGTAAGTGTCACGTGCAGACGCAGAGAGCCTGCTGCAGGGGGCTTCTGTGAAAAAAGGTGACAGGTAACAAGCGGGCAGAGAGCAGTGTCCGACCTGTTGTGTTCAGATAAATGATCCGCTTTGATGGGGTTTAATGAAACAGCGTGAAAGTCGGACCGTGGAGAAGTTTACACGTAGAGCTCATCAGGCTAGAATGAGAACGTACCAACAAGGTAATGGTTTGTTGGGTAATTAATTAAAGGAGTGACCTGGCGGACAGGATGTTACTGCTTTGAGATCAGGAGCAAAGAAAAAAAAAGGAAACATGAAACTCCTCACATCCTCTCCAGCAGCTTGTCGTGAGCAGCAGGACTGTGGTCTTAGTGGGCGGATGGGAACGTTTCTGTCACTGCATCATCATGAAAAACACCACCGCTGACGGAAAACCTGTCCGTATGATCAGAGAAACCTTCCCGGGACACACGAGAGTTACTGAATGTCAGCAGGACGAACGCGTCAGTCAGTGTGACGCGTTTCGCCTCGAGATGCCTAGAAACTGCTCCTCGTTTTATCCTTACATCACCTTTTTGGTTTAGATTACCCCCCT
>NC_051451.1:12953041-12981246 GCF_001649575.2 Kryptolebias marmoratus
AAAAAAAAAAAAAAAAAAAATTCCAGCAGCTCCGTGCTCCGCCCTCCTGCAACCCGCATTTCAGTTTCCTCATGTCATCTTGCCTCCAGCTTTCAGTCTCCCGCTCCCCCGCCGTCTCTGACAGGCACACATCTGTCTGCAGGAGAGTGACTGTGTCACGCTGCCCCCTGCTGGGCTCAGGCCTGCACTGCACACAAACCAGCCCTTCATCAGAGAAACAGCCATCAAATCATGTCATCAAAGATCAATACTAGAAATTGATTTCTGTCTATTCAACCCAGCTGTAAATATCTACAATATGCTCCAACATCTGCAGCTTTATTGCAGATATAGACATGAATATGCATAAAACCGAACCTATGTTGTCTTAAGAAATACATTCTACTATTTTTAACAAGATTAGAAGTAAAACAGGTCAGTTTTGTTGTTATAGTTCAAAAGAATAAACTTGAAACTGTTTACCTTCATTTCCTTATACTCTTAAGAAGCCAGCTGTAAGATGAAACCCATCTGAGAAGTTAAACCTCAAATACTTGTTGTAAATTATTGAATTTCATCTGTTCAATCGTCAGTATGTAAATTATTTGTAACTTAAGTACAACCAGATTTTACCTGAAAAGTGTTTCCTTGTGATGAATATTATAATTGTTTTTTTGTTTTTATATGCTATTTTGATGGTGTTGTGGCAAAACACCAGGATCAGAAGAAGGAGTTACAAACATGAAAATAATATACCAGTCAGTTGAGGAAACTTTGGCTTCAGAGTCATTTTGTAAGGCAAATATATGAACAATGACAGTAATTCTTAGTGTCTGACGTCCGGCTGTAAGGCTTCTGCTCTGGGACTCTTTGTGTGTTTAAGAAGCCCAAAGAATCAAACAGGTCATCATCAATAAAACAGACTGTTTGAGAAAAAGGAGCTGATGTGGAGACGGGCTCCGTGTTTAGAGTTGAACCTTTAAGGATCGTGACAGACATCTTTGGTTCAGGAAATCGTTTTTAAACTAAAACTTGTTGATCCCTGATTAAAACTTGCGTTCCTGTTGTGTTTCAGGTGGACACTGAGACTCAGGAGCTCGTGGACGGCTCGCTCATCGACCTCTGCGGCGCCACCCTGCTGTGGCGCACCGCCGAGGGCCTGGCGCGCACCCCCACCCTCAAACACCTGGAGGCGCTGCGGCAGGAGATCAACGCGGCCCGGCCGCAGTGCCCCGTGGGCTTCAACACGCTGGCCTTCCCCTCCATGCGCCGCAAGGACACGCCGGACGAGAAGCAGCCGTGGGTCTACCTCCAGTGTGGCCACGTGCACGGCTACCACAACTGGGGCAACCACCGCGAGGAGCGCGAGGGCCGGGAGGGCCGGCTCAGGGAGTGCCCCATGTGTCGGGCCAAGGGGCCCTACGTGCCCCTGTGGCTGGGCTGCGAGGCGGGCTTCTACGTGGACGCGGCGCCGCCCACCCACGCCTTCAACCCGTGCGGGCACGTCTGCTCAGACAAGACGGCGGCCTTCTGGAGTCAAATCCCGCTCCCGCACGGCACGCACACGTTCCACGCCGCCTGCCCCTTCTGCGCCCAGCAGCTGAGCGGCGAGCAGGGCTTCATCAGACTCATCTTCCAGGGGCCGCTCGACTAGCGGGTGGGGGGGGGGGAATCAAAAAGTCCCAGCATGCTTTGGAGGAGGATTTTTTTTCTCTGAAACACAGACCTGTCCAGATTTTTGTCTCCTGGACCTTTTGCCTCTTTCTCATTTTTAAGTGACCTTTGTATCGCTTTTTTTCACAAACGACAACAAAGATTTCTATATTTTCACGTGAAACCAGAGACAAAAAAAACAACTATCCAACCAAACAAAGAACACTGCTGAGTCAACCTCGTTTCATGGAGAGAACTTTCAACAGTATTTATCTAAACTACTAACATAAATACAGTTTTTATTCATGTATGTGTTGCAGTATACATGTGTACATCTCTTAGAGCTTATTTAAAGAAATACGGTTTATTTATGGCCCATCCTTTATCTGTCAGAGTATTTCTAGCTTTGGGTTTTATTTGAAACAGATCGGTGTTTGAACGTGAAGTCGTCAGTGTGTTCTGATGGTTTTCGGTCCGTGTCCCACGCCCTCGTGTCCACCTCTCTCGTGTTTTTCAAACGTCCCGCCCCCGCCCCCCTTCCCCTCGCCGGGAGTCGGAAACGTTCAGAGCAATAGATCTGCAGCAGAGACCTCCTGGAGCACCAAGGGGAGCCTGTTGGCTGCTCCCGTCCCTTTAACCAGCGAGCTATTCCTGGAGCCATAATAACGCAGCTATGTAGCTACTCACACACACACACACACACGCGCTCTAATCAGACACTGTTCAATATTCTGATCAGTATTACCTTTCAGCTCTGAGGCGAGAAAATATTGCTCCTTTTTGCTGACATTTTCCATCACCCCCCCCCCTTTTACCTCCAGGTACAGAATATTCGTCTTTAGGGGACGTGTCCGCGCTCATCCGAGCTTTCGGGGGATCATTTGTGCTTTTTTCAAACCTCCTTTATGAGACGGAAGGTCTTGTGATGATGAGTATGAAATATCAGGGCTGCCTGGTCTTTTTCCTGAAAAAACCCAACTTGTTCTGAACGTCCAAATGGCCTTTTTTCTTTTATTTCAGTGCAGGTTGGGAGGCTTCTTATGCACTGCGAACCAGTTTTATCTATGCATCGACCCTCTCCGGGCTACCTCTCAAGCCAGATTTATCCCTTTTAACTGCAAATGAAATCTTTCTGTGAGATGTTTTTAAATTTGCTTCTTTGTAGCACGACGTACGTCCAAAGCAGGCGGGAACTCCCTTCGGTTTGCAGCTGCACAAACTGAGAAGAGCCGGTCCTGATGTTCTGCGGTTTATAGGAAAGCACAGATTCTCCCAGACGTCCACTGCACACACACACACACACACATTAGTGTGCTTTATCCTTGCGAGACACACACTGAAACTGTAGAAAGAGCTGAAGCGTCTCTTCCAAGCTGCTCCCACAGATCTGAACACCTGCAGGTCTAAGCCGTGCGTTTGCGTCGGGGAGGTCGCGGATCGGCTTCGGTGTCCTCGGACTGCGACACACCAGCTCACCTCAGGGAGAAAACCGGCGGGCCGTGAACGCCCACCGCCGCAGCCGTCTGAGGACACACGGCAGAGAAAAAGCGCCTCTCCTTCCCCTGGTCGTTTTGTTTTGTTTGTCTCACAGCCTCCGAATGTGACTAAAGGGCTTCCTGGTATCTCTGTACTGTTACCTCTGCCCCGTTTCTACACGGCCCTCCACTCACTCCTCCTCCTGTCTTTGTGCTTGTAAAAGGCGAAAATCAACGAATGTTTCCAGCAAACACTTTTTTGTAACGACTTTAAACAATAAAGTGTAAAAGTGACACAGTTCGGTTGTGCTGAGCTTTGTTTTCGTACTGAAGGATGTGAAATGAAACTGAGTTATTAATGCTGTGGGAACAGATCACATTGTTTCATCATTTAGTGACTGAACTCAGAATAATTCACGATTTTATGCTATCTACTTAAAAATAGATATCAGTCTGCTTTAATGTCTGTAAGCTTTTCAAATCCAACACTGTTTAAACCACAGCAGAAATGGCTGTTTTTACTTGTTAGCTATCTGGCTGGCTTTCCTCTGGTTCCGTTTTTGTGTTTTTAAAGTTTTAAGATTCATTATTTGAAGGATAAACAAATAAAAACAATTATAGGTAAATTTTCACCAGATTTTTAGCTCTCTCAGGCTGATTAGCTGTAGCGTCTATCCAATGACTTCCTAAGGGTTTCATTCAAACCCCTTCCACTCGTTCATGAGATACTTTGCTAACAGACGGGGGTCGCAGTTACACGATGGCCCGATTTCCATGGCGATGGGTAATAAAAAGGCACCGAAGTGCAGAGAGGTGCACTAAAATAAAAGATTTTGAATTACGTAAGAATCGTTGGAGCAATGAACGGAAACAAAGCAGAGAAAGGTGAAATTGTTTGTCATGAAAAAGCAGTCAGATTTATTGTGCAAAAAAGGACAAACTTTAACTTGGGTTGATTTGTTTTCTTTTAAAGATGACTCATTTTTCTCAGAACTGACACTTTTAGAAGAAAAACCAACCTTCTGCTTTAATAAAGAAGTGTGTCGCGTTCTCGCTGACATGTAATATTCCTTATCTGACTGGACAGTTTTCATTTGTGACCGAGTCAACACCATCCAATCAGTCTGTGCTACCAAGAGGGGGGTCAAAACTTGTGCTCATAACTTCGGAGTGACTGGGTCTTCTTTATTGTGTCATGAGGCTGAATCCCTGCGCAGATTAAAGAGGAACAAACGGACGACACGCCCACTTCTTCATATTGCACTTTATTCAGCTCCGAGGAGGCAGAACTGGGCTGAGGCCTCCATTGCCGTCACAGGTCAACACTTATTGCTGCAAGCCGACCCCCGTCTTGCTAAAACGTAGCCTTGCCGTGGTTTCGGAAATGGTAAGAAAGCCTGCTCGTGTGTGGGGAGAAAATACTGCAAGTCCCGATGTTTCGCCGGAAACGGGTGAAAATGTGAAACACGCCACAAAACTAATGCACAATCCTGTGATATTTATAGAATCTCTTATCACGCGAGGAAAAATAAAGGCCTTCAGTTACGGTTTTCTCGAACACATAACATGACGACGTGTCTGCTCTGTGGTTTCAACATGAAAACAGAATCAAACAACTCGGAGCATCATCTTCCTCGACAACACCAACTCCATTTAAAGCACGAAGCTTTGGACTCGCACAGAAGGACAGAAAGGTTTCTCACAGTCTGCTGCCACTCGAGGGGTTGGGGGGGGTTGGGGATCGCTGACTGACCTCACCTCGGGTGTCACGGTCTCATGTCGTGACGTTTACAGACACCAGATGATGCTTTAATACGGTCACGTTTAAAAAGCGATCAGAAGTGGACTTTTATGTAGTGAAATAAACAATTTCAACATGGAGCTAGGTTAAAAGCTTTGGTCTTCGTGGACGGTCTTCCTGTGCCTGCCCCGGTTCTGCGGTCTGACTACAGTGGAATACGTGATCCGCTTTTGGACCTTACACGCCTGGATGTCTTACTGACGGTAAATCTACGTGAGCAGGTTTTAATTTCTGCCCAACTAATGTCAGAATCACTACCATTAAAGATAAATACACATTATTATTATTATTACTACTATTATTATTAGTCAACTGAAGTTAGTTATTTTTCTCTTTTATCTACTGGTCGAACACTTTTTAAAATGCTGTATAGTAAAGCCGCCAGCAGGGGGCAGGAGAGCCCGGCTGCTTTCTGAACTGCACATGCAATCTGACGGCCTTCAGGCAAGAAGCGGCCTCCTCTCACAGTCTGCTGCTGGACGAATGGGTCACATGGACGGGACGGGTCACATGGACGGGACGGGTCACATGAAGAGGGGGGGGTGGAGGTGAGGGGAAGAGGGGGGGAGGAAGGGGCGGGGAGGCCTCAGTGGTCCAGGATACGGAGGTTGCCAGATACAATTTTATTTTCCAGCATGGAACCGGCCGGAATATCGATCCGATCCCCGTGGTTGGCGATGATGATGACGGTCCCCTGCCGAGAGGAAGAGCAGTGAATGAAACCAGATGGTTGCTGTTAAGTCTCCACCGCATTATTAAACATGGGCAATAACGGTCAGACGCCATGACGGACAGAGTAAATAATGCAGCAGCCTTCTGGCACACTTGGAGCCGTGACACACAGAGCGACTGGAGGCCGTTTTCCTCCAGAACCATTATCTGTTCGAGTGGCTTGAGGAGAAATGTTTTACCTTGAGCGACACGTTTTTCCCAAACGTGACGTCTCCGGAAACTGTCAGGTGGTCGAGCTCCAGCATGTCGGGGATGCTTTCAAAGCGGGTCAAGTACTCCTGAACCTGGAAATTAATTACAAACCGACACATCACTGACAGTCTGAGTTTGTCATGCATGACACGGAGGCGACAGCAGAGGCTCCGGCGTGCCTCCTGTTGCCGTGGTTACCTTGGTGAAGGAGCTGCCCAGTTTGACGTGGGGCGTCGTCGGGAACTCCCTCTTGGGGCTCATGGTGAGGGAGCCCGCCTCCAGGCTGTACAGGTTGGACATGACCAGCAGCAGGTCCGACGTGGTCTTGACCGGCAGGAAGCGGCTGCGAGGCACGTTGATCCCCAGGGCGTTGTCGAAGCACTTGATGGCCGCGCCCACCGCCGTCTCCAGCTGGATGACGTTCTGCCCTCCGTCGAGCGTCTGAGAAAAACAAATTGCTCGGATTAAAAAAAGAAAATCCCATTTTTACAAATTTTTTCTTACAAAAAAAATCCCTACTCTGACCTAAAACCAATTAAATATAATGAAAAAAGTTTTATAACAGACAGAAATCATTCTAATTTGTCATCTTTGGATGTAAGAGAATTCCTCCAGGATTTCATGTCACCAAAACGAGATACAAGATTAGTAAGGCTGCTGGAACCTGTAAGTTTTAAGGAAATGGACAGTCGGGTGTCATCAGCGTAGAACAATAATGCAGATTAATGTTCTGAGTTGGTGAAGAAGCAGCACATAACGGAGAACAGGAGGGGGCTAAGGACTCAGCCCTGAGGTACAAAACTCTACTGAGACATTTAGGATGCGTTAACAGTGAAGGTGGGGGTTCTTTTTGAGAAACAGAAACTTATAAATTCAGAGCAGAGTCCTTTCGCTCAACCCATGACTCCAGAAAACACAAGAAGATGCTGTGATACAGGGAGCAACACCTAAACTAAAAGAACAAGTTACAAATTATAAGTTGCTTTAACAAGTGTTGTGCTTTATAAAGTTTTGACTTTCTGCAACATTGCACAGATTTTAAAGTTAAAAGTCTAAAACTAATTTGAGATATTCTCTCCAGTGGAAGATCCTGAATCTAGAAGTGTCAGCGTCTCAACAATAGCTCAGGTTTTCTTTCTGTTTCCTATTTATTTACTATCATAAACATCATAACTCAAGCTGTGCTACACGTGGTTGTAAAATAATTTATAAGAAATTAAAAATTTATGTACAAGTTTGGTTAATAACTTACTCTTCGCCATTTGAAGCTTGCCATACATTTATGGCGTACAGTCGTTATCACCCGCCGCCATGAGAGGGAGGAGATTTTGTGTGTGTGTGTGTGTGTGTGTGTGTACACGTGTGTTTGTGTCTGCCAACATCTCAAACCAGTGGATGGATTTTAATGAGATGAAATTGCAGCTAATCGCCTTTAACTCTGTCAGTTTTACAGATGCTGAGCTGAAGTTTGGTGTGGTAGTAGCTGAGAGTCATCCTCAACACATACTCTGAGCACCAAAAGATATCTTATTTAAACTTTGGCACGCAAAGCAGGAGGTGATTTACATTTCTTTAACAAATCCTTGCTTTATTACTCCTGTTTTTAGTTGCTGGGAGTGATTTGTAGGATAATTGTTACCATTAGTCCAACAATGAGGAAACCTGGAGAGTTTAATCACCTTAAAAGTTGGTTTATGGTGTAAAAAGTATAAACATCTTCTGTAATATATTTGCATAATACCTGCCAGACGGGAGATTTCAGGGGGTGAGTCTTAAAAAGAAGCTAAATATAAGGATTTTTGACAGAAAAGACAAGAATCTACAAGATATGTTTAACTAAAAACAAACAATAAAAACTAACATAAAAATGTCTTAATGGAGCTTAAGTAATTTTACATAATTTTAGCTCCGTAGATAATAGTTTAAAACAAATATTCTGTAAGTCTTGTCTTCATGATGGTAAAAGTAATCGTTTGAAGCAGAACCATCTTTGTTCAAACCATCAGTGAACAGAAAAATCTGCCCCCTGGTTTCCCTAAAACACGTCAAACATGCAGAACCTGTTTCTGCTTTCAGTGTCAGTGGAGGGACGAATGTCAGCTGAGGTTAAAAAGAAGAAACAAAAACACAAAAAACTGTTGGATGAAGCCATTGTTGAAAGTTGTCAGAAGCTTCTAATAAAGCCAAAGAGTCGTCGGACTAAAATTAGACCCTGAAAGCTTCCTGTGATGTAAGAACGCGTACGTAACGGGTGAGAGAGTCCGGACCACATCTGTTGGAGGCACTTATGTAACGAAACGCTCTGAGGTCCTTTCTGCGTGACAAGTGGACACAGTTCTAACGCGCGGGAGGATAGAAGAAGAACAAATCCCTCTGATTTATGGAAAATCGTGCACTTGCATAACAAAGCCTTTCACTCTGTGTAATAATGAGGATTACATCTGTTTCTTCTGCAGGAGATGAGGACACGGTAGGATAAAGATAAAGAGCATGGGGGCAGATCTTCACGGCCTGATGAGACGTTTCTGCAGACGTCTGCTGAGCAGCAGCTAAAAGAACACCTGTCCAGTTTGTTTCAGGTGCTGGTTTTTAAAAAAGGACAACTAGAGAAAACTGAATGACTGCTGGGGTTTGTTCACGAATAAATTAACTGAACTGGTAAAGTCTAAAAAGCAGAGCAGGAGCTAAAATCAGTAAAACAGTGGCTTTTCTGACTGTTTTTGAATGAATTAAGTGATGAAGAATCCCAGCAACCTCCCACTGTTATTTAATTTACAGCAAATAGATTTTTTTTTTTTTTTTTTTTTTTTTTTAAAATCAGAGGACGTGGGCCTCATACTTTGGAACTGATATTTTTGTTGTGTGACGTCACGATCAAACCAAAAGCTAGAAAAAACAATTTACAGCTTTTTTTCTAAGAGATTTGTCTTAGTTTGAAAACTGTTCGGCTCATGTTGTTTTCAGTTCGCTCAGAGGAGGATTATCGAGCTCACGCTGTCATTTCCACCAGACTTCAGCTTCAAATCAGGCTGCGTTTAATACCTCGCTTTGTCAAGGGAAAGTCAAAAATCTTGGGCAAGATCCGCTACGTTTCTGAAAGAAATGAGCAAATACTGTTCAAACAGTACTTTCTCTGGAGCTTTATACCCTGATGAGGAAGTCCAACTTCTTGTTTGCATTTCCCTTTTTTTTTTTGTTTTTACAGTAAGAAACTGGAAATTCCAAACGTTACAGAATCCAGCGTCATTGTTCGCCTGTAATAACTGGAAACAAACAAGCGAAGGAACCAATTGACTGTGAAATCGAGGGTTTAGGAAACAAATGTGTGACAAATTGTTTTCTTTAGGCACACTTGTTGACTTTCAAAAACAAATAAAGAGCGTCTGAAGAGGGAGTCTGTGCCAACAAGCGCGGCAGAACCAGAAACTGCAGACAGAAAAAAATTCATGTTTTCTATGAAACCTGTCAGTGAATCGTGTTTTGATGTCTTCAGTGCAGTAGTGTGAGCTCATGGGTGAGGTAGTGCGAGCCATTTCATTCAATGACGAGACGTTTTCAGTCCGATTTAACGCAGCGAGGTTGTACAGCAAATCTTAAACAAAAACCACACACCCTACAGAAGAGCTGGGGTGGAGGCGTCACATTCCGGTAAGAAATGCAAATTAGCCACCGCCTTTCGTGTCAGGGTTCAGACGGGCCTCCTGTACCAGCAGGACCGGAGTGAAGACTGCCTGACAGGAAGACAAACTGCTGAAGATCGCAGAGTTCGCTGTAGCTTTCATTTCCATTCGCTAAACTAAAGGAAAACCTAGACTTTTTAAGGTTTCAGGAGCGGCTGGACATGTCGCCCTCGTCGCTCACCTTGGGGTTGACGATGATCTCCATGTCCATCGCCTTCTGCTCCTGCAGCCTCTTGATGGCGGGCAGGGAGATCCACAGGTTGTTGGTGTTGAAGATCTTGAACTTTGACACCGACTTGAACTCGTCCACGTGGGTTTTGGGGACCTGGGCGATCTCGAGCAGACGCAGCTTCCCTTCGTACTGGATCAGCGTGCCTCCCTTCACGTCAGCTCGCGTCTTGTCTGTCACCTCCATGACGAACTCGCAGCGCTTGCCGTTGGGCTGGCTGACCAGGTGGTGCAGGATGTGCAGGTCCACGGTGGCGCCCAGGTTGTCGATGTTGGACACGAAGATGTACTCCTTGCCCTGCGCGATCAGCTGGTCCAGCAGGCCCGAGTTGTAGAAGCTGGCGTAGATGTCGCCGTGACCCGGGGGGTACCAGCCTTCGGAGTTCTGCCCGCTCATGTTCAGGCTCGTGGCCACAGGGAGGAGGGACTCTTTGTGTATGCGAGGATACCTGGACAGAGGATAGACTCAGACGTAAACACATCCTCCGACACAGCTAGTGAACAAATCCATCAAAACCATAAAAATAATCCAGACTCTTTAGCTTAAAGCGCCTCAGCAGATCAGTAAAATCAGATCAAATTTAATTTAAAAAGAAAAGCGCAGCGTAAGTGGTTAAAGTTTAGAGTTCAATAACAGAGATTTAAACATTCACAGCTGCATGACTTGCTTGGTTGACCATTTGAGGAACGTTACAAACAATTAATGAGAGTAAAGTTCAGCCTGATGGTTAAAATCAGGAGCTGAAATGTTCTATATTAATGCCAACTGCAGACGATTATTATAATATTATCTTCAACTTTTGAGGTTTAATGCAAAAAATAAATAAATAAAACCTGCTGGATGAATAAAATGTAATCCAAGAGCCAATAAAAGGACAAATAAAGTATCAGAAAACGTATATAAATAAAAAGGAAATGTGAAAACTTCAAGACAATAAATAAGACATTTTTTTGTTTTTAAATGAAAGTGTTATTTTTTAAAAAAATGGGTATTACTGTTTTTAAACATTCATTTTTTTTATTTAAACTGTAATTTGCAGTTTTGTATTTATATTAAATTTTGATTGTTTCAAAGCAGCAAGATATTAAAAACCTTTCATTGTCACAGCTGTCAAAGAACATTTAGGTGTCTTTTTGGTTTAAATTAAACTCTTTAGAAGCAAATCCTGTCGGTTTGTGTGATGTTTACATCCCGTAACTCTGTAACTGAAAGGAAGACGTTTATTGACGCTTTCAGCACGATTTATCAATATTCCTGGGCTGTCAAAAATAAAAAAAGTGTTTTTTTGAAAAAATGGTGGGAGTATGTAGTTATTTAGTATTTGTCGTGTAACTTCTTCGATTTCACACGGCCTCAAACTTTAAGATTTTTACCAAGCAGGCAGGAGAGGGCAGAGAGCCAGGGCGCTGCGTGCGATCAAAGAAGTTCTGAGAAGGATCCACGTCGGGTCGAGTTAACAGAAATCACCACGAGGAGCTGCGCTGAGAGGGAAATGGCCGGGCTTTTAGTGGTCTGAGCAGAATTCAGATGAGAGGAGCTGCCAAGAGGAGAAATTAAAGGGTTTTTTTTTAAAGCAGGATGAAATCCAGTCCTGAGAAAATGTTTCTGAGGATCATTTGGGCATGAGCTCATGTGAGTCCAAGGTTCTGAACAACTGCTTCTGTAAAAATGGTTTTGCAGATCAGCCTACTTCACAGCAGATGTTTTGATTTGATCCTGAGCTTTATCAATGCACTGCACTGAGAAATTAGCTGTCAGCCTATAATTTTTGGTTATTTGAAATAAAATTCCACCTCTTTTTTGATTCAGTTCTCAAAATTGGCTGTTTTTCCATTTTAAACAGAGCCGCCAGTTTCATTTGTAAATGTTGCAGAATTTGTTTTCTAGGGGAGAAACGTAAAAAGTCAGTGATTAAAACATAAACAGACCTTCGCATGTGGTTTATTTGCTCTGAGCATAATCAAAGCCACTCAGCAGTTTGTGGATTTGTCCGCCACTTAAAGCTAATTGTTTTTCTCCCCCAAATTAAAACGGAACAGCAGTCGGCGTGACACCGAAGTCGACTTTATTTGGATTTTCACAGAACCGCCGTTATGACCTCGACTCGTCTTTGTTCTCGCGCTGATTGACGTTTTAAAAAACGGTTCAACCAGTGTCTTTGTGACGGCGATAAACCCTGAAGGCGGCGTGCTGCTGTCCCCGAAGAGCTTTGTACTCCGCTCCCCGGGGCGCGCCGAACATAAGAGAGCCATGAGTAATTCAGAGGAAACTGCAAAAAAAAAAGCCAAGTTCCGCTTGGCCGACGGACTGAAGACACTGCGGTGTTAATGATGAGCAGCCTTCTCCTCGAGTTACTGACTGGATGCTGCGGCTCGCGGCAGCTCCGATCAGAAGCTGTGATTTACTGAATCGCAGTGTGGCGATTGGCACTCTGCAGCCAGGCTCGTGGTCCCACCTGCTCTGGTTGAAGGTGTGGATCTTCACCCGGTGGTGCGTGTACTTCTGCAGGATCTTCTTTGTGTCCTCGTCCGTGTTGAAGGAGTTCATGAGGACCAGAGGGACGTCGGTGTTGTACGTCTTGTTCAGGTGCTGCAATAAAACCAAAGACAAACTTTGTTAAAAGCCTGACTTGAGCTGCAGCAGCTTGGATTTATGCTTTTAACCTAAATAAAGTTTAACTAAAGTTACTACAGGAGGTTTTTACCCTGTGAAAAAGAAAACAGGATGGGTGTTGGCTGGATAGTAACACTTTTCCTCTTTCAGGAGCTCTGTAAGTGTGTAATATGTTTGTGCATGACTGTGAGGCTCATTAGAAGAGCTTACGTTCCCCTCCTGAGCTCAAACACATCCTGACGCACTGCAAACACGCCGAACAAAAGGCCCGATTCACAGCTGTGCTGCCCAGCGTGTTGACAGTTTGTGTGCGTGGAGGCGAACCCACCAGGAGCGCACGGAGATCAAACCCTTTAAGTTCTTTAAAGACATCTGTGTGTTGATACTTTAAGTTGTCTTACATATATGTTTGCAGAAGCATTTAAATGGCAGAAATCTAAATTAAATCTTAAAATATGGCAGGTGTTGTTATACAAGGATTGTGAAGATGACAAAATTAAAAAAAAAAATGTTTTTATACATTAAAGAAAGTCACTTTCCCATAATCATGAGGAAACTGCCATGAAAAACAGGTGATCATGTAATTGTTGTGTGTGTGACTTTGTTAGCAAAATATCTCATGAACCACTGGATGGATTTTAATAAAATTGTCAAAGTTATAATTGGATGTGCGTTTACAGCTGAGGTGGATGTCACAGCTAATCAACACAAGAAAAACTATAAATCAATCTTTTTTTTTACAGATATTTAGCTGAAATCTGGTGTGGTAGTATCTGAGAGTGGATAACAAATCGCACAGCAATTCCTTCAAGGAATAATAGTTTCATTTTATACAAGTTGCAGATTGTCACAAACTGATTTTTCTACAAATTCAGTTTAATTACTCATCGGATGTTTCAGTTCGTCGCGGTTTGTTGCTGCATCCAAACTGGGCTGCATGACAACACAACATGAGTGACTGGTAGATTTTTTTTTTAACGATCAGCAGGTGAATGCGGAGCAATGCCTGCTGCTCCGTGGCGTTCAGCGGCGCAATGTTGAAACCAGATTCTGCTCAGATCACAATGTGGTTCGACAGGAAAAACAGTCCCGGCGCTAAACATTCCTGCGCTCCAATCCTGTCGTCCACTGACACAAAGCTGGAGGTGTCTCACTTTCCAAGACAAGTTGCTTTTGTAACTCGTGATGCACGGCGGTGATTTACGGGTACAAAAACAAAAAAAAAAGGTTTATCCTCCACTAATGTGGAAAAGTTGAAGATGTATCCTCTGAGCTCAAATACTTTTTTTAGATATATGATCCTGGATACTTCAGGCTCTGATCTGAACCATTTTCTCCTTTTTTAGCTCTGCAGGCTGAATGTTTCCCCCACAGAAAGTCACTCAGGTAAAAGCAGCGGGTCTTTCACCTTTCACGCTCTTGGCCTCTGTGGAAAATTGTCTCTGGCCTGAAAAGATCAGAGTTAAGCGTGCATGAAACGGCACGGCGCCTCAGAGGGCCGTTCTTTCTGGACCGGTGTGGGTTTAAGGGATCCATTTTCCTCTCCTCTCAACAGGGTGGTTCAGTGTGCAGGTAATCCGACCCGACCGGGGGAGGAAAACTGAGCGTGCTCTGTTCGGAGGGCAGCAGTGCCTCACGAGACTCTCATAAAAAAAGAAAAGAAAAAAATCATTTAAAAAAATGTTTAAAATGCACCACAGCCTCACACGCAGCATGACTCCATTTCTTAAAGCTCTGCTTCATTTACATCAAGTAAAACTGGATCTTCTTGCCTTTTTTTTCCCCCAAAAAAGCTGCTTTAACATTTAAAGATGGTGTTTGTTTGCTTTACATAATTAATACACATCCAATCAGCTGCAAGTAGGAGATAAGGTATACGATCGGCTCTAAATATCCCCCCCACACGCTCCTCTCTGAGCACACAGCCGTCTCTGTTTCCCTGCCAGCCAGCACACCAACAATTTCCCCTTTTACTGCATCTCCCCCAGAGAAATCACACGGAACTCCTTGCTTCCTTGCTAAAACCTTCGTCTCTCCTTCGAAAGTTAAAAAAAACCCAGTGAATTCGTTAAAGCGCTTGCTTTCCTTGCAGGACTGAATATCGCCCACTGCTTTTCATGCCAGAGTTTTAGACTGAGGTCATCTCATGATGAGAAGGGACAAAGTTGCACTCGTTTTGGTTGAATCTTGAAAATGATGATCTGCGTGACCTCATCCGAGATGTGTTAACTCCCTCTCTGTGTCGGAGGACTCTCAGCTACTACCACACCAGGTTTTAGCCCAATATCTGTAAAACCGGCTGAGTTACAGCCATTTCTGTGCTTGCTAAAAACAAAGGCATGCCTCCGAGTTCATTTTTATACATTCTTTCATTTCCTAAATCCGTTTGCTGGAACTCCTTTTGCAGGTCTTCCCAAAAACGACGAAACTGACATCACTTCCTGCTACGTCATGAGGGGCGGCGGTCTGCGCCAAGTTCCACGACACCTCACAGCCCGCCCTGCTGCTGAAGCTGAGCCCCGACCAGGAGCACCACTTACTGACGAAGGGGCAGGGACTAAAAGTTAAGCTGAAACTGATCGATTCACATTTAACTCGTTTTAGAAGCAAACTAATCCGAAGCAAGACTGTGAGACGAGGACAGCTCATCAGAGTCTCCACGCTCATTTATGCTGCTTTTAAAAGGAAAGAGTCATCTTTTCACCAAACAGGTTTGTAACAGAGGAGAAGAGTTTCAAGGAAAACAAAGACTCCAGTTTATTTTATCTCTGACAGAAGGTTGAAATTAGATCTTTACACACCCGGCACTGTCACACTGGTGGCTCCTTTCTGGTTCAACTCACCAGTCTAGTCCTTTTCAACACAAGCTGGTTTTAATTTCACAATAGTTCTTCCAGGAAGGGTTCGAATTCTGTTAAATAAAAGCAGCATTCCTTGAAAGAATAAATACCATTCACTGCTAAAACTTCGGCACGCAAGGCGAACATCTCACACAATCTGCTGGCGCTCAAAAACTATGTAGGGGAGGACGAACAGCTACTACCACACCAAATTTTACCTCAATATCTGTAAAACTGACTGAGTTGTAGCCGTTTTGTGTTCACTAAAGTCCCTTAATTGTGGCGGCTTTGATTCGGTTGACCCAAAAAGGTAGCCCAGTTATAGATGTACATCCAGAGATTACTTTCTACAAGCTTTATTGAAATCCTTTAAGTGGTTCTTGTGATATTTTGCTAACAGACACATGCAGTCTATTACATGGTCGCCCTCCTATCTTAGCAGCAGGCTATAAATAAAAGGATCTGAAATATGCCAACTCATCAGTGTGCTTTAAAACAAGTAAGATTCCCAGCAAAGATAATAGTTGCTGAAATCTAATAATGACTAGAGAGGTCTGAAAACTCAGAAATATAGCGACAAAGTGTCTAAGTTGGCAGCACTGCCTGCACCCGGACCCGCCTCGCTCTGCTCTGCTCTGCTTGGCTTTATTTGTTGAAAGCAGTGTCAGTTTAATCCCTGTGTCATAATTAGATTAGCTGGCTTTAACAAGACCACAACAAAACAAACAAACAAAAAAATTGGTCTTTTCTTCTCTTTTACAGATGACAGAACCCCATCCTGGCCACAATCCAAAAGAGTGATCTGTCATGGCGACAGAGAACTTTCATCCCTGAGTTTGGCTTCTTCTGCTATTAAAGACATTTTTATAATCATTAGACCAAGTCGTGGAGCTTATCAGAGGAGCGTAAAGCTGGTTTATCAGCCTGGTTAGCTTTTATCTTGATCAGCATTATTTGCTTTAGGTGCAAAGCTGGTTGATGAGTCCAAACAGTAAAGTTGTCGGCCGTAAACCAAAAATGATTAACAAAAAAAGCTCCAGAGTTGAGATAAACTGCAGAGTTAAGCCATAAAACAAGTAGAACATTATAGGATATATGTTTTGGATGACTTTATAATAGGGCTGAACAAAGACAAGGGAAAAAAAAAAAAAATCTGTTTTAAGTTTTGTTTTAAGAGCAGCACCAATCCTGTTAATAATCCGAATGATGACGTCAGACATAGAAACTCTTCCAGCGGGTTGGACCGAAGCATTTCTGTACCTCTATCTGCTGCACGGTCAGGTCCAGGAAGGTGTTCTCGTTGCGGACGCTGATCAGGCTCTTCGGGCCCTTGCAGCCCATGCTGGTGCCCAGACCTCCGTTCAGCTTCACCACCACCAGTTTGTTCAAGCTGTGGGCCACGTTCTCCGGCAGGCCCGGTGCGGCGATCCGGTCGTAGGGCTGGATCTGAACCATGAGGACGCACAGACACGGCAGATGTAAACGTGAGACTGTTCTGACTAGGAATTAAACGACAGCTGATGATCAGGGGAGGAAAAAGAGTTACAAATTGATAATTTGATCATCACAGTGCTCTTTTAAAGTGAAAGCTTCAAAAATACACGTATTTTCATTCAGGATGGAGACGATAGAAATAATGAGGCATAACACAGCAAGTAGTAACAGGACTCATCCTGCTTGAGTTCCTATTCTGTGTGTGTGTGAACCCACAAAACAGCTTTCGTGTGTGTGTGTGTGTGTATTTATTTATTGACTGGTCTGAAGGAGTGGTATAAAAGCCATCAACAACTTGGCAAACTGGTTTCTATAAAACCACAGAAAAAAATATTGCCTTGATGCAATGTTGGCCTCCACCTCCCCAAAGTTTAGCTCGGTGTGTGTAAAAATGACCTGAGTTGTAGCCATGTGTGTGTTTGCTAAGGTGGATTAGCTGTAGTTGCCATCTTGAATTGGGATGCCTCCTAATTTAAGCTGTAGTAGATGTACATCCAATGATTACTTACTGAGAGTTTAATTAAAATGGTGGTTTGTGCGATGTCTACATAAATAGTATACATTTTATACAAATATACACTTATCTGTACATAATATGTATATAATACACGGACAAATGTACACACACGTTACATAGTCGCCCTTGTTTCATGGCAGCGCATTGAGTTTCAGCTCACATTTCCTCCAGCTTGAATCAACCTCGATCTCTCAGCAGGATTGTTTAAAACTCTTTGCTGAAGCACTCAGGAAAATCGAATTTCAACCAGATATTACTACAGATATCTCTTGGTGGGATGAGTGAGAGCAGATGGTCCTTCCTGCAGAGTGTCAGCTCAGTGACAGCAGACACAGATCAGACCTGCTCTGGTTTTCAGCTTCTCGTCCTACATGGCCGCTGGGGGTAAGAAACGCAGCAAAGCAATCTCAACGCAACTTTTGCCAACTATCAGTTCTTTCCGAGAGATGGGAGGTTCCCGCCGAGAGAGTTTCTAAGTAAATGGGATAGCACAAGGTTGATTGCTTTACTTTCCCCAAGCCTCTCATCGCCTGGCTGGCCCTCTCGTGACGCCTCGCCTTCTCACACATCAGCGACACATCCTTGTTCATCCCTACAACTTTCATTTCATCCAGTCAGTTTTGGTGTTCTACCACTGCCTGTCTTTTTCTTTTAAAACAACAGAAACCACAAGTTTGTGTCTCACTTTATGCACATTTGTGTGAAGAAGTTTATTCAGTCAATAAAAGTGCGGTTTAGTTGAACAGATACTAAAGGACGGCCGACGCATGCCAGAAACACGTCTGGCATTACTCTGTTGATTTAAGAATAACCCATTGTGCTACAAGTACTTCCTTAAAGAACACGGAGAACATGCTTTTCCAGGTGATGAATGGTTGTTTGTCATAAAGAATAATGAGCATCCTGTTCTAAAACATCTGAGTGAACTCCCATTCTACAGAAATACAAAGTACAGGTTCACACCTGGGCATGTTTACTTTTTTACGCCGATGGCAGCAGAATAAACTAGCCTTAGTTTATCAGTTATCACCATAAAGTAACAACTAACGTTTAAGCCGCTGTTGCTGCCTGGCGGTCTGGGAAGGTCATTTTAAAACAATTCGGAGTCAATCTTTCGACAGAGGGAAAGATTATTCTTACGTGGAAAACATTTAAGGCAGCTCCCAAACTCCCCAGGAGCTTACATCTCAGCCAACTCACCCCCACCCACCCAGGGTCAGACTGTGCAATGGTGAGAAACTGCAAAAACACCAAAAGCTACTTTACATCTCCTACTCCATAGGGCTCAGGTAGCTGGTTAAACGCTGAAGTTGATGACTGCACGACTTGTTGGGAACTATCGCCAAAACAAGCTTCTTCTCTCTAAAAAAAGAATACGGCGGCACGGCTCAGCTTTACAAAGCTGCATGGATGTCTTTTGGACAGATGAGGACAAAGGAGACATGTTTGGCCATGAAGCACAGCACCATTTTTAACAAAAACCCAACACACCTGGATGACTCCAGGCACCTCGCAGTCATCGAGTCGACCGTGAACTCCTCTTTATTCTAAAAGGAAAACGGGAGGCGATCTGTCTGACAGCTAAAGCTTGGCTAAAACTGAGCCACGCAACAGAACAATGTTATCAAACACAGCGGCGAACCTACAACAGATGGGCTGAAAAAGGAAATGGAAACCAGGGTACTAACAGCGATCGAGTCAACGCCCAGACCACAGTTTGATTGAAAATCTTGTGGTGGGACCTATATCTGCAAACCTTGATGAACTGAAGTGACACCGAGAAGAATTTTGGAATCTAATAAAGACCAAATTACTTTTACTATATTCTTGAATCGACATAAGGAACAGTCTTTTTCCATGACTGTTTGATCCTCAGGGTATAATCACACCCTAATGAGATGTTTTAGTGTGACATCTATTCTGGTTGGTCTAACAGGTCATACAAGGAGCCTTATTATCCACCTCCTTCTGTGAAACGCTAACCAACTTATGCAACACATTTGCTAGACGTTACCAGCGTCTGATGAGTGCAGAAAGACACTCCTAATGACTTTCTTTCCGCTGTATTTCTTGTCTTACATTATGTTATTCGGCCTGCACACTCACTGCGCTGAGAGGTAACCGGGCAACACGAGTTGTACAATTGTCACAGGAAATGTGCGAATCACCGTACCAACAAGCCTCAACTAGAACAACCGTATAGTGATTGTTTTTTTTTTTTCTTTTCCCTGTGTTCTCCTCCTTGAGATGTGTAAATAGAACCCAAACATAAAAAGTCTGAATGAAAAATGTAAAAATAAGTAATTACAAGCACAGTAGCTAAAATGTTTTCATACACTGAGGATACTGAGCGATGAGACATATCAAGTGTAATTTTGTCCCATTCTTCCTGCAAACCATTTTTAAAAACAACAGACTGCTGTATTTGCTTTATTTCTGACCCGGTCGTGCATCTCTAATGTGTGCAACTATGGTTCATATCGTCTAAATTTTATATTCGAGTTTCTCTACAGCCTTGCACATCGTTTTAAAGCGGGGCTGCATTTCCTCGTGTTTGTACGGTGATGTTACTTTCTACCTCGGCCTCTCTGTGTGTGAACGGGGCAAATATTTTTAGTGATCACTAGCGAGTTGCAGTGCCTCAAAAGAGCCGCTTGCAGATAAATCGGGTCAACAAACACGCGACCCTATATGAAACACGGAGGGCGCGAACCCAGAGTTTTTATTATCTTAAAGACAACAGACTTACCGAGTCTTCTGGAGGTCTTTTTATCTTGATCCACTCCACAGAAGGCCCCTTCACCTGCAGGAATCTGTGGAAGAGATTCCTGAAGCCCTCAAAGTTCTTCCTGCACACCTGAAACACACATTTTGTTTTCAAGTCTTCATTCGCCAAAGAAATGGAGGTTTGCGAAGTCACTAAAACACAATGCAACACCTAAAATTACACCTCAACATTTGAAACAAGCAAACAAAAAAAAAGCCAGAATATCTAAAAACCTTGCAAAGTTTTCTGACTTACACTATTTTTTTTTCCTAACACACTTTTTCCCCACTCGTCCCACTAAGTTTTTTTATGAACAAGCTGCTGGGAAGACTTTAAACTCTGTTCTTGCTGCAGTTCAATGACAGAACGTCAAAGCCAAATTGTGTTGATGTAAAATCCTGCATAAAAAGAAGCACAGTTTTATGCACAATTTTAACCAAGTTCAGTCAATCTATTAAAAAAACTGAGCTCATCTTTAATAGAAAATGGTCTTAGATTGTAATTATTAGTGTATTGGAAGAAAAAGCACCAAATACATATTCATCTGATATCTGAAATCTTATCCACAAAATGACCAGATTCTGTCAGAGGAAAGTTACTTTTAAATATTGGAACATCATGTTTAGATCAAATGTTAAAGCTTTAACTTTGGTTGGTTTAAGAAAATGGAGCCACACTGCAGCTAAGTTTTCAATTTGTTCAGATAAGATTAAAAAGAAGATAAAAATGATAAAATCAAAAACAACAACAACAAAAAAGAGACTTAAATGCATTTTATAGTCTAATCAAATGTAAAAAACTAATGCATAATAAATCTATGAAAACTGATTTCGGCACAGAAACATGGTTTATGTTTTTGCACTGTTAAACAATTCAATTGGAGCAAAATTACATCTGTGTTCGTGCCCTTTGAGCTGCATGACTAACTGCAAGTAAGGAGGCTTTTATTTTGGTGAACTTTAGCGCGTGTGTGTGTCGTGCAGACCACAGCTGCATCTGATTTTCACTTATGACCTTTTTCAGTTTTTTTGCTTCATTCTTCTGCCTCTTGCAGCTCAGGGCTTCCTATTTAAAGTCAGAGGACGCTGACACTTCTGGATCTGAATGTAGTTGTTTGATACAAAACAGTCTAAGAAAAACGATGAAATGACGCTCCTTGGAGTTGTTTCGACACCAGGAAGCAGAATTTTTCCTTTTATTCGCCACTGTGGGGCTCAGAAGGGTTCACTCCCAACGCTGGAGTTTGTTACCAAACTGCTCGACCTGTCTTAACCAAACCAACCAACCTCGTGACTAATAAACTATTAGTCATAACTTTAGGTATGATTGTGTCATGTAAGCATGATCCTGTTTGGCGCTGCACTGCAGTGTGTGTGTGTCACAGTTGTGATTTCCCAGCATTGCACGTCACTGCCTCTAAATTACAATCAGATGGTCAGAGAGACGGAGAAGAGGGCGGGATGAAGGACTCGGCGTACCTCTTTATCTGCCGCGGCCCTGCCCAGCAGTTTCTCCAGCTCTTCATGCATGGAGCTCTCCAGCTGCTGCCGCATCATTTCCTGGAACTGAGCCATCACTTTGTAGGCCACTCCTTTACTCAGACCTGGGGAAACAAGATGGTGATAACCTTAAGGTTAAAGCTTTTTATTTTTTTCCTCTCCTGTCCCTCTGTTGCAGTAAAATGGATGTTCTCTCTCACATTCTGGATTCTCGAAATTTGTGTTTTTACGTGCCGAATTCCTGAACTGGGTGAAACAAATGTTAAAAGTTACAACAACCATTTGGTGAATTGAACATTTAAACATGTAATGATGAATTTGGTGTTATTGGCTAATGCTAAATATCATTTTAAAGAAATCAAAATGTGACAACTCTAAGGTTTAAAATGAGTTTATTTGACACTTGAAGTAGAAGAGCTTTAGATTTATTATTACCAAAAAAAAAAAACTTTCACTTTCACCTGTTTTTACTACACTTGGACAAAACACTGGGTGTCTTGAGGACGTCGGGTCGGATGAAACTTTTGGACAACCAGTTCTCCAGAATCTGCACCATCTTCACAACCGATTTATCTAAAGTAATTTTGGTTCTTTTTTTAAACATCAACTCAATAAGGGTCGCTTTCTTTTACTTCCTCTTAAGGCCATTCGAGGTCAGCGTGATGCCGTCACGCCTTCATAGTAAAAAGGTCCAACAGATGAGAAGTTCCACCGATGACTCAGAATTTAGAAGAACTGACGCTGATTTTAGGGAGGCACGTTGACGCAATGATTAAGAGACGTTGCCTCACAACAAGGAAGTCTCTTTTCCTGTGTCAGATTCCTTTGAATACTCCAGATTTTCCCTTTTTAAAATTCTAGTTTGACTTTTAGAAGTCTTTATGTGGACGATTTGTTTAAGTTATGTTTCAAGAAGGGATCAAGTATGTAATCTGTCATTATTACTGGTGGTGAAACAGGTTAGCAATTTAAATTCAGTCATGCCACCAGTTTGGAAACTGTCATCTAAACCCAGTTTGCTTTGACTTTCACTTATTATAGACGAGCTGAAAAGCAGAAACAGTAAAAGCAAAATCTCACAACCTGACACTGACAGCATGGCAAATAGTAAGGTAAAGGACTCAGCAAGATCCTGAGAGTTTAAAAAGACAACTGGACTTCTTTTCTTGTCAGATGAAAATGTTTTGCTTTTCACCCAAGAGGCTCTCTCAGTTCAAACTGGAAATAACAGGGTTGCAAAGCTAAAAAAAAAAACTGCATAAAAGACGAGTTTAGTCCCACTTCCTGCCCTCCTGAGGATTGTTAGGGTTTCTGTCAGCCTGGTCCTCATGAGAAGAGTTTTGGTTGCATAAATGAAGGTGTGAATTGGTGTGAAACTGACTGGTGACTCTGTTCACCGCCCCTCTGAAACCACCCATCTTCTCTTTCCAAAACATGAACATTAATGTCCTGAAAGGAGGGGTCCTTCATCTCTGAGGTGCAAGTGGACAGCTGAGCCTTGGCCTGAAGTGCCAAGTGGCCTGGATTGTGCCATGAATCATGGCCTCTGTATGGTTTGAAATGCACCAGGACGTCCCATTTGGAGAAAATCCTTCAGAGTTTCTTGGTTAAACTTGCAACATATTTTGGTTTTCTTTTGTTTTTCTCTCATCAAATGCAAAAATATGGTCATCCTTCATGTCTCTGCATGTCTCTGGGGTATCTGAAAAACACTCAAGGATTTTTGAGCAACTCAATCTCTCGACAGGTGCGTGACACAACACAGGAGAGCCAGTCCTTCAGGCCAAGACTCAGCTGTCCACTTACAGCTCAGAGACAAAAGACACTCCTTCGAGGACAGAGAAAGCAGACACTAAGATAGATTGAAGACGGGCGCTTTCATAGAACGGGTTTGCAAAATGGCTGCAAAGAGCGGTCCATCTTTAAGCTGGCTCTGACCTCTCATAAATCATTAACGGAGCATGTACTCCTTAGACGTGAGCTTTCAGAAATGAAGCGAGTTTCACAAAACAAAGGGAGCATTAGTGTCGTGTTTTGGCTTTCCAAAACTTATAGAACCGCTTTGGATCCGATTCCCCATTCAGTTTTGATTCACACCTTTGTGAATGTGACCAAACCTCTTACGTTGTTCATCCAAGTACTGGATGAATGAAAACCTACACACACCTACAACTAGCTCATGTTCCATCTCAGACCAATAAATGTTATCAATGGGTGCAATAAACCAAAACGCACCTCTTAGAGTTCATGATGGTAGTCTTTGTCGTTCATCACAGGACAATAATAATAAAAAAGTGTTAAAAATAAACAGCACTTTAAACTCTGACTGTTGAGGAAGACTTTCCTGTTAACTCCATTTGTCAAAACAGAACAGATTTTGTGCTTTTAGTTGTCATCTGAGACTGACAAATTGAAAATAAGCAACAAATTTAGGTTTAATTTAAAAAAAAAAGTAATCATCAGTAAAAGGGTAACATGATGGTAATCTTTAACTCAGCAACCGGTTATCCAGCAGCGCAATAAAACCCATTTTATTGGTCTCTAAAGTTAGAAGGCAACAACCTGTATCTGAAGGAACAGGGTTATAGGCAAGTCTTTCTGTGAAATCCACAGGACGGCATAAACGCAAACCCTACAAGGTTTCAGACAGGATCAGACCAATAAGGATCCACAGATACTGGTGAGATTTCACTGTAATTAAAATGCTGATTTCTATTCACTGAATGTGGGTGAAACTGGCTGAAGTTTGCTGAATAAAAAAAATTAAAAAAAATTTAATCCAGTCACTTGTTGGGAATTTTAAAAAAAAGGAATCCGACCCATTTGTCCAGGATGGTTGTCCCAAACTGAGATCAATTTAAGATAAGCAAGCTACGCAAATGTTAACAATAACCACCTCTTAATGTCACAGCCTCACATATATGATCAGAACACATCACAGCCACAAAAGCCTGAAATACAACCAAGGAATCTTTGAGGGATTAAAAGGAAATAAATCAACACGAGCTGAACCCTGAAATCTGCTGCCTTTCAGCACATTTGATGGGCAGCGCTCACAACTTTTACTTGTAAATGATTAGCTGGCTGGCAGCTTAGAGCTTATGGAAATGGCACAAAGAGGGAAGTGCCTTGGTAAAACAAATCCAGCAAGGACAGGAGAGTTAGATCCACAGGAAGAGCTCATTTAGAGAACTTCAAACCAGAACTTGAACTGACTGCATGGGGGGGAGCCTGATGTTTGCAAATAAAAGCCCAGAGGTTAAGCAATACCAGAGTATGGTTGTTGTACTACCATTTTTTCTCTAATGAATAACAGTTTAATGAGATAATTAGACTGCAAATACATGTCTGTCAGATGTTTAAGGTGAAAGTCTACAAGTAAAATTAGAGCAAACGCACAACACTTACCTTCCACATATTCTGCCATGATTAATCTACCAAACCAGTGACCAGTTCAGCAATAAGTAGGGTTAAATCCCGAGCAGAGTGAAAGGAAACGCTTCTAGTTAGATATCCCCCAGAGCACAGGCAGCCAAGATCCGAGGGGTCATTGAACGCGCATCCCGTCAAATGAATGCGAAAGTTTCCTGCGGGTTTCTCCTCGTCTCAAAGCAAAAAGGGACTCGTACATTCATTCATCCATTCATTCACGAGTGAAGGCCTCTGAAACGAAGGTCCGAACGAGAAGTCATACCGTCACTCTCACGCGCTCATAAAGAAACCAGGAAAGAGTCAGGTTGGTTCATCCCGCTCAAGGTTGCAACATAAACGACACTGGATATGGTCGGGTATTTCACTGCTTCCTTGCTCTCCTAGCCTCATCCTCGCAAACCACGTCACAATTTTTGGGTGTGAATTTAGAAAAAAAAAAAAACTCTGGGTCGCATTATCCCACAGCCTCCCTCCTTCCCTCCCTCCCTTGGCTGCACGCTTTAAAAGAAAGAAAAAAAAACACTTTATCAAAGAGTTTATCACACCGCCACCATTCCTGTCAATGATTCCCCGTTTAAACCCCACCTCCACCTCCTTATGTCCTGCCTGAACGCAGAGCTCAGGCAGACTGCAGAGATGAATGATGGATGGACTCAGGGGGGGGGACAGCGTGTCCTTCGAAAACAGCCGCCCGGGAGGACAGCTCAAATTAACCGCGGTCCTTAAACGCACCCCGGAGGTGACCGTCTGCTTTTTGCTACGTTTCGTCAAAAAAATTCTAAATTTAAAAAGCCCGAAAGCTAACAAGAAAAACCGACCCACGCTGGCTCATTTCTGAGTGACCTGCCGAGCGATAAAGTGGTCAAACAATGTCAAACTCCGAGGCTTTTTCTTACTGTTTGACCGGAGGATGCTGGCGGAGAAGTCGTCGGGGTCGGCCTGGTTCTGGTTCTCCCACAGCGCTGAAGGGCAACAGGAGACAGCAAATATTTATCCTTCCTGTCAGCTTCTCCTCTTAAAATACAATGGCAATGATGCGTTTTTGATTCTTCCCTGGGGGAGAAAAAAAAAATCGCAAAAAGGTTAAAAACGGAGAACTTATAGGGGTGAATAGTTTGGAGATATTTCACATTTAAGTGGCATTCCGAGCAAGGGCGAATTGGAGCCAATGAGAACGCTTCGTTTCGGTGACGTCATTTAAGACAACCAATCATCTTCTGCAACGTCCTTGCCATGGATTTTTGTTACAATTCCGGGTTGAAAGTGGTTAAAATGTTTGCAGCTTGGTTTGTTCGTGGGAGGAAAAAAAAGGGTCGTTCGCGCCGACCTTTAAAATGTACACATTATTTACTCGTCTGGCATGCATTTTAAAGTTTAACCTTCTGCGCTTCATCTTAGAGAGATACATTTCCCTGCTGCATTTGGTGCCTTTAGGAACTCAAACAATAACAGATATGATCCTGATTAACTGCAGCAGAGGTGTTACATAAACAGCCCTGATGCTGCTGAGAAGTAAAAATGAGGAAATAATGCCCCTTTCTGGTAAAACTGTGTCATTTCACTAATCTAAAAACATTTGAACCCTTTAAAATCATTAAAAGGCAATGCGCACACGCTTATTATTGAAGACAGTTGTTTAATATGTAAAATAATAATAAAAAAATGTTTTAATCAGTATTTTTTGAGTGGAGAGGCTTGGAGAAGTTGTTAAGAGTTAATGGATCATTTCATATATAATTAGGTTAATTGGAAACAAGTTAGTGGTAGATGTTGACAAGGTTTTACAGAAAGAAAATTTTGACATTTTGGGCTTTTTCTTTATCAGTTTTATAACCTAAAATTATTAGATACCAAATTGTCTTTAGGTTTTTTATGTGCATCTATAGAAAACATTTGTTATTAAAATATAATTAAACAAAACAGAAACCTATTAGGATTAGTGTGTATTCCATAAACGTTTTAAGAGACAAAAGGCACCGTACCACCCTCTACATCCCTTCATCACAGCCTCTGCAGCCACTCCAATTGCAAACTTAGTATCATGTTTAGAATATCCTAAATCTCTACTTTAATACAGGAGAAGATTAAAATTTAAGACTTTAAATTGAACTTTGAGGCACCAAACACTTTCATATGCACAGGACTTTACTGTGGATAGACACATAATGATCATAATTATTGTCAAAAAAAGCCATTTATATGACACCAAAACCAAAAATGTAAACCAAATAGCTGCTCTGTGCTCAGCTGTGTTTTAAAAGAACAAGAAACAATTACATTGTTTAGGTTTTTATTGTTATATTATCCATTACAGTGCTTGAAGACTTATTGCATCACTGACCATACGCAGTAGTCATTCATTCACTCACCTCCACAGAATGAAGTTTGGAAAATACTGTAACTACAGATGAAGTTATATCTGTGCTTTGAGGTATGTAGCTGCTCTGATGTCTATTAAAAAAAAGAAAGAAAGAAAGAAAGAGAGATACTAATCCTGTCCATTCACTTGCATCCAAAACAAAGATGCATTCTTTGTTTTTTCCTCAGTCACAGAACAAGTCTGGGCTCAAATCCAATGCCTTTTTTTTTTTTTTTTTTTAAAAACGCACAAATATAAATCCATCTTTACACTCATAAAGACTGACTTTCTGCATGCAGTGATGAAGGAGTGGATGGCATGCTTCATCACAGGCGTGCCTCTGGAGTTTTGGGTCCGTCTGTGTGCTGGAGTGGATGGTCCAGTCAAACTCCCAGGAAAGCCAAAGCCGTGTCCCTCTCCTCCACCAGCTCCGCTGCTGTGGTGTCCAACTTCGACTGAGAAAAGTCGTTGATCTCCAGACCCTTCACAATCTTCCAGGTCTTGTCCTGGAAAGGAAAGAGCACTCCTTCAGTGTGTTTTATGTAGACACATACAGGTGCTGGTCATAAAATTAGAATATCATGAAAAAGTAGATTGATTTCAGTAATTCCATTTAAAAAGTGAAACTTGTATATTATATTCATACATTACTTACATACTCATATTTCAAATGTTTATTTCGTTTAATTTCGATGATTACAAATGAAAATCTCAAATTCATCATATCAGAAAATTAGAATATTACTGAAGACCAATAAAAACAAAGGATTTATAGAAATGTTGGCCAACTGAAAAGTATGAGCATGTACAGCACTCAGTATTTAGTTGGGCCTCCTTTGGCCTGTATTACTGCAGCAATGCGGCGTGGCATGGAGTCGATCAGTCTGTGGCACTGCTCAGGTGTTATGATAGCCCAGGTTGCTCTAATAGTGGCTTTTAGCTC
>NC_051451.1:12982267-13040448 GCF_001649575.2 Kryptolebias marmoratus
TAAACATTTGAAATATATGAGTTTGTATGTAATGTATGAATATAATATACAAGTTTCACTTTTTAAATGGAATTACTGAAATCAATCTACTTTTTCATGATATTCTAATTTTATGACCAGCACCTGTACAGTACTGCAACTTCGTCTATGGCCATTTTACTGAAAGCGAAAGGATGAAATGACATTTATCTACGAATAAAATCTTGAAAGCGTGGTTCACAGTGTCACTCTAGAGTAGTTTAATGGCAACTTTCAGCTAAACAAAAGAGGAGTGAAAACAAGGGTGGTACCTGGATCTGGACAGGAAATGAGTAGATGAGGTCTTCTGGGACTCCATAGGAGTTTGCAGAGGAGTAGATACCCATCGAGGTGAACTCACCCTGAGGAAAAGAAAAAAGGACAATGTGTCAAAAATGCATCTGAAACAATCCAAAAGAGTTACATATTAACCAGTAAGTCACCCGATTTAAATGTAGAGTTGATCACAAGAAGTCATAATCAACTATGGGATGAGATGTGTGCAAATTAAACCGTGTTCATGTTATGAGTGATACTTTCTTTGTAGGAATTATTTCAAACATTGTAAACAGCTCGTGTCTAAAACCTTCCTACCATTGCTGGACTATGATGTTGTTGTTTATAAGAACGCCCCAGCCAGCTCTCTGCACATGCTGCATGATGCTCAGCGTGGAGCATTTTAATTTATAACAAAATGTAATCCTCTCACACACCACTGTACCCTATAATCATTGGTAAAATAGCCATCATCATCATCTTACCCGCAAGCTTTTATACTGGCATAAAATCATTTACAAACGGATTCTTACCGTTTACAAATCCATCCTAATGAAAGTAACAAAACTGTGAGTATGAGCTATATGACAACAAATGAGATACTTCCTGCCTAAACGTTCCTGTTTTAGGCCCGTAATGTTTGTAAACATGGGGTTTACCTCCGGGGTGCCAAACCAAATGTCTCTCATGTGGTCGCAGACGGCCTTTGCTGCAGACATGGCGCTGGACAACTTCCTGGCCTTGATGACTGCAGCACCTCTCTGTTGAACTGTCTGAAAGAAAATAAACAACAAGGAAAAAAAATAGATACTAATGTAAGAAGAGTGGAGTATATAGAGCTCACGTTGTCAAAAACACCAAAGTTAATCGGGTTTTAAAAAAAAAACCATTTTGTGTCTTTTTTAATCAAATCTGGCTGATCGGTAAGAATCCGTTTGTAATTCTGGATATATGGAGTAGTCATTTCCTCACAGCTATGAAGTCTCCATGGAGCCAAGCATCATCCTTGACTGCATCGAAGCAGGCCAGCTCACTGCCGGACATGTTGACCCTGCAGTGGTGCACGTCTGGGTACTGGGTGGACGAGTGGTTGCCCCAGATGATAACGTTCTTCACGTGAGTGGCAGGAACTCCACAGCGCATTGCCACCTGCGGGACGGAGAGAAAATTAGGCTTTTGCAGCTGATACGTCTGAGTTTGAAGCTCAAAACGGAGCTAAAACTGAACCTGAGAGCGAGCCCGGTTGTGGTCCAGGCGGGTGAGGCAGGAGAAGTTCTCTTTGGGGATGGAGGGAGCAGACTTTGCTGCGACCAGACAGTTGGTGTTGGCAGGGTTTCCTACTACCAGCACCTATAAACACACACACAATGAGACCACTCCTGTCTTGAAGCAAGAAGGTTGCAGGCTTGAAACTTGGCTGGAGCCTTTCTACATGGAGTTTGCATGTTTTCTTTGTCAACGTGTGGATTTTCTCAAGGTACTCCGGTTCCTCCCACAACCTAAATACAAGCATGTTAGGTTAAGTGGCAGGGGGGCATGGCTGTTTGGATCTATATGTCTCATTTTGTGACTGCTGGGCATGGACTCCAGCTCAAAGAGAGTGAAGGAAATTCATGGATTAGTCATAGGTCCTTGTAACTTGACAATAGTGCCACCCTCTAAAGCACATTTGTAATATGCCATCAAATTAAGCTTTGGAAAATATTTCCACCATACCCCTCTGCTTTGTTTCTGGCCCCAGAAACAGGTTCATGTCCTTACCTTGACGGTCTTCTTGGCGTATTTCTCCAAGGCAACTCCCTGGCTCTTAAAGATGGCCACGTTGGCTTTGAGCAGGTCCTTTCTCTCCATGCCCTCCTTCCTGGGCATTGAGCCCACCAGGATGGCCACATCGAGGTCCTTGAAGGCCACCTCCTCCTTGTCTGTGGGGACGATCTCTGTGGGAAGGGCAAAGGGCAGCTTCTTGATTTTTTGTTACACAATAAGCCCCCAAAACCTCAGGATAGGACTTATTAAAGTTTTTGCTATAAAAATAGTTCAATTCATATACTGCATAGCCTATATTTTCTTCTTAATAGTAAACAGAAATACACTTGTATAAGTTTAAAATGTATGGCAGTCTTCTGTAAAATTTAAAGCATGTTGAGCTTAAATTTCCACTGAAGTTCACCTTTCATCTTCAGATAACATCTTTATAGACATTTCTCAACAAAACATGTCATTTCACATCTAAAAACAACAAAAGAAGCTGAAATCTATTATGTTATTTGGTGTTCACTTTATATCAAATGCCATTTCATGTCATGATAAGCCTTAACTCGTACACGGATACAATACCGAGAACTGCATTTAGAAAGCATCTCATGCACTGCCAGCGGAGTATCAAGCCCATCTCCGTGCGCGAGGCACTGTCTTTGCACTGTAGCTGGTTAATAGGGGGGCCTCTCAGCCTCTGTTTAAACAAAGCTATCGCCTGCACCCTTTCATAGAAGGAACAAACCCAGGTCACAATGGCTACGGCGCATAATGGCTGCTGGGGTTCCAATGATGGCACAAAAAAAAAAAAAAAAAACGGCTATTAGAAATAAAGGTCAAGTGTGTTTATCAATCATCTCAAAGGGGAAGAAGCCCTAATTATGGGTTTTATCAGCTGATTAAATATGTTTGGTTTAAGCTACAAAACTGACCCAGAACATTAATAAATGGCTTCAAATTTACACTAAAACTAACCACACGGCTGCAACTTCTCTTCCTTACATAACCAAAACCTTATACACGTGTATAATCACTTAAAAGTCCCAAAAAACACTGAGCCTGGTCACTCGAGATCACATTAACTAATTAATGCTCAATTAAGCAAACAAACACTGTAATTCCACAGTAGAGATCTACTTTTTATACAGATTTAAAGCACTATAATAGTCCTTCACTATGGTTTGACTGCAATATGTTCTTATTATTTCTGGCCAAATGGTACCTAGAGTTGACAGAAAGCTGCACATTTGACTAAGCCTTTATGTTATGTGACATTTGATGGTGACAAGACCGCTCACCTCCACCCCTCCTGCAGTCAGCTGTGGTCAAAGGTCAAAAAAGGGCCCAATTATGACAGAGTGGAAAGCCAGACTACAATCTGATCTATGCAATATTCAATATTTTGAGACAGAAAATCACCACCTTAATACGGGAATATAACTTACCAAAACTCTTTAGATATCTCTTTAGAAAATACTGGTTTTCGACAAATAGTACATAAAGCTTATTGAAAGTAATGTGTAAATATTCAGATTAGCCCAAATTGTTTTTGCAAGAGAGAAACAGCCAGTAGTTAAGTAAACTATATAGTGCGCATGTTTATGGAAAGCTGTTATAATTGATGGTGATCTTTGAATTTTGTCATCTCACCCATGTTGTCACCTTTTTAAAATTGTTTACCTCTCAGAAGTGGGAGGGCACAGTCCTGCAGCTCCATGACAACACCTTCCAGAACCGGCAACATAGGCGCGATATCCAGAAGGAGCAAGATGACTGGCTGGCAGAAGAAAAGAAGAGAATAAAATAAAATGGAGTAAAATCAACAAAAACACACTCAACTAAAAGCCCTCGGTTTTAGATATTGCTCCATGTTTGGTTGACTGTAGAGCAGAATGTGAATGCCTAAACCATACGGCTCACTGACAATTGAATATGCCAGATGGATCAAGTGGTTTTAAACATGGGCTAAGTCTCTTGGCACGAGATCCATCTCGCTTTCAAGGACAATCCTGGCTCGCCAAGGGCCACGCTGGATGAGCGAGTGCAATCTGATCAACTTCCACATGGACAGTGCCACCCCCCTCCAAGAAATGGTGTGGGACATTTTTAACATTCACAGCTGTTTTCTGGTGCCTTTTCACACCCCCCATCTTTGAACTTCTTATTGAGAAAGGATTTCGGTGTGCTGTGAGTGTAACACAAAAGCCTTCTTTACCTGATCAGTGCCAAAAACATCTCCCTTGGCAATGCTTAACAACAGGGAATAGGCAATCTGCCCCGCAGCGCCTGTCACCAGAACTCTAATAGGCTCAGACTGCAAGACACAAAGAAAAGAGAACAATTAATGTCGATTTCACAAAGACAGCATTTATGACAGCAGCAGTTAATTTTATCAGTGCACTTTGAGTGGGCGTCTATTTTTTGTCAGCAGGATTTACCAGAGCAGGGGGTCAGGTTAAAAATAGACCCCTATGACCTCCATTAGGAGCTCACTGTTGCATAACAAAACCAGGATAAACTTAGGTTATCAGCTGATTGCCATTCATTCAACCTTTCCAATCACCAGGCAGTTTTAGAGTGATTGATGTGCACAAATTACCAGATTTGTAAATGAAATAACCAATAAGAATCACTCAGTGTGTCTTCTTTTCCAAGTTCAGAATTGTAAACATATATTTGTACACCCAGTTTAAACAAACTTTCTGTAACTGTTTGACTTCTTTTTCGACTGGTAGCTTAAATAGCTATTCACAACGCTGAACTGTACAAAATTAGGAGAGTAATAGCTCGGACAGTCTACTCACCATCTTGTCAGAACAGCTCGGACTGTCCTCCCCCACTTCTGCTTAAAACTCGTGGGCACTCCTATTTAAATCCTCAGGTCATCGCGACACTTGCAAAAGCCGCACGGCAGTTTGGCCATGCGGGGAATTGTAGTTTTAAACATAAAAACCCCACGTCGTCTTAAAGATAATTTGTTTGCACGCAGTAGAAACGAATTGTATGGCGGAAACACGCTTAGCTGCGCTAGACAGGGGCTGCATAAATCCCGAGGTCACTTCTATTTAAGTCCTCAGCGCGACACTTATAACAATCGCACGGCCATTTTGGCGTTCTGGGGATTGTAGTTTTAGACCGAAAAGCTCTAACTCGCCTCCAAAATACATTGTTGCTACTTAACAGAAACGTTTCTTTTGGTAGAAATACACTTAGCTACGCTAGGCAAGCGCTCCTGTATGTTATTAAATACAAATAAATTAGATAGTTGCTTTTACAGCTAGCTGTTTAGCAATAGCCCTTGAAGTATCGCTTCGGGTTGCTTAGCAACGTTGTTCTGGGTCGCAGAGAGCAGCTAGCTTGTAGCACGAAGGTTTGTAGCTTAGCCTTCTGTCAGAAAAACACACGGAACACCGACTTGTGCGAATTAGCACAACAGTAGCTAGAACGTAACCTGTCTACATGTGGGGTTGAGAGTGACAAATAGATTTTTTTTTAAATTGAAAGACAGTAAAGTTTGGCTCAAAGTTGGATAGCGTTAGGTGTCAGAGAAAAGAGCATGTGTTAACTTTAAACTAAAATATCGAAGACAGCAACTCCATAACTTTTTAATTCTTCGTCAAGGAGATAATAAAGGTAAGGCAAATTTAACCTATCCTCTCCTTTCATTGCCCTCTTTGTATTTGTGCTAAATTTGAATACATCTTTGAACTTTTGTGCAGGGACTCTTTCTATCTGCTGTCTTATTTCAAGTGACAATGACCCTCTTATATCTCCAGTATGAGTGAACATTATTATCAATATATCTGGAACAAACAGCAAACCTGCTTGTGTTTAAATGCTGGACCATCTTTGCTGTAATAGATTGTAATGTAGCTGGTTGAAATCAATCTTTATGTAGACTTAAGTTGCCGTGCATTTTATATTTGGCTCCAACTTTTTTAATGCATTCATAGTCTGTGTGGAGATGACACTATTTAGGATTACACTGGCCAGTTACAGCTTTAACACTCAGCTGTTTTATGCAAAACAAGGCAGGCTCATCTCCCACAACAATTTGTGATAGATTCAATATAATGTTTTTTATATTCACAAATTAAGACAGTATTATGAATGGCTACAGGACAGTGCACATGCATACTTATCCTCAGTTTAATGAGCATGTCTTGTACGCTTTTTAAAGTTTGCTTCAACATTATTCATCAACAAGTAATTAAAGATTTTTTAAAGCCGTTTCTTTAAACCTTTAGTGATGTTTAGGCAGCAAAGCCACAGTTTCATTAGTTTAAACTAAAGCCTGCTCAAATATCAGCGTGAGTTTCACCAACAAGACAAACATCCAGTTTTAAAATAAATGACATAATGTTTTTTCTGGGTTTTTTTTTAACAGCTCTGTTAGTACCTGAAAATTCACATTAGGCTTTTGTTAGTAATTACACAGAATCATAAACATCAACAATAAAAAGCCACTTATTGACCACTTTTGAACAATTTCTCACAATTTATATGTGTTGCTATTTGTTTTTTTATATATTTTTTCTTCATATTTTGTTTCAAAACAAATGTTTTCTTTTTTTTTTTTGTCATGATTATTTATCTCCCCCCTTGCTCTACCTTTCCCTTTCCCTTGAACAACCTTTGCAGTTTGTTTGCACTTACTTTAAACTTTAGAGACAACTGACTGGAAACCAACACCTTCTTAAATCTTTTTATTGTTTTTAGCTGACACTTGTCTCGTTAGAGCCTTGATCAGCCTGGCGATTCTCCCAGCGTCACTAATTTGGATAAATAAAATCTGCGCAGGTAAAACTTTGTCTTAGAAATGCAAACTACAAGGTGATTAGTTTTTCATCCCGATTTTATAATTCAATTTTTTTTTACTTTTTGGCAGAAAAATAGGGAAAATCTATTTGTTTAGTTTTATTTTTCTAATCATTCTCTTATTGCATGAACTGCATGAACATTATCCAGGATGATGGTTTCATGATATTCACTGACGGTAGTAGTCAGGGACCGGTTTAAAATAATATTCTCATCTTTCCTGCTGTTTCGTTTTTAAAGGCAATCAGACAAAACCAACATGAACCCGGTTCATCCTTGCGTCTTGCGTCCTCACCTGCCAGTAACAGGAACTGCTTCTTTTCTCAAGAAGCCTCTGTGTTTGAAAGCTTCATTCATGGCTGTTTGAAGCAGCTGCTGCAACCTGGCGGTGCTTTTCTCCCGCTCCAGATTTGTTTTTATCCCACTGTGTGACAAACACTTGTCTGTGGGTGTTGGTATGAGACAAACAGGTGCTCACAGCTATCTGTGGCACTCTGCTGCTGTGTGGACTCACATTATTTATAAAAACACTGAACTATGTCAAATGTTCCACTGTCTGCTTCATCTATCTATCTATCTATCTATCTATCTATCTATCTATCTATCTATCTATCTATCTATCTATCTATCTATCTATCTATCTATCTATCTATCTATCTATCTATCTATCTATCTATCTATCTATCTATCTATCTATCTATCTATCTATCTATCTATCTATCTATAAAAGCAGAAAGTTCACCCCCTCAAATGTGTTTGTTCCTTTTGCATTCACACTTGAGTTCATCTGTTTACCTTATTTTTGGGGGGAACAATTAGAGGGGGGAAAAAAACCCAAACCGTCATCTGAAAATAAAGAAAGTTGGACAAATTAAATATTAAATTGAAATACTTGTTAGGACATTTAACATTTAAGCAAGTTATCTTCACAAGAATGGATAAAAAGACCTTAATAAACACAAAGTAAACACAAGACTGAGTGATTTTAGCTTAACGTCACCATTTGGTCAAAAAGACATTTCCAAATGAATTAATTTTGTTTCTTAAATTAGCTAATTATTTGTTTTGTGTGTAAATCCGACCAGATGTTGCCCATAAACCAGAAAGTGTCTGTTTTAGTAACTATTTTGTTATTTAGATTCTTTCTTCCTCCTTATATCGAAGGGCATCCCTATCGACAGGCCAAAGGAAGCATTTTTTGTGTTTGCTTTTCCAAAATATTTTGTGTGAGCAGATTTGTTAGCCCTTCAATGCACCGTGCATGTTCAACAAAAATCACCTTCAGTTTCAGCGAACAGAAGACGCACGACTGCTGGGACCGTGCACATTTCGAAAGAATCTGTCGTTGCCGTGACTCTTATTCCACACGTCAGGCGTCGGTGTTTATTTTCGTCTCTGGCAGTCTCCACAGTCGGGTTGACATGAGGGGATTAGGCGCACTTTTGTGTCTGCAAAAAGGAAATCGGAATGAAAGTAGAAACAGCAGCGGGACACACGATAATATCTGGTGCCAGTTTGCACGCCAGCCTGATCCTCTGTGTGCGAGTGCTGTGAAAACAATCAGCATTGTGGGTGTTTTGTTTTTTTTGTCCCACCCAGTAGGTGAAACCAGGAGCAAAGCACAGAAGCAAAGGGAGGAGGCAAAGTTCACATGTGCACAAATAAACAACTGGATTGTGCAGTGCAGAAGTGCAAATAGCTCAGTGGGTTTTACGCATACATGCATTTTCTGTCATCCTCTGAGCTGTAAAGGTGCTGATAAGTGTGCAGCATCGCTCCTCGCCTCCTTTTTTTTAGCGTTCCTTCATCACTTCACCTCCTCTTCTCTGTCCTGTGTTATCTCATCTTGTTCTGCTCCCGCACTTGTCCCTGCAGAGTGCACCTGAGTGACACCTCCCCCCCCCCCACACACACACACACACACACTCGTTATATCGGGGACAGGAGGCAGATAGAGCCAGCAAACCCTCCGGCCTCAGTATTATCTGTCTTATCTGTCTTACTAGAGACCAAATAGCCCTCACGGACTCCCAGCAAATTCAATTAGAAAGCAGGCTCTGTTCAAACGACAACAAAAAAAAAAAAAAGTCACAAATGCATCATATTCAGCACTATCTCCCATCGCGTCTTACGTCTGTTATCCCCGTCTGTTATTCACCACCTTATTTACTTTTTAACATATCTGTGTTTTAGCAACGTCGTGTTTCAGGCAGATTAGTTGATGAAGCTTTAGATCAGATGTTTTTGTTCTGTCTTATCCACATCCTAATACAGACAGTAGGTGTGTAAAATGAACCCATACGGCCCCACATTGTCATTTTGCTATTATTTGCAGTAACAGTCTCAATGCACTAGGCGTCAGTATACAGTTATTGATAAGCAGTCCCAGAATTCTGAAAGAGGTGTTGATGGACTTCCTCGACTGGAATCTCTTCATCAGCGCTTGATGCTGCAGCAGATTACAACCGGACAGATGACAGTTCTCAGTCTCATACTGACATTTGATAACTATGTTAAAACCCAATGTCTCAATGCCCTGTTTGCTTTGTTTGACAAAAATGTCTGGGGTTTGGTCAGTATAAACAAGAGTGAGTTTTGTCTAAAAGCCTGCTGAATGTTTCATCGGACATAAGAAGATGTTCATGTTAAAATAACCATTAAAAAATACTGATTCAAATCCTTTGTTTCAAACAAAGTCGCAGCGTTCCTTGAATTAATAAATCACCCTCTTCCTTTCATGCCAGAGTTTTAAACTAAGATCGTGTTATGACAAGAAGCTGTTTCGGTCAGACATTTTAAATGGCGTTATGCGCAGTCTCGTTGTGTGAGATCTGTTGGTTCTCTGAGTATGTTTTGAAGATGACTCTCAGATACTACCACACCAAATTTTATTTCAATATCTGTAGAATTGGCTGAGTTCTAGCCATTTTAGTTCTCCCAACCGTCAGACCTGTTTTGTGTTTGTCACTTTTAGGACGTAGCCTTGAGGCATGCGGATGTATCCAGTCGGCCTTCATGTGTCTGTGTGCCTTTCACTGTCTGTGGTTGAAACCTGAGAGGGACTTTGTTTCAAGCCAAGTACTGGCACACTGCGGATGAACAGGGAAAAAAGAAAAAAAATCTCAGTCAGAAAGAACACAGACCTCTGCAAACAAACTAACTCACGTCTTGGCTCTAAAGCAGAACTATTCAATTAAATCTCATAAAGCATACACGCCAAGCCTTCCTCTTAGGTGTATGTCACTCCCTGCAGCTCTCTCTCCTTTCCCCCCCACACCCCCAGAGGTGTTTGCACAGGGAAATGGTCCGTGAAATGGGTTTGATGGGATCAAACTCCATATTAAGACAAATGCATATTTCATAGCAGCTGATGGACTGATTGACGGGGCTGCATCTTCATTTCTTTTGTGCGTCACTGCCACAGATCTTTATCAGGATCGGTGATACGAAGGCTCATAACTTGGAAAGGAGTTGTTCACCTGTCGTGTCATGACTTTGAATAATTTCTGGATGGATCCGAGTGTCTCACGGTGTGTTTTTGTGCTCTTAATGGCAACTTTTTTTCACATTTGTGAGCGTGACCACAGGGGGGCAGTAGACTGTCACATGTTGCTATTGTGCAACTGTCCTGGCTGGGTACTCTCTCTCTCTCTCTCCTCTGCTGTTGACTGCAACCATCACAGTAAAAACTCACTGAAGGATGACCAAAAACTGCAGCAGCAACAGTCTCCGGGTTCCACAGCCAGTTGACGTGGCAGCAAACCTGCATAGAGGAGGGTGGAATGTTGTTCATGTCAATGCAGCTCGTTGTTTTTGGATAACAAGGCTGGCTGACAACTGTCCCCTTGACTCTCCCCAGCCGGCCCAGTCGCACCACCTTTCACTAACTTTAAAACCCAAATCCATCCAACTGGGTCAGCAATGGCAACTCGCTGCTGATGCTGGCGGTCACACCCCTCTGCACAGCCATAATGGGCTGTGGCACAAATGGGGTAAGGGGTGGGGGGGGGAGGCACGTAACCGACAACATTCCAGGTCCTTCCAAAAGGCTGGTTGTCTGCAGGTTACCAGCAATGCCGCTTGTCTCTGTTTATCTGCGCTGTCTAAAAGGAAAGAATGTTTTCCCCCACAACACGGCGGTGTGGGGATTAAAGCCCATTCTGAGTGGCCCCGGGTCGTGCAGCAGATGTTAGCCAGGATAGCGCTCGTTACCGTGCCAACAGTGAGCCTGCAGGATTGGCCCCGACCAGACGACGATAAGCCTATGTGCATGTATGGGGAGAGAAGGGGGGGGGGGGGGAAGCTGTGGGTAAGAGAAGGGTTTGTCACACATTAAAGAGAATGGCGGTGGGAATTTTGTCACAGTGATCGCATACAAATTCAGCCGCAGACTATCTGTGGTCGTCATCGTCATCATCATACATGCTGAAAACACTGAAGAGCTGCTCTCGGTTGCTTAGGTTTGAAAGGTTTCTCATCAGTAGTTTGTGTCCTCAAGATGGGACGTCCAGACAACTCAACATCACGGACATCATTAAGAATCATTCAATAAAGTAATTTATGTTTAGACCACTCTGGGTGCCATAAAACACTTGCGCTGTAGGTTTAAATGTATACATTATGTCATTATAACTTATTTTTTGAGAACTGTGTCAGAGACGGACTGTTTTCAAGATGCATAAACATACATGACCAAAAAAAAACAAACCCGAAGGACTTCACAAAAGGAAGAAAACCTTTTGAATGAAGTTGATCTCAAGCCGCTCCTCCAGTCAGAAGAAGCTTTGAACTTCATTTGGATCACAGGGTGAAGCTGTAACGGTCTTTTGATGTGAAAGACGAGCTTTTCCCCCCCTAATGTCAGCTCATACTGCAGGGCGAGTGTGTTTAACATAAGGCCCAGTGCTGGCTCCTGTGGCACTTACAGAAGTCCGTCTCAATGGAAAGGGGATACAACAAGACAAGACTTGACCCAGCATATTTGCCGTGTCCCACCTTTTGTCCTGAATACAGAGAAATTATTATTGTAGAATTTGACACTGGTATGTGAGTCACGGTAAAGTAAAGGAGGGACTTCTTGGAGGCAATCAGAGCTAAACGCATTTTGCGTTGTCCTCCAAGGACGAGTGTTGAACAGGGCAGGGCTGCTGTTACACATGGCTGAACGTTTGGGCTCACCGACAAATGGCGAACAGCCAAATGTGTTTGTTTGCATGTGCATTTACATGAGTATAGTTGCTTTATTTTGTGCTTCTTTTAGACTTAATTCAAACGTGAGTTGAAGTTAAACTGACCCGCTTACTTTAGGCGACAAAGCGGAAAGGCTTTACCCAAAAAACTAGCAGAATGTGTCATCAAACTGTGCCGCACAAAGGCCAAACATTTTTTTTAAACATTATTGCATATTGCAAATCTCTTAATCTCTAATTACTCTAATCTAAGTATATTTACAGCTGATATTTGTCTTTCAGTATAAAAAAGTGTCTCTGTCCTGCATCCTTACCAGGACAGAGACACTGACCACATGTCATAATGTAAGACATGAACATTGTAAGCATGGTCAGTGAGTTGATATTGAAAGGCAAAAGGGTTCAGCATAAGGCTAGCCAGATGTATAGGAGGCACTGTTATTGTGGTATCCACAAACGCAAAGCACGAACTGGTTTATTCAGAAGTAAAGCCAGTGTCTTGTGGCGCTGCGACATTGGATATTAGCTGACACAAAATTGCGAGAAAACGGGCAAATTTGCCCTTTGTTGTCTCGTTGTATTCTCAGTGTTTGCAACCAAGCGACCAGCAAGCTGTGTGGTTTCATTTTGAACAGCCAGTTTTAAAAAAAATCACTGCTGGTTTTCTTGTGCACGACTTGCAAATCTGTATTCTAGGCTGTGCACATTATTTTACTGCCTACTTCTGCCCACGTCGTACCCACTCCTGCTGGAAAACACTTATGAAATGAAGATCTGGACCAGTTTGTTAATAATTATTACTTATAATTGTTGTGGTTTTTAGGACATTTAAAACTCCAGCCTGAGATGTTTTCTGTCATAGAAAACCTCTCGGACAGGTGACTAGCTGTCTAGCGTTGTAAAATTACAAAAATGAGACAAGTTTTTGATGTTCACAACAATTCTGCAACTATTTTGACAGGAAAAAAAATATTCAGCTAGCTTCTGCGACTCCTGCAACTAACTATTACTTAACTTTGAAAGCATTTGTAAAAAGCAGCTTTTTTCTGGCCATGCACATTGTTTGCATGGGAGTTAAATGTGCAAATATAGAAGAAAAATGTAGTTTAACAAAATATCCACGTTAATGTAGACAGTGTTAGTTTAAGCACGCAGGGTAAGCAAATTAAAAAGTAATTTCCCATCATTACCAAGCATGTCAGATTAGCGTTATGAAGTGGAGTATGTTAAACCTGAGCACAGACTTTTCCTAACTATATTCAATTAGTTTCAGTTTCTACATCAAACCAGGACATTATGTTGCCAATGGGAAAGTATGACAAATGACTGCCAGGTAAAGTAAATAAGACTTTATATCACTCTCCAGACAGGGGGGCACTGTGGCAACAAGAAAGCAGAGATATGACACCGCCATCCATCTCTGAGGTCACATAGGGAAAAAAAAACCTCTCGGTCCGAGTGGCATCGATTTGCGATCACTCTGTGCCATGTCAACCTGTCACAGAGACAGATGGGTAGAAGGAGGCACTGCCCGCTGAGAGGTGTCCGAGGTGTCACGGCCTCGACTGGGAGGTGACAGACAGCGTGTGTGTGAGTGTATGACGGGTAAATAAGACCACTGAGAGGTCTCAGGGACGTTCATGGTGACCTTTCATTTTGCCAGGGTCCCTCTCAGTCGGTGCGTCTGACAACAACTTTAAAGGACTTCGTCTTCCCGAGTCCTTGACGGGTCTGTTTGTGTGTACCTGGAAGCGCACGGTGTTTGTGGACGCCAGGAAGGTTTTAACAGACCTTTATGCTTTTTTTTTTTTTCTTCTTCTTCTTTTTGTAACGTGTGTAGACAGAAAAATTTAAAGCGACGGGCATTTTTATTCCAAAACTTTGCAAGAAGAAATTCTCAGCTGAAATTCTTTTAAGCGGCTGTAAAAAGAGACCAAATCAAAACAAAACAAACAACAATAACTTTATCTTAAGCTGAATTTATCATAGTAAAAGTCATTCAAAGTGGCATCTTGAATTTTTAGATGGTTTAAATAAATAGCTATCCAAAATAACAAAAAATTAAACACTTTCATTTAAAAGATTTTACATTTGCTTTCATTATCGTTGTTGAAAGCACCATGTGTGGTACCAGAAACATGCTAAATGCTAATTTTTGCATCATTTAGTCGCAAAATCATATTTATCACGATTAAATTTAATTTCTGCCAATATATTCACCTAAACAATACAAATACTTGCTTGCAATGACTTTGTAGCATTTATGAGATAAAAGACTCACATTTTTTCCACAAGGTTGACACTTTGGAGAGCCTAAAAAGGGAATGTTATGGGCCTAAAATATGAGAAAAAAATCATAGTTTCAACAGATTTATAATTGGCTATGTCTTGATTATATACACATTTATGAGGGTCATGCTCATAATTAAAAAATCCAATTAATCATGCATGTTGAAAAATGTAAAATGAACCGGATGCATGCAGTGTTTACCATTCACACTTTGACTTTTTTGCTGTTTATTTTCTTTTATTTTTGATGCATGTGTCTGCACACAGATAGACATATTTCTCTGTTTGTGGTTGTGTGCGTCTCCATCTGTTTAGTCTTTATACACGTGTTTGTCAGGAGGTGAGGGGCAAACAACAAGCTCCCAACCTGAGCAAAACCTCCAACAGCATAAACAGAACCGATGTCGGTAGAACACGAGTCCTCTTTGATGCCACAGGGTCAGACTCTGAATAGATGCATCCTCCCAGACTGTAGGCAGCTAGTAGTTTCACTGCTCGTTCAGAGGTTTGTCTTTCCTGGCCTTGGGGCTTTGATGCAGGACAGACACTGTTTTAGTGAAACATTTCCACAGGTTTGTTCAACCAGCTCAGCAGGCTGCCTTTGTAGTTTCAATGAAAACCTGATTGCGTGTTAAATCTTAATATTTTCCCTTCCCAATCAACTTTTTTTCCCAACATCTCTTTATTTCTTCAGCTTCCACTCGCTTGTACTTATCACTCATGGTGTGTTTGTGTTTCTGCTCCAGGCGGTGGGTAAATACCTCTGAAGGGGGGGGGGGCAGCTGAGGTATTTACCCACCTTTTTCCCACCTTCCTCCATCCATTACCTTCTCTAATGACGCTTACACTTCTGCTTAGAAGAGGATTTACTCATCTTTCCGTCTGTTTGGGAGTCCCTGTTTTTTCTTTCTTACTTCTTGCAGAAACAGACACAAGGGCAGGGACCCAGAATGATATTTTTCCACTGTTTGGCTTCTGACTTGATATTCTACTCATTTTAATACTGTATGTCTCTACTATTCAGACACACAATGGTGTTGTCAATATCACATGTTTGTAGCAATAACGGTATCGACAAGCAAATGGAAAGCAAAGATTGGTCAGCAGAGAGGAGTGTGATTTCCACAGTTATCTCACTGGGCTGCTACTGTTGGGGACTAGTTGGAGGCACGAAATTGCAAGAAAATACCCAAATTTTCTCTTAGAATTACACTGAATTGGTACTTTTGCTTTCTTATTTTTGCACACTTACGTAACTGCAAACAAACTGCAAGATTTGTGCATAAGTTCTGCTAACAATGAGCACATTTATTTGTCACAGTTTAGTCTCAAAGTGTCTCAATTTGATCTCAACATATATTTCTCCAATCAGTCACAATTGGGTTGCAGTTGCAAGTTTGCAAGGACTGCAACTAAATGGTTAGTGAGGTCTTTAGATTGGCTTTTTCTGAGCTATACTAGGACTATACAGGCCCTAGTATAGCTCAAGGAGGACAATAAAACTTGACTATCTAGAGAAAATATAGGTAGAAATAATTTTTCTGGCACAGTCTCGGGTTCCTGGTCACCCAGCTTCCCATCTATTGCTCTCCTGGAAGCTTCTGTGTGGATCGTCCCCTTCAGTCCCCTCATTTGATGATGAATTGCCTTTTTTTAATACATGTCATCTTGTTGCCTGAATCAGAATCCAGTCTGAGCCTGGCTACCCATCGAACACGCCTGTTGTCCCCAACCGCCTCCATCCATAAGTGAAGCCTTAACTACTTGGAAGGACTTTAAGTGTATTAATACTTGAGTGTCTTGTTTAGTGTCCTTCACAAAATGCTGAAGACATTTATGTTGTGCATCTCAACTGATAAAGACAGTGCATTGTGCATTTTTTTCCCCTGATATGTTAACCTTAGGGGGCATAAAAGTCTCTCTTGCTCAACTTCTCTAATGAACTTATCTACTCCTCACCTCCTTATGCCTTTTAAAACCTGAAGTAGTGCTTCTTCTTCTTCTACACACACTAGTTTACACACATTCTCAGTTGACACTGAAGTTGCCCAGCAGTCGTATCACTCTGCCTTGAGTTTCTCACTGACTGACATGCACTGCAAAACTCAGTGACATACACATATGCACATGCAAACAAAGGTAACTGTACCTGTCATCTCTCTTGAATGGAACTACCTTTACCTCATTTTGTTCTGCCTGTCCGTCACCTCTATTCTTCCTCCGCTGACGACTCAATGGGTTCCTGTGGGACTCTGTGAATGAAAGGTTTGCGTCCTTCTGCTTGGCGCCACTTTGCCCTCCCTCCACTCTCCTCCATCAAACGCTCTTTCTTGTAATGGGACAGTTGAGAAGGCCCGCTGTATTTGCCGGCGAGCTGCGGGTCGGAGGCGTGTGCATATCTGTGTCCATGTATAAGTGCGCGCACCACCGCAAGGCTTTACCGGCAAGTCTCCGCAGCGGGTCAAGTTCTGTATCGCCTCAGGCCCCGAACAAAACCACTGAAATAGAGTGACTTAAATAAGGACAGGCAAGTGGAACAAGAAAGAATAGACCTTGACGTGAACATGGCCAAAGCTCAGAGGCGCATATTTGTGACACATAAAAGGCACAAAGTAAGGGTGTAACAGTGCCTGTATTTGTACTGAATCATCACAATACAAATGTCTGGCATGGGTACAAAGAACCAGATGAAGAATACCTTATTTAGCAGTGATAATCATTATAATTTTGAAAAGGGCGCACATGTTTTTTAAAATTGCTTATGGTTAACAACAGAAAAGGAACAAAGGAAGCACTTTACGGCTCCTTTCACATAGGAAGCGATATGTGCTGACTGCAACAAGGGAGTAGGATGATAAGGGCGCACATTCATACAAACTGCACCCAAGTTTAACACAGGTTGCTAAGATTTAAAAAGTATATCCAAGAAGTCGCTAGTTTTTCCAGCCACAACTTGAAAGCTGCATGTGTGTGTCAGGCTGTTAGAGAGAATATATTTCCTGAGAAGGAGGAGGAGGAGGAGAAAAAGCAGCTGTGTATGTTTAAAATACCCTCAGAGTTTGAAGATTTTAGGCTCGTTTGGCTGTGGCTCCTGTGAAAACACTGCGTGCATGTTTATCCCTTTACTAAGTACAGAGCAATGTGACAGCCTGTTGGTGTGTAGGAGAAGAGCTGCACCGAGACTCCGGTGTTTGTGCCATTCCTTCTGATTGGATGTGTTGATGTGCCGTCCTGCATGCTTCGTGGCAAACTGCGCTCAGGACAGATGGATTTGGAAGCAATGAAATTTTTTCAGTTTTTTCAAACTATTCGTTTGACACATGGCCTGTAGAATACAGTTCAAATGGGATGAATAAGACAGAATTATGTGACTTTTTAATTTTCTTTAATTATTCAGTTATGTCTGTTTTAAATGTAGAGTAAGCATAAGGGATTTTAATATTTCTGAAAATAGTCTTTATTTATTAATTTAATTGTGTTTTCTGTTGAGACTTAATGAGAATTTGCAGCAAAATAGAGAGAGCATTGATTTTTATGAGAGGATCTTTTTTTTTTTTCTTTTTTTTTTTCAGCCACACAGACCTGTTTTGTCCTCAAAGTCTAACATACCCTGGAGTCCTCTAGGCGTCTTTGTGTTGTCTCTTTCTTCAGGTCCATTTCTTTGTTGGTTGTAGTTTTTATCCAATTATGTTTTCTCTAATATGAGAATGAAAGTATGAGGATTTTCCATTAGGAATTCGAGTCTGTTCATGTTTTTATATGTAAATGTGAACATATGTATGTTTTCCTCAGAGGACATTTTTATATTTTTATCCACATGTACATATGTGTTTCTGGAGTTTGCTTATCAAGATTGTGAGAGATTAGTGTACACGCAACGGATTTGAGTGCCTGAAGAATGTTTAATAATTCAATCTCATCCCGAAACATGACAGAACTTGCGCACCACACCAGAAAGGGAAATGCAGACTTCCAGTTACTCGCCTATCTCTCTGCTTCTGGATGTTGTTTCCACTTTGGTCATTCCCCCAAGAGCCAAAACAAGACCACGCAGCAGCTAAAAGCATCATTAAAAAGAAAGAAGTCTGAAATTACGAAACTTAGTAAATGCTTAAAAGTAGGGGTAAAAGAAGCAGAAAGATAAGTTAAGGTTAAGGTTTATAACGACAAGCTGAAGAGGGGAGCAAAGTGACAGATTTACTGGTGTGACGTTTAGTGAAGGTTTGTGTGCTGCAGGGTGGGAGACTGACACTAGTCTGTGATGGCCTTGTGTCAGTCACCCGATGGCAGCTCTTAAACCCTGTAATTTATCCCATCACTCTTCATGCAGTGCCTCTGACGAGACAGCTGCTCCCCGTGTGAGAGCAGATTCTTCAGATGTCTGACACAATGTTTTAAAATCTTTCTGCTCTCGCCGTCCGTCTCCCAATAGATGCTGGGTTTACCTAATTTCCTTATGATGGGTTACCTGAGTTCAAAGGTCACTCGTTTAATTGCAGTTGCTGATGCTTTCTCAATTAAATATATCTGTCTTTGTTACACACAGACATATCCGATCAAACTTGGGGGCAAAAAAGCACTTTTTCTTTGTACACTGACACACCCACAGATGTTCTCACACTCAGTATTCAGCCAGAGGGGACAGAGGCAGAAGAGCAGAGAAAGAGATGCAAAGAGCAGACAAGGTCGGAGATCCTGCGGACTGTCTTTGAAAGTCAAGTCGTGTGTTTTCCCTCCCGTCCTTTGATGTTAAAGAAGTCTCTTTAGCAGTGTAAAGACAGGACACAATAACCTCAACCCCCACCCCCACCCCACACCCCCAGCCCTTCACCCAACCTTTTGTGCACAGTCTGTGCACGCATAGGTAACCCACAGCAACCTCAGCCACAAATCAAAAAAAAAAAAAAAAAAGTGTGCCAGCTGCTCGGGACTTGTGCGGCATGCTGTGTGGGGTGTTTGCACAAGAGATGGGGATTTGCGTTTTTGTTCGTGAACATTTGTGAGCAGCTATACATGCCTCACATATAGTTTTACGTCACAATGAACCATTTTTATATTATTTGTTGTAGGCTCCCAGCTTAGTGGGTTTCTTTTAAGGTTAGGTTTGTATATCTGCACGTTTTAGGACATTGTCTTTTCTGCATTTTTTCAAATTTACAGTTGTTCTTAATTGGGTGGACCTCCAGCTGTTACACATTTAATGTGAAAAAATATAATTTAGGGCTGTTTTAGGATAAATCCCATTTCAGAGCATTTCCACTATCCCTACCTCTAATTTGAAGTTTTTATTGGTAGAATATTCCACATGCTGGAGGGATTATGTATCCTCTTTGGCCTGGGAATGCCTTGGGATCCCCGAGGAGGAGCTGGAGAGGGTCGCTGGAGAAAGGGACCTCTGGGTTTCTCTCCTGGACCTGTTGCCTCCACGACCTGACCACGGATAAGCGGTAGAAGATGGTTGAATGGATGGACTATTCCACAGCAAAATGGGACACCCCTTTCATCAAGTCTCCATCAGTTGTTCCTTTTACTCAAACAGATGTTCTGTGACAGTCCCCACATATGCTCTTTAAACTGGTTGTCTAGCCTACAATAGACTGATGCTTGTTAGTTACATAAGAATAGACATTACAATAGTTGTGACTGTATATTATCTGAGCCGTCAGCTCCAAAGTGTGTGTGTCTGCCACTGCTCGTGATGTGTGATCGACCTGCCAGCATCACCGGTCGTGACCTCGTCTCAGGGTCAGCCTGAGTTCATATTCATGTCTTTTGCATATTTCACTTGTAGAGTAACTATGAATATTTGTTACCATCGTACTAAAAATACAGATACAATAGGTAAAGCAGTCCATCCTGCAGAAGAGCGTTATGTTGGCCTATTTACTATAAAGTAGCTGATATTACTGCAAATACCAATACACCGAATCAGGCTCTACTGCTTCCATTCATATCAGTGATATTTGTTGTGATTTTTAGAGGCAGATCTTTGTTTCATTAACACAACAACACAACATTAATTTAGTGAAAGAATAATTGAGTTGCTTTTTAGTGAAAATGTTCTAGTTTGTTTCCAGTGGAACCGCTGTCCAATGGATTTACACAAGTACCTAAGAAATGCTCTGCACATCTGGTTTTGGAAAGAGGTGTTAATAAGAAAGGAATAGGCGAATTCAAAGACATGTATGTAAGCATTTTTAATAACATTTAGCAAAACAGATTCTAGTCGTTTGAGTTTATTTTACCTGAACAGGATTACTTGTCTCTTCTCAGCTCCATTGAAATTCAGTGTTCACAACAGAACAGTTAAAAAAGGTTTAGATCAGTGATCTCCAATTCTGGTCCTCGAGGGCCACTATCCTGCATGGGGGACCAGGGAAGCAGGGAAACAAGGAAAACATGCAGGATAGTGGCCCTCGAGGACCAGGGTTAGAGATCCCTGGGTTAGATCCTTTATTAAAAGTGTAGTTCATATAAATCTAGTTTTTTTTAGGTGAATGTGTGCACATATTAGGGAGCTAGTTCACAAAGTCTAGGTAAAATAAATTGAGTAAATACAAAGATGACTTGATTACGTCTGTTTTGGGAAAATTACTAGAATGATTGGAGTGATTTAGGAAATCATCAGGTTGCAGTTAGAGGCCACGCATGACGAGTTCATGAGTGTCGACCCTTTGACTCAAACAGACCTGTGCGCTTGTCATCTCATGAAGATATTCATCTGCTCGAGCCGCCCTGACCCGCTCTCCATCTTCTCCCTCTCTCACTGTCCCCGGCTGCAGACTCGGGTTACACTCCTCCATCAGATGGCGTTCTGCCTGGCTGAGCTGCACTTGTGGTCCACCAAGAGCTCGCTCCAAGTTAAAGGTACCACTTATCGCGGCGTTCGATCTTCCTCGCGCTCATGAAGTCTCTCCTTGTCTCCTTTCTCTTTTGAGTCACCCTGTCTTGTTCCAGCAGTTTTCTGTCAACACTCACTTTGTTTTCACACATGGTCCCCTCTTGTATCTGACTCTTAGTCAGCGTCACTCCTCACCTTGTGTGTTTTTACTTTTCATGCCCTCATTTTCTGCATGTTTCATTATGCTTGGCATTCTTTGCTACTTAAAATTATCTTTGTATATTTTTTTACACGTGCAATTTCATAAAAGATATTGAAGTTACTGATATATTTTTACAGAACTGGAAGGAAAAGTTTACCAATATCTTCTTTTTTCTTCGCCAAGACCTTAAATGTTTTTGGACAAAAAATATAGTTTAGTTTGTATTATTTTGAAAGCAACATCTCTTATATTGAGCTCCTGGACGTATCAACAAATGGGTCTTTTCTATTACTTTGCCAGTTGTCTTTATTATTTTTTTTTTTGCTTTTAGGCTCCTTTACTCCTCTTTGCAGGTGTTTTAGTGAGATCTTCTGGCGTGCATTAGGAACACAGAACATATTCAACTGCTGGTCGAATATGAAAATTTGACTTCTCAAGCAGCTGTAATATTTGAATCTTTTGTCCATTATGAATATAAATACACTCCAATTAAAGCAGAAAATCTACACTTTAAACTGATTTAAAATCTAAAACTATATCATTTAACAATTTTGAATCATTAGCTAATATAACTAAAAGATGCCCAGACTTAACAGTGTGTTTACATTTAAAATAATAACTTATAAGCATCAATGTATGACTGTGTTAAACCAGTTACGGTTCCACAGCTGAGTTTAATGACATTCCTTCGGTAAGATCAAACTAAGTGCAGTTTTACTTTGACTTTTTTAGCAGTTTTTATTTTTTATTTTTGGTGCCCTGCTCACCGCCTATCGGTCCATCTCTCGTGTCAAACTGAAATTCTCTTTTTCTCCCTTTTCTTGTTTTCTCCTAACTTCTTTTCTGTCCTGTCTTTCACAGTCTGCTGAGCTTTCGGCAAAGATAGTGTCTCTCAGAAGCTGTGTGTGTGTGTGTGTGTGTAAAAATGGGTTTGTTTACATCTTCGTGTGTAGTGTCATGTGTATGAAAGGGTGTGATGGTGACATATCCATATTTGTTTGTTTTTTCCTGCTTTGTGCTATCTTAGAAAACTGGGGATGGATACATCTGAGGGGATACATCTTGGTTGCTGAAGTGTGTCGCTCCTATCCACCTAAAAAACAAAATATTGACGGAAAACAAGAACCTACATCTTCAATACACACACCCGATGTATGTTTCACATCAGCATAGAGGCACACTGCAGCAGACAGCACCTGCAGCTTTCATCTATTGCAAAAGGAGATGTAATCGTACGTTATCAGGTTAAAACTGTATCTATTCATTGTGCAAACTTTAAATGATGACTCTAAATTACTGTGGGGAGTGTCAAAGTTGAAACAAATACTAGATTCTGAGTCTAAAACATCTTAATACTGTGTCCACAGCTTGTGATGGTGTAAAATAATGACAAGAATATTTATCACCTGCCTCCAAAACATAAAAGGTGCTTATGTTTTTGACCAAACTGTCTCAGAAAAATGGCTATAACTCAGATATTACCAGATATTAACCTAAACATTGGTGTAGTAGTAGCTTAATGTGATACTCTTAGATCTTGGCTGCAACACAAGATGGTCTGAGTTTAAAACAGCATGGAAGGCGGGTGATATGCATTCCTTTAAGAAGTTCTAGGCCTTTAATTGGTTCAGAGAACGACTTTTAACTCTTCAAACCTTTAAAAACAGCTTGCAATTTGTTGGCAACACAAGAGAAATCAGTTTTGGGTAAATTAAACTATTTTTTTTTTAAATATTGCGTTCATTCAGTTACTTTTCTGACCAATTTTAGCAGCACTCCTTACCTAAAATAAAAAGGCTCTTAGTTCATTCTGCCACAGAGTGAAGAGTGTAATAGTCAAGTAGAAGAATAAATGTGAATACTGTCAAGTGTTTTGAGTCTGAAAGGGACTAAAGTGTTCATCACATATTGTGGATGTGTTTCTGTAGGTTTGAGCCTCCAAAGCTGACAAGAACAGGCTGAAATACCAGCCTGCAACTAAAAAAACCAAAATGAGTTAAAAAAGCGTTGCAGTTCTTCGTGTTGCTGGACAGAAAATGTAGGTAGAAAAAAGATAAAACGGCTTTACCCTTCCTGTCATTTAGAACAAAGGTTCTGCTGTTAGCATATTCTCCATTCTTTTTACAGAAAAAATACAGGTTTACTCTTAAAAGCATTCATGTTTAATTGGCTAGAAAGGCATCCCATAGGATGGGCAAACCTACAAACAGGATCCACATTCTGCTTTTCTGAAATGTGACTGACTTGGCTGATGAGTTCTACCATTAATGATCCAAATATTTATGAGTTTGTGTGTTTTTAAATAATATTCAGATGAATCTGCCACTCTTAGCTTGTTCAAAGGAGCAATTCGATGTCGCTGCTTTTTTCAGATGAAGGTGATTCATTAAAAATACTGTAGTTCAGAGGCATATTATCTGATAACAAGCAGACAACTGGGTTTGACTGATTACTTCCAGTTTCACCATCCATGATACGAATGAAAACAAGTCAGGAAGAAATAAAAGGCTGCAGGCTTGTGTTTAGACTGCTGGCGATGTGATTAGAGTGAGTTTAAGTTGTTGTTTTTTGCCGCAAATCCTCATTAGCAAACAAGTAATTCGTGCAGCAGTATTTTCCTATATGGTGCATGAGGTGTGTGTGTGAGTGAGTGTGTGTGTGCGTGTGTGTGTGTGTGTGATCAGCTCTCCTGTTGTATTAGTATGACCTGGCCTCGGGAGCAGCAGCAGCAGCAGTGGAGCGATAAAGAAACGATGTGTTGAGCGAATCTAAAACTTGCTGCTTATGGTTTTGGGCCTGCAGGAATAACACACTCAGAAAAACGCCTCCGCTCAGCAGTTTGCCCGTGTGTCTGTGTGTGTGTGTGTCCATATCTATCCGTCGGTGTGTCTTCCTGCTTGTTGCATGCTCTGCATATGTCGGCCACATGTTTCTGTCGCTGTCTGCAGATTTTTTTTTTTTTGTTGCATGTTTACAAATCAGAGTTTGCCCCTCAGGTGGGATGGGTTAAGGCGCACTCCTGTCTTTATTAATACCCCTCAGCATGCCCCTCCATTCTGGTCTGGACCCCCTCCTACCTCCCATACAGGGTCTTATCTAAACCGCGGTGCTGGCAGACGGGACAAGCCACTGGCTGATAGCGATTGTTTATCCCACGGTGCGAAATTGCTGATCTGTCTTCTGCTTTTCCCTGACAGCGAGATGTTCATCTCACTTTCTCCCTCTTTCCCCACAGATACAGATATTGGCACCTATCAGTACTACGATAAAGGAGAGCCAGGTAAATAGTGTTTATATTGGTTTGTGTGTTTGTGTTTAAGATAAGTTGAATTTGTCTTGTTTTTGGAATGTATGCGACTCCCTCATATATAAAGAAGGGCTTTTTGCTGCCTGCTGACACACAGATTATTGGTCCGGCACGGTTTGGTGTCTTACAGCCGCTAACCACACATACACTTGCACACACAAAGGCTATTAGTATGAAGGATTTACACCCTAAAACCTTATATACACATGCACATACCACACACACACAGATTATAAGGTCTCTGCAGTTCTATCTCTTATGCTCCCTGTGTTCCTGTTGACCTCGGGGTCCTGCCACGCAGTGATAGGAAAACTAAACTGTTGACTTTCTCTTAGATCACATAGCAAGAAACCCTATGCAGTCCAGCCTCATTTTGCCCGAGGCCGGGAGGCTTTCCAGACAATCAGGAAGTGCTCAGATCGTTCCCTCTGCAGCCCCTGCAGCAATGTGACCAACTGTCTTTTTTTTTTTAAATTCTTATTTTTTCTTAATTTGTCTTTTAAAATGATGCAGTAAGATTAAAGATTTACCCTCCGCCACATGATTCAGTGCTTAAAAACATGGCTTTGTTAAATAAATTTGTAGAAATTTCCTGAAACTTGACACTATTCAGACAATTAACATTTTTTTATTTGGAAATTAGTTGAACTTAACAGTTTTTCTAAACAGAACACATAAAAAAGTAAGGCCTCACATCACGTCACTGTCTTGTACTTCTGTTTTACTACAGTAGCTGTGAAGGGACAAACTTAAACCACAGCAGAGACCTTTGACTCTAAATGTTGCTTAATAAAGTACAGAATCATCACTAATTAGTCTTTTAAACAAGTGATACTAGAAACAGCTTCAACAACTGTTTTATCCATTTTATACAACTGATGTATTTTATTGCCTTCCAGCAGTTATTTAAAAATCACGCTAAAAGCTAAATTTTATTTGATGACTGGAGCTGCAGTGAGGTCCCAACTTCAAGGCCTAAAACGGTTTTTCACTTAAGGTGTTTGATTCGCTTAATTCAAGTTAGTTTTACTTTTTATTTAGTTTTTTTTCCTCTCTTTTACAGAGCAGAAAGTTAATCGACACAGGACCACAAGAGTACAAGTAGATAAGATTAAAGGACAATAAAATAACATTATAAAATAGGGTAAAAAGGGCATGTACAGGAGGAGTTTGCATTTATTATTATTTTTTCAGTTGCAGACCTGCAGTCAGTCGTTCCATCGTCTGAACCCGTTTCTGTCTTCACACCCACTGAGTTACGGCTGGCGCTTTTCTTTCCTCCCAGTTCACCACTGTCGTTTTCTTGGTAATTAGTAAAAGTAAAAATATATTCTTTGCTCTGAATTAATTCCTTATGTGTAATTCCCAGCAGAAATACGAGTGGGTCTAATGGTATAGTTGCAATGTTTTGTCCATTCCGTCTTCAACATTTTTCCAGAATCCTTGAATTACTGAGCAGTCTTAAAAAATACGTGAACGATCTCTGATTTTTCCACATTTCCTCCAACATAATTCCACATTAGGTTTTTTTACGTGATTTAAGTTTAGTTCGCAAATATCAAAATTAACTCCACAGCTCTTAAAAACCCATTATAACAAATAATACATGTGGAAGAGAAAAGAAAGCCTTTATAACCCACACCTTTCTTAATTGTGGAACAAATACAAACATCCCAATTTGAGTATTTGTCTAATAATTAAACCAAAATTCAAGATTGATTCAATATCTATTCAAAAGCTTAAACCTTTATTGTTTGTTTGTTTGTTTTTGTGACTAACAGAGGACTGTAGCACATTAAACAAGCTTAAAAAGAACGCACTGTAAGAACATCTTGTTACTTCATAAAATGCAAAAATTTCCTATATTCCTCATGAAGCTCACTCCTGCATTAGCAGTTCATGCGGAGATAACCGCGTAAACGTTTAACATCGAGTCACTGTAAGCTTAGGTTTTTAGTAAATCTTAGGAGAAATGTTTGGCTCTGGTTTCCAGATTTATTCATGAAGATTCAATATTAGCAGAAAATAAAACAGCTGCATTGTGTAAAAAACAATAAAAATTCTCTTCTTTCAGATTTTTGTGCTTCTCAGTCTCCGTTTCCTCCGTGTCTGTCTGATACCCTGTTCCTTCGTCTGTTTTCTGTGTTTCCCCCTTGTTTTTTTTGGTCTTATTCCACGCGTTCAGTTCTGTCTCATTTTGTGTACAGTGAGTCTCAGAGGCTCGACTCTTTTACCGTCATCACAGGTTTCTCTCATTTCTCCCATCTGAAAAGCAGCCTTCTCTTTCCTTCCAATCTTCAGTGGAGAGACGATGCTCTTCCTCCCAAATCCTTTCATTTGGAGGATTACTAAAGTGGGGCTTGATATCAGAGTGGAGGGAGGAGGAGGAGGAGGAGGAAGAGGGGAGTTAGAGGAAGAGCAGGGGAGCAAAATCCCAATTCCAAAGTATCATAACAGTCTCACACAGCAGTGTAACAACAACTCAGGTCATGGTTTATCTATGATCTATTACAGTGTTTTAGATTAGATGATATTTGTTTTCTATTTTATGTTTAAAACTTGTTTCTTAATTGTCCTTTTTGGCACAATAACCACACAATATCTTGGTTTTGGGTGTTTTTAGATCTATCTGTTTACTCCCCCCAAAAAAAAGAGTCTGTACAAATTTCTGGTAAATCCTTGAAAACGCTCAAGTTTTCAAGTTTCGAAGCGTGGATTAAACGCTTAAAACTTAATATAATTAAAATTGTGGATTTGAGTGCTTAAAACAGCTTGAAACAAGAAGAGCATTGTTTTTGGGATAAATCTTTAAAAGTTGGAGTTTTGAATCATGAAAAGTGAGGGATTGTTTGAAGATGACTCATGTCAGAATATGTCCATATATATATATAAATATATATTTATCATATATTCTATCATGTTATTTCTTACTTTGTTTTAGTCCTGAAATCCTTGAAAATTGCTTAAACTTTTCTTTGGGGAAGGTGTAAAAATCCTGAAAAATAAATTTCATCCCTTATTTAGGAGCTGTAATATGAATTTTATTTAACTTTGATGTAGTTTGATTTAATTTGACATACAAAAATACAAATAAAGCTGGTTTTTAGACTCAGATATCAAAGATATCAAAGTAGAAAAAAATAATGTCTGTGATGAGATCATCCTGCTCACCTTTAGTTCATGCAGGACATTTTCATTGTGTGTGTTTGTATTTAGGCTACACACAGGTGAACATTTGTTTCATGCTACCAGTTAGTGTGTGCAGCCTTGGATGTATGAATCAGATTTTTGATTTATTTCTAAAAGGTTTTGTTACTTCCACCTTCCCCCACTAGAGGGAGACCTTAGCTCACTGGAGCAACTCTTGGGGTCCCCAGCTGCCAGTCTCTCGCCCCACTCCCGCCCCCTTCAGCCCGCTTCATCCAGCCCCAGAGCAGGTGCCCATGTCTGGGCCTGTCTGGCCCCTTCAACCCCTTATCTGATTAATACTACTAATCCTGGAGGTGTTCCTGCCAGCCAGAGAGGCCGGCCACCAGACTGGCCACTTTAATGCTCAGGGTGGCCAGGCCACGAGGCACGGTTCTGGGTTGCCAGCATTGTGCCTGCCCCCCTCCCCTCCTTGGAGCTAAAGTGATGCTTGAGCTGAAGCTAAGCTTTCTGTTTTTATTTACAGACATCACTTTTAAAAAACGTGAATTCATTCTTCTTATTCTCCCTCCAGCCAACTCCCAGGAGCATCACTACTACAACGAGAAACTCCAGTTTTGTGAGGGTAAGTTTACAAAGCTGAAACTCAACGAGTGATTTGTTTTTTATATTTTTTATTACAAATACCCTCCACATTTGTGTGCGTTTGGGTCCTAAACATGGCAGCAGTGGATCTCGCAGAAATCACAGTTCTACCCACTCCTCTGTCCCACTTCGTCTGTTCCCTCCCTCCCTCTCTGTAGTGGAATACAAACATCCTTATCAGAAAACGAACACTCATCCCTCACCCTCCCCTCCCTCCTCTCTCTCCTGACCCCCCCTCCCTCACTCTCCACACCCACATTTGCATGCATCTGTTTACCTCCTCTTCCCTCTCATTCTTAATAAAGAACTCTTCTCCTTAATGTTTCTGTAAAGATGAAAAGAGAGACTGTAAAATAAACAGATAAGAGTGTGATTGCACCACATTAAAAGTGCTTCGCTTCTGCTATTTTATCCCCACCCCACCCCACCACCACCACCTTCTTGTATATGTGAGGGCAGAAGCAGATGAACAAATTCAATTAACTGGTTTTTTTTTTTCTTTTCTATATGCTTCCTTCCTTCTGTTTAACCACTAGGGGGGGGGGGTAAGCGGCTGGGAAATTAAAATGAAGGGGCCTCGGTGTTCGCGCTGCAAACTGTGAGGTTGCATTTGGGAGATAACTCAAAAGCGCCACAAGTCCTCTCGATTAAATTTCCGCCTCTCCTCGAGGATCAGTTAGTGTGTTTTTGAAGTGACATTTTGCTTTCAGTCGAATATTTAGTTCGTAAATAACGTTCCCAAGTCTCGGAGCTGCAGGTAGAAAGAAGCGCCTGAGTCACAAGCTCGCAGGGAGATCCACATCGGGTTTCCTGGGTTTTTTTGCAAGTAAATGACATATAAGCATTTTCCTGTTTTATCATTTAATTAAAGATATCCATAAGTAACCAGCTGTATTTCTGATTTAACGATGCTATAAAGCCTCTTCAGGTCAGATTTCCAAACGACTGAACTGAACATTAAGTCTCTGCTGAGAATGTTTTAAAACCTAATTGCAACAGTTTTAAACACGTGATCAGTGGTTTAGCTATGCCTTACCTGCTGCTTGTCCCTAATCTTCATGACAACTTCCTTGCACTGCCACATTTTTGTTTTCCTCTTCAGTATTCACCATTTATAGGCGAGAAAGGATTCAAAGAGCTTTGCTACTGGTTCACAGAGTTCCTCAGACCATAGTTTAGTTTCTCCAGCATTGGAAGAAAAGCAAAGTGGACTGGTAATGTTGGAGTGCTGGATTTTTCCAAACAGCCAAAAACAAAGAAAAAAAAAGAGCTGTAGGTTGTTTTTTTTAAATAAATACGTGAGCTTAATGATTAAACATTTAAGTAACAGTTGAGATGACGCTTTATTCTAATCGGTGTAATCGTTTCAGTGTTAACTGACTGTTCTACGTGTGGATTCAAAGACCCTCATCTCGTCATGGCGTGTTATACCTTCGTTACCTTTTTCATGTTAAGGTCCAAGTCCAGACAAAGTTTGAAAGAACTCATCGCAAACTGTGAAACAAAACATAAAAAAGGTTGTCCTGAACTACATCAAATGGTGCAGTTTGAAAGAGTTTACACCTGTAGTTCTCCAGATACGTTGTTATGCAGTTCCGAAATGCGGGTACGTGTTCAACATAAACAAAGCACTCGACTGAATCCACTGAAGCTTACCTGCACACTTTGCCCAACAAATCTGAGTGTAAATACGGACCGATACATAAAAATTGTCACACTTTTTTTGGCCCAAAATGGCTCTTTCATGGACATCACCTTTGTTAAACTGTTTTCAGTCACTTCTGTTGTTTTCTGTAGGTAAACAAACACACGTAATAGTTGGCAGCCATTCGCAAATTTTTATTTTAAGGACTCGTTAACCATTGCTATGAGAGAAAAAATAATAGCATTTTAATTTCTTGCTTTATGTTTTTGTTTTGTTTTTTGGCCGGCCTTTATGACATTTCATTGAGTACCTTTAAATCTCTTACCCTGTGCGCTGTTTTCCCACACTCTCCTGATTTTCTGTGAGCCTTTTGTCTTACGTCTGTGTTAATATGTGGAGTCACATGAGCTCCTGACTCTCCTCATGTTTGCCCCTCTGTAGCTCGAGGCTATTCGTGGACCCACAGGAACCGGCGACCTGAAAAACTGCGCGATTCGCTGAAGGAGTTGGAGGTAGCTGAACCCCCCCTCACCCCCACCCCCCTCTGCTCCATCATCCCTCCCCGGCTTCATCCTCCCTCTGGGGGATTTTTTGGAGTTTTCCCTTTCCGAAACGGCCGATTGATTAACAAATAGGGGCATTCTCTGTCAGCCTTCACTCTCCCTGTCGTCCTCGTTTGTTCTCCTCTCCCCCACTTCTCTCTCATCACCTCTCTTTCGGCCGAGCTCTGTCATCGAAGGGGATATTTGAGGGGATCAGGGGGCTGCAGGTTGCCCCCCGCATCTCCTCCTCCCCACCACCTCCCTTTCTTCCTCCCTCCTTCTCTTCCACCTCACTCTTTCCTCATTCACCCCCCCCCCCCCCNACACACACACACACACTCCCGTCTCTGTACTTGTGGCAGTACAGACCGAGCTTTGTTTGCTAAAACCTGTCTGTAGCTGTTCCACACACACACACACACACACACACACACACACACACCTCCCTCCTCTCACCCATAACCATTGTCTGAAACCAGAAACACCCCGACTCACCTCCACACCCCACCCTCCTCCTCTTTCTCCGTCCCTCTCTCCTCCCATCCAATCACCCCAGCTGGGGTTGGAATGTGGCAGGAATGACTGACCTTACACTCACACACGCTCGCGCACACACTCGCACACACAAGCAGTCGTTACCTGCATCCTTTTCCAAGTCGTGCCCCACCACCCCCTCCTCCATGAGCAGGAACTGCTGCAGTGACCACCTGTGGAGACAAGTGACTACTGCTCTGCTCAGCACTGGAAACGGTTTTATTTTTTTCAGTTTTAACCATTGTGAAGCAGTTTTTAAATTTCTGGCACATTTGTTGTAAAATTCCTGTGTTTTCTCTCTGCAACAAGTCTGCTTTATTTCTGTTTTTTTTTTTTTTGTTACAAGTTTTTGTCTTTCACTTTGTCCATCACACTCATTCAGGAGCTGCTGCAGACCAACACCTGCATTCACACCAGATGGAGAAACAAGTACTGCTGCCAGGTACACACCCCTCCCAGCCCGACACCTACTGTGTGCAAGCAGACACACACAAACACTCAGACACCTGTTAGTGAGGGGAGTGGACGTCTGCTGTCCCTCACCATCCCTCAGCTCAAATCGTGACCAAACCATAATATCAAATGTTAAACCAGCAAATCTTCTTTTGCTGTTATTAGGAAAAACAAACTTTCTTGAGTAGCTTTCCTGTGAGCGATTCCATCTTTTTTTTTACAAGTTTTACTGAATTACTTTGTTGAATTTTCTTCTGTTAACACACCAGAATATAGGTTATGGTGTTTATTTTCAGTGCACTTATTGGTGGATTTTAATTAAACTTGCAGAAAGTAATCACTGGAGGTATGTTTACAGCTAATTAACTTTTGGAGAGAACCTGGTTCAAGATAACCACAACAGCTACTCAACCTCAGTAAACAAACAAACAAAATAATGGTTATATTTCAGTTAATTTTACAAATATTGAGCTATACTTTTGGTTTGGTAGTAGTTGAGCATAATCCTTACCATAAAGTCAGAATAAAAATAACTATTGGGGTGAAAATAATTTCAAATATTTACATAAATGTAAGTGTATTAAATGGTTGTTCCCAGGCATCAAATTTAGCTCAAAATTGGCTAAGAAATCTGAAAATGAAGAGTTGGAAATTTGACATAGAAAATGTGTCAGAATCCAGTTTAAAACATGTTTGTTTTGAAAATGCAATAAAGACAGTTTGTTTTGTTATATTTTTTGACATAAATGTTTTATTTTTTTTAGGCAGAAATTAATAAAAATATAATTGTTCTGATTGTAGGAAAGCATGCTGCCAGTTACAAAACTTTAACTCAACTTTTGTGTTGACGAGCCCAAAACCCCCAGTAGAAGAAACAAGAATCAAAACACATTTTTTTAAACTTTAAGTCCTGAAGCCGTGATGCCAACTACATCATTGTAATAGTTCAGTTTAATTGTCTGTCTGTATTATTGTAATGAATCTGTTTATTGTTGGTGTGTGATTTGTGCAGCTGATGCTGAGCAGTGGAGTCCTGGTGACCCTGACTTTAAACGGACCCCAGCTTGAACACGTGTGTATAGATCGCATATTAGTGGGTCGACTTCCTGCCAGCACTGTGACTGATGGTGAGTTACTTTTATCATTTTAGGGACTGCTTTATTTGCAGCAAGTTTACCTTAAGTGGACGTTCTGCCATTTTATCTTTGCCTTACTGTCGATATACCCAAGCTGAGGAAGAACGCTGTGACTTGATAAACTGTAACCATCTGCAGCAGCAGAGAACGGGACGTCAGCTGAAAGATTGTTGTTAGAAATAGACAGAATATCTATTTAAGTCTCACTTCTGCTCTGAAACCTTGTGAGAGTAAGAGCAGCAAACAGCGACACGTCATTACAGAGCAGGAGTACCGTCTTCTTGCCTAACATTAACAGATTCATCTGTCTAATAAAGTGGAATTATTGGTTTCTCAGTTTATTACCCTGTGAAAGTGACAAAGAGCCATTTGCACAGGACAGGATAGGAAATCAAGTGAGCAGTATTATTAAAGTCCTTGTGTTGGACAAGAGCAACAATTAAAAATATTAAGATGCTGTTTAACAGACAGCTAAAGCACTAATGTAGCTCAGATTATTAACCTCTGCCAAGGAGGTCTGTTCACAAGATTAAGAGTTCATTTTGCTTTGACAAACCGTGGCAGATGTGTACCCGGGATCTCAGGTGTCTCTGTGAAAGTTTGCAAAACTACCAGTCGAGAAATTCATTGCGTGCCTCTGCACAAACTTTATCCATAGCGTTTAGCTCCATTAAAAACATGCCTGTACAGTTCCCCAACAGCAACAGTGGTGCAGGACTATTGACTCTTCGATCCACTGTGCAGTAAGTAACCTGTCTCTCTGTGTTGATGGGGAAAGAATAAATCAAAGTCAAAATTAAGCCTGGATTTCGTACTCAATCAAGACCAGCATAAACAGAAAATCACTGAAAATCTGTTTGAAGCTGTTTTCTCTTCAATTCAGCTATATAGTTTTGTTTTTTTCTCATTTTTTAAGCAAACACTGTCAAACACATACACTAATTGTCCTATGGAAACCTCAAAATTTTCAAATAAATGAATTTTACACTTTAAATAAGTCACAAAACTTTCAACAAACTCATTCACAATGACTCAATTGCATCTCAAATCAGCACAATTTATCCTAGATAAATGAAGGGCGACTCTTTTTACCCTTTAATTAACAATATTTAGGACATTGATCCCACTGCTGATGAAACCAACAGGCTCAACTCATTTTAATTTAATTTTTGGTGTATTAAAGTCACCCTCTTCCACTCATTTTGATTTTGTCAGCCTGTCAGCACAGATTATGTGCTGCTGCCCAGCCTACACTCAGATTCACATCTACCACACACACTCTCCTCATCGCTTTTGTCACACAAACACTCCTTTTTTTTTTTTTTTTGTACACAAGCGGCAACTCTCGCGCATAACAGGTGCCACAGGTGAGCCAGGCGACTCTGCTAGCTAATTGCGAGCAAATCCTTTTGTGCTGCGTGTGTCCAGGGGCCTTCCCTTAAGAGCATCCATCAGTGTTTTTCTCTCCATCGCGCGTTCCTCCAGGGAGCACAACCCCCCCACCCCACCCCCCNTGCTGCGCTCCCTCGCTCTGCAGACCTGGCAGGAGAGAATAAGAGGCTGTGGACGCCGGCCCAAATCTGCTAATTATTTCTTTCTTTCTGTATCAATTATTTGTTCATAACACCGCCCTCCCCACTTCCGCCCAGGGTCTCGAGACACTTGATAAAGCCCCTATAGTGCACACACACACACATAATTACAGACACTCACTTTTTTTTTCCTTTTACATAGACTAACAAACACTTACTGTATGTCCACCCACGTTTACACAATTAAAAATGTGCACACACTCACACACACACACACAGGTACACACTCACCTCCCGCTGAGCTTCATTCAAAGCCTCAGAGGGCACTAATTATTAGAGTAATGGTTGTGAGAGGGTGGGTTCCGGGGATTGTGTGTGTATGTGTGTGTTTGGGGGGGGTGGTAGTCAGATTGGGGTTCTCACATCTGCCACTTGTTAAATTAGGCTGAGACAATTAGAGCAGAGAGCCAGACCAGATCGCACCGTCCAGCACATTTACGATTATTGAAACAGTTTACAATAACAATCGAGTTGTGACCGGCTCGTGTGTGTGTGTGTGTGTGTGTGTGTGTGTGTGTATTTGTGGTGTGTGCCAGGCAGAAATGGATTTTTATTGCTTTTTGAGAATAAACAATTATATCAGCCAATAAATGCCGTAAAAGAAAATGTCAGCATCTGCTAAGACTTTCAGGAAAGATCAGATTGGGCCTGTTTGTCAGGAGAGGGCCGTCCTCTCTTGGATTATTAAATATATTTCCTAAAGCAGGATGAAGACTACAGTTTTCATTAAAAATGTTACATTATAATAAAATAAAAAAGGTTTAATAAAAATGTATATTTTCCACATGACTCTAACTTTGGGTTTTTATGATAAAAGTAGAAAAAAACTGAAAAGTATTTGTGGTGTATTGCCTAAAATATTGAATAAATATCAAAAATTAGCAAAAGGCAATATTGTTCATTCTTACTTTATATATATTTTTGTTTAATCTTAATAGTGTTATATTTTTGTTATTGTTTTGTCTCATAGCATTCTCACATTATATTTTTCAATTGGATGGAAAAGTTTTCAAAACCTTAAACTAACTTCATACAACGTCCGTAATTCAAAAGTCAATATACCTGTTTTTAACACAAACAAACACAAAATTGTTTTTATTTCTACAATAGCATGAATGAAATCCTCACTAGAGGCTTGCGTTTAGTTTAGCTTAAACATGACTGAAACGACCAAGAGCCAATTACCTGACTAAAAGTTGCAACTTCAACCAAAACTTAAATTCTACCACGATACGAAATTATATTCAGTTTTCATTTTCTGATCGGGATTCGACAACTTTCTAAAGCAGAAACAGGTTGTGAGTATTTGAATGAGGAAGAAAATCCCTTTTTCTGATTTGCATGGATTCCACAGAACGTCAGGCCTGCTTTGTTTGGTGCGTTTGAGACGGGAGGCATCTGTAGCCAGATTTGGTTTTTGTTTTAAGAAGCCGGCTCGGTGCTCCTTTTCAAACTTTTTTCGACCCGGTTGCCAGTTAACGCCGCGTCGGACCCCGCGAGCTCTGTTTGCATCACACCGAGAAGCAGATTACAAAAATTTTACACCATCAAAGTATTATCGGTTTCCACTGGCCGATGGCTGGGCCAAGCTGAGCATATGCTCCACGATTAAGCATCCTTAAGTGATTTTTCATAGCGAGTTTCATTTACCCATGTTTAAATGTGCTTTGCTTAAGCCCATTGGCCTCTTATGTCAACATGCTGCAGAGGAGATGGCATTAAATGGATTTAAGGGGACTCGGTGTGTGTGTGTTTGCGTGTGTGTTTGTCTGAGATTGCTTTTAACATGTCGAATCTTTGCTTTTTGCATGTGGGTGTGAATGTGTTTGTGCATCTGTTTCAGTGTGTAAACGTGCATGCATAAAATGTAGCTGTATGAGTTTTATGCATGTATGAGGAGATGCACATTACATGTTTAGACCATGACTTGTGTGTGTGTGTGTGTGTGTGTGTGTGTGTGTGTGTGTGTCTGTCCTGGGTTTGTTTCAGGGTGGGTCGTGCAGGTCTGGCCCCTAATGCCAAATCAGCCACCTGGTCCCAGATTGGGCCACAGCCTGGTTTCAGATCCCTTCCTTCATTTGGAAAAGAATGGGATTAATCTTAATCCCGTTTATAGACACCCATAGAGATCAATACTAAACTGCATTTAACTTGATTTGTCTGTAATCTATTACAAAGACGCTTACCATTCCATTAAATGTTGTTTCAGAGAGCTAAGGGTTTGTTAATGGCTGTGTGTTTAGTTTTTTTTTTTTTTTTCATGGTTTAAGTGTTGAACCAGTTTACATTACAAATGCTTTTCTGTATAATCCAACTCTGACAGACTGACTCAGTTGACCTAATTTAGGATGCTAGTTTTCATGTTTTGTTTTTTTTTTTCAAGCTGTGCTGCTCTTCCCTCTTAAAAAATTTGCATATTAATTCAAAATTTCCACACAACAGGATGATTTCAAGCATAATCATGTACCAATATCCTCCTGTTTATAAATAAACACACTCTGCGGTTAATTGCCGGTTTTATTTTTTATTTTTTAATTCTCGAGGTGCAGCCTCACTCGTTCAACTCAAAGCAGGATATCTGAGAGACACGTGTAACACCCCCCTCCCACCCCACCCCNCCTCTTTTTCCATTTAATTGGTTGCATAAACAGATTAATTTGAAGGAGGGAGGAGTGGGGGGGGGGACTTAATTGCTAATCAGCGTTTCCGTGCAGCTCCAGAAAGAGTTGAACAGGATCAAGTGCGTTTTTCTACCACAAAAAAAAAAAAGTCATGCTGCCTTTAGTGCACTGACATGAAGCACAGAGATAGAAAGAAAGGTGTTGCAAAGTGTTTAAAATGCTAAACATTTTAATTACATGATCTCAAATTGAATAATACTGGATAGGAGGAATGTGAAAGAGCAAGGATTTAAGAGGGAAACTAATAAATAATTGGAGTTTGTCTTTGCATTGCTCTGTTAAGCACTTTGGGTTTCACTTGAGTTTGAAAAAGGAATCAAGAAATAAATAAAGCTGAGTTGATATTCACCGACAACTGGTCCCGGAAATAGCTTTCTACCTGAAGATGCTGTTCTCAAAAGTTCAAAAATGAAAGCAAACACTATCTTTTGTATATCAGGATGAACTTCCTTTAATAATAACATCTGTCATTCAGCTTCTAAGCATGGTCAAAGTTGCCAGCGTCTGAAGATCCTAGTCTCTTTAAGGGTTACCTTATCAGTGTATGTAGGGCTGTTCTTGTCCTTTTTGTTTACCATTGAGACATTTGGTGCGGTGATGTCATTCCCAGCGATGCTGAGCGATCGGCTGATTCTGCTGTCCTTCCTGGAGCTGAGCCAAGTCGCTGTGGTGTACCTGAACAAAAAGAACCCGGATTCTCCTGAGACCGGCAGGCGAGCAGACAAACTCGCACCTTCCGAAATCAAGGTACAGTCGAGCGCGATGATGAGGTGTGTGTGTGTATATGTGTGTTTTCAAGCTTTTGTTGGAGTCTAGCAGACCTGGTAGATGTTTAAAAAAAACCATCAAATTTCATGAGGACTTCTGGTTTTATCACTCTGCAGTAAACCAGTTTATGTCTGTTAGTCTTTTATTATTGCCCGCCAACAAAGACAAAGGGTTTTTTCCTTGTCTGTGTGTGTGTGTGTGTGTGTGTGTGTGTGTATGGTTGTCTGTAGTCTTATCAAAATACATCATGAACCAGTGGATAAATTTAAATGCAACTCTCAAAAAGTGTTCACTGAATGTACAACTGAATAACTTTTGAAGTCCTCTCCATTCAAGATGGCCGCTACAGCTGAGTGACTTTAGAAAACATATAAATGACTATAACTTACAATTATTGAGCTAAAATTTAGTGTGTTAGCAGCTGAGAGTCATCCCCAACACATACTCTGAGCACTGATCGTGAGAGATCTGTTTTTGTCATTAAATATTACATTAACTCTGCCTATCTGTTAGCAAAATATCTCATGATGGATGGATTTTGATAAAGCTTTCAGAACATAATCCTTGGATGTACATCTACAGCCTATTACTTTAGAGCCAGCACAAGTAAAGATGGCAGCCACAGCTAATTGACCTTAGCCAGCACAAAAATGGCTCCAGCATTTTTACAGATATCAAGCTAAAACTTGGTGTGGTAGTAGCTGAGGTCATCCTCAACATATACAGTACTTCAGGCCCTAACATATCCCACGAGATCTCAAACAAATCCTGCATAAGATTGCACATAATTTACAAGGGTTGACCAAAATGGCTTCAACTCTGTTCCTTCTCAACATCAAATGATCTCAGACTAAAGCTGTGGCATAAAAGGTGGCGGGCGATATGCATTCCTTCAAGAAATGCTGGGCCTTTTAATTTGAACATGTTTTTAGCCCATTCTGATCTGAAGGTGGTTTCAGAGATGTTAGTAATAAATCTGATCATGATCGGCCTTGGTTATCCCTCAAAACAGAACTACACTGCCTCCTCCTTTTATAGCTGGCTAACCGCTAACCCGGGCATTATCACATTACTGCCAGGCCTTTTTCATTAAGGTGTGTGTATGAAGACACATTCATGTGGTGTGTGTGTGCGTGTGTGCGTGTGTGCGTGCGTCTGTGTGTGTGAAAGCAATCGTTTTGCCGTGTGTCTGTCCTGATAAGGCACCACCTTCATCACCACCACCACTTCATATTGCACACCCGCCTCTGTCAACGTACACGCACATTCATGCATGTAACCTGCGACATACACACATAAGCACACGCACGCTCATCTACTCATCCCCCCACAACAAACACACACATGCACAAACACACACACACGCATCGCCCTGGTCCAGTGGGCTAAGCTGGAAAAGGGAGAGTAAGGGGCGTTGAGGGGGGCTAAACTAATCCGGCCCACAGAAAGTGGTTTTTGATTATTGCTGACCAGCAAACGCCAGCAGAAAAAAAAAAAAGAAAAAAAAAAAGAAAAAGAAATGAAGAGCGAGGAGATGGGTAGGGGTGGAGGGGGCATCCGGGTGGTAGAGATAGAGTGTGTTATTAACCCAGTGATTTTCAGATTTTCTTCTTCTTTTTCATTTCTAATCTGTCAGTGATCTCCTGTTCAGCTGTTTGGGGGAAACTCTTTGTTCCCTTTATCATCACATGTACTTCCATCATTTTCAGGCATATTTTGTGTCCAAAGCAAATTCTCCCTCAAGGGGGGCCAGGAGGGCAGACATGGACCACTGAATCTCAAATCTTCTCTACTCATACAACACAGCACACCAGTTCCTGCATGTTCTTGGGCCTTTAAACCAGGTTTTTTTTGTACTGATACAATAATTTGTAAAGAGGCATTTTTCTTTTCCTGCCTCTACAGAAAAAAAAGCCTGAATTTAAATATCCCGCTCTTCTCCTGGATTTCAAGCAGTTGTTTTGGCGCAAACCTTTTAAATATTCTAATCATTCTTGACTTTTTTGTTCCTTCTCATGTGTGTTTCTTGTGTTGTTAATTGTATATTCATTAATTCGAACTTCTTTTATTCCTCTGTTCTCACTTTCCTGAAGCTATAGTGCGTAAAATAAGTCATTTTTGCTCGTCAGTCTTTCTGAACCTTATTTTTAAACTCAAGCAATCTTATTTTTTCCTCATTATCTCCTCCTTTTCCCTCCTTCACCTTCTTCCTCTGTCTGTCTGCTGCTTCCTGGCCACTCTTCTTCACCACGACAGAGGTCAAAGACATGCTCGCGCGTGCGTGTGTGTGTCAGCCATCAACTCTGCTTCATTGTGTTTGTGAGTGTGACTGGAGATAAAGAGTGTATGAAAGGCTTGTATGAATGTGGCCATGTGTGTATCTGTTCATGTGTGTGTGGCAACGGAATGAGCTTTGGTGTATTTGAAAGGTGGGGTCAAAGTGTAAGACCTGTAATTTCACCCGCTTAAGAAGTGCTTCTGAATTATTTAATGGCGTGGGTGTGCAGACACTTTTTTATTTACTCTCTTCGTATCACTGCCTCCGCTTGTATATGTGCCTGTGCTTGTGTACATACATGCACAGATTTAAGTATGTGTGTACCCCCCTGCCCCCCACACACACACACACACCCCCGAGCACCACGAGAGCTCATTACTGTGCGTCTCTTTGTTGTGGCCCGTAGAGCGTGGCGGACCTTCCCAAAAATATGCACATCACTAAAACAACAAGCCCGACAGAACAAAAACGCACGCCGACATTAATAATGAAAGATGAAAAACAACCTTAGACATCAAGAAAAACAGAACGGGGGAAGGACAAGAGGTGCATCTGGGGCTGTAATCGTGGAGGTGTCCGAGCCCTGAGGTGGAGACTCGGGCCAGGAACGTGCTCCAAATGGATTAATCATTAAGATACACTAATAACTTCCCCTTAAGATTCGTTTTGATTCTGAAGGTTTCTGTCTTCTGACCTCTTCTAAGTGCATGTGGGCTTTTTTTTTTCTTTTTTTGTTTGTGTGTGTGTTTGTTTCAAATTTCAGGTGGTGTGTGTAGAGGTGGGCGGGTCGAGTCGAAGACGCCACAGACGTGTGAGTCTCAACCGTCTCCAGGACGTGGCGCTCTGCTGGTGGAACCTGGACGAGTCCAGTGAGGAGCTGTGGCCGTGGACTCAAACCGACCCACAGAGAAACAACCTCTTCCTGATTGGCTGCTCACCTACTGACGGCCTCAAGGTGCTCACAAACACACACATCCTGTAAAGCTCGCTTATAACTGATAATATAAATATATCTGTCATTTTGGGGCTTACATGTTTGTTTGTTTTTCGTTTCATTTGAAAATTTACCAATAACTTCTTATATTTTATTCACAATTGAATCTAGTAAACAAAGTCAGTAGGTCATTTTTTAATTATATGGCAGCAGAACATTACAAAAAAGCTGTGTCAGGTCCATGTTTATCACTGTGAAGCATCCGCTTTCCTTTTAACATCAGCCTCTAAACATCTGAGAACTGAGGAGAACAGTTTCTGATGGTTTTGGAGGGAATGTTGTCCCATTCTTGTCTGTGGTAGGATTCCAGCTGTTCGACAGTTCTGGGTCGTCTTTGCCAAATGTTTCGTTTCATGATCTGTCAAATGTTTTCAGTTGGTCAGAGGTCTGGACTCTTCGATACTCGGACTTCTCCACTGTTTGAATGGATGCAGTGTGCAGTTTAACATCATCTTGATGAAACATGCAAGACGTTTCCTAAAAAATAATATGTCAACCTGGATAGGAGCATGTGTTCTTCTAAAACCTGAAGGGACATTTTACAACTTATCAGGTTCAAAATTAGTGGAATAATGTCAGAATAATGTTCTTCAGTGGTAAGTTTGGAAGGTTTGGATATCCCATCATCTGCAGTTCATGATATTACAAATGATTTTAAGAATCTGGAGAAATCCTGGAGCTCAAAGGACATAGCAAAAGGTAATATTGCAGTAAATCGGTCTGATTCTGTCATGGACATCAATGCATGGGCTCAGGAACACTTCAACAAATCACAGTTTGCCGTATCATTGGCAAATGCAGGTTAAAGCTCTATCATGCAAAGAAGAAACCTTATATGTGCACCATCCAGAAACGCCGCCATCTTCTCTGGACCAAAGCTCATTTAAAGCAGAGGCAAAACTGAGGCAAAGTGGAAAACTGTTCTGGTCAAATGGTTTAAAATTCTTCTTGGAAACCATGAATGCCCCATCCTCTGTCCTAAACAGGAGAGGGACCATCCAGCCTGTTTATCACAATTCAAAAGCCTGCCTCTCTGATGGTGTGGGGGTGCATTAATGCCTCTGGCATGGGCTGCTTATACATCTGTAAAGGCATAATCAATGCAGGAATGTAAATGCAGGTTTTAGAACAACACATGCTCCCTTCTTGATGACGTCTTTTTCAGCAAAAGGTCTCACATATTTCAGCAAGACAATAGTGGAGAAGTCCAGGTGCTGAACTAGTCGCCCTGCAGTCCAGACCTCTGACCAGCTGAAAACATTTGACAGATCATGAAACAAACATTTTTGGAGAATTTGCTTTTCTAACAAAAGCATCACAAAAGAGCTTAAAACTGTAAAGTGTCTCTCATGAAAGCTTTACACCTTAAAGATTTGTAACGTCGTTGTTGAAAGCATTATGGCGTGTAATGTAGCTCCCAACTCCAGCTGTTTATTTTTCCGACAGACTCTGAGTCGCAGACACCAGGCACAGTGGTAAAAAAAAAGGCAACGGAGCTGCTGATCTGAGCAGAGACCTGTGTTCTCATGGATGGGATTGGGGATGGTGTTAGCCACCTCGAGGGTGGCACCGCTGTGTCGCACCTCCATGCATCAGTGTGTGAAATAAACAGGAGAGCAAAGCTGAAGGAGGACTCCTACACACTCCCTGTTTCACACACACACAGGATGATACACACATCCTCTCCTGCCTCTGGCAAAAGCCTCCCAATGATGTAGGATCAGTGTAGCATTGGCTTCACGCCGAAATCAGATGAAAGATCCCACAGACTCCACACTTCCTCTCTAAGCTTATGCTAAATACTCGCCACAGCTGAGAGAAGCAGAATCTGCGAGAGGGAGGAGAGAGGAGCATTACCAATCGAATGCTGGAAAAATAAATTTGTTTAGTAGAGAACGAGGGAGGTGTGTGTTTGTGTGTGTGAGTGGGGGCTGTGGGTACATGAATATTGAAATAATCAAAGCAGCTGTTGTTTGCTGCTTTTTCTGCTTCTTGTTTTTTTGGAACGCTCTCTTTATTTATCACTCTCCAACTTTAAGTCTCTCAGTCTCCTCCTCCAACAGCACTCCTCCTCCTTCCCGCCCTCCTCCCTCCTCGCTCCGAGAACATTAAAGTGTCTTCGCGGGGCTGCGGCATCGTGCTCTAATGAAAGCGTTTGTTGTCATTTTTCAGACGCGCGGTGTGAAATTAAGCGAGCAGTTTATGTAAGAGCCGTAGCGGGAATCAAACGGCGGGCACGCATCGGGCGACGCCAGCTACTTCAATCACTTCAAGCTCATATATATGTTCCTTTTGTTCAGTTCGCTATCTGCAGCACTAAGCCAATTTTCTAGCCAGTCTCTCGGCATTTAAAAAAAAAAGTCAGAATTTTTTTTTTTCTCCCCCCCCCTTCTTTATGTGGTCTTAATTCATGCTGATAAGTGGAGCCACAACACTCAGGGGGGTGGGAAAGAGAGGAAAACATACAGTTTTTTTATGCAGGCAGTTAACATTTTAATGGTTCTTCCTTCGTGTGTCACCTCAAAATAAACACACACTTAACGTTTTCCTAAATGCATTAATCCAAGTGGTTTATTTTTATTTAGGCCTCTTCAGCTTTCTTACAGTTTCTTACAGTTATGGCATCCTGTTATCCTGTGTGTTTGTCTTGTCAGTATTTGTTTCACTTCTTCTGTCTTTTGAGGAACTTTTGCTTGCATATCTGCTTGCACTAAAAGGGGAGTAGTTAAATTGTTTCTTTAGAGCTCTAAAAATAATAAAAAAATAAACATCATTCTTTGAAGGAAAGTATTCTCCTCGCTGCCTTGCATGCTAAAGTTTTAAACGAAGCTCTAATGGGATCTGTTAGCGCTCAGAGCATGTGTCGAGGATGACTCTCAGCTACTACCACACCAAATCTTAGCTAAGTGTTCGTATAATTGACTGAGTTAGAGCCACTTTGTGTTGGCGAAGGTCGATCAGCTGTGGCAGTCATCCTAAATTGGGTTGACGACAAAATTTTCCAATTATTATTTTCTGAAAGTTTCATTAAATCCCATTTAGTAGTTCATGAGATATTTTGCTAACAGACAAACTTTCTCTCACACACACAAACAACTACGTTATCATCCATCTTTCATTGTGGCGGGCAATAACTAGACAATTTAAGGGGAAATTTTGGTGTGATTGTTGTAGCTATGTTGCTTCCTAGCTGCTGAAAGTTTCAACAGAATCCATCTAAGTGTGTGTTTGTAAAACAGAGAGGAGAGAAGCTGCTGATTATTAATCAGACTTTGTCTCAAACTGTTGCTGCTTTCAGAAAATCCCTAAAGACAAAACATTTGTGACTGTGAAAACAGCAAAGTATTTTTGCTCTGACTAACATGACTTTTGTGTTTCTGGTGTGAAATGCGTGAACCTACAGTTCAGGTAGAATCAGAGCTTTTTGTAAAATTCCTCTTGTTTTCTGGTGGTGTCTGTGGAACGGCTAGGGGCTTTTTTTTTATTTTTTAAGGCAATGTTGCAAAATGTTTAAAACTGTTTGCTTAGCAGCTTCAATTGTCTGGAAAAAGACACTCTTTTGATGTAAAAATGATCTCTGTCAAGTCAAAATTGTAGGCAATATGGCAGTTTAAAGACACTATTTTTCATAATTTTTTGGCATCAAATAGTTGACTCGTTCATTTCTGTTGGATTTTTTTTTTTTTTTTGATAAATTCGCAACGCAAAGGGCCAACTTTTCTGGTGTTTGAACCACATTTCTAGCAGTTACTGGACAAGAAAACTTGCACATCACAGCGACACCCACCCCCAACAAAAAGGTGTGCCTTGAAGCTGAAATAATGGTGCAAACATTTTTTTCGGAAACATCTAAAGCTCCAGTTTCAATCTGAGACGTCAAAACAGACAGTTAAAAAGCACATTCTGGCAATTTCCTGCGAAACAATTTGCAGCAAGGGTTGCATGTTAAATTTAAAGCGCGGAATAAAATTTGCCCCGGAGTCCGGCTCTGGATCCACTCCTCCGTTCAGTGACACCAGCTGTTGGAGGGAATGGGGAATATTTTGGTCCGTAATCCCACTGTGCCCATGCATTTTCTCACATCACTACTTCAACTCTGACCCTCATTCACATGCCTAAAAACTCCCCCACCACCACCCCCACCTCGTCCCACCCGGCCTCCTCCCCCTCCCTCTCGACAACCCTCATCCCTCCGGTCTCCTCCAAGTCCCTCCGTCTCTCTGTGTGCGTCTCTGCCTGTCTTTCTCTGCTCCGTGAGCTGGAAAATTGGCTTCAAAAGGCCACTGCTGTGAACAAGGGCCAGCCACACAGTTGGGCCCGTCTGCTTTATCTTTCACGCCACGGAGGGGGGAAAAAGGGTGCCGGCAAGAGGGAGAGAAGAAGAATAGAGAAGAATAGTTTTGACCAGTGACTGAAACCAATAACCAGGAGAAAGCTACTTACTAGAGGTCTCCTTCTGTCTCCTCCTCCTCTCTTTGCATCTTTCTCTCTGCGCCTCCACTCCATTTCTTTCTGCTTTGCCTATTTGGTCTTTTCCATTTTCTCCTTCTCATAATTTTTGTCTGTTTTATGTTCTGTCGGCTCACACTTTCTCCTGTCTTTATTTATCATTTTCTTTCTTTTTTGTTTTTGCTGCTAAAATTGTGCTGTACAGTATGAATGCTGTTTATATATATATATAAATGTATGTATTTATATATCCTGTCGCTATAAAAGGCAGGTGATCATGTAATCACATGTGTGTTTATTTGGTTTATTTGTTTGTCTGTAAGCAAAATATCTCATGAACCAGCAGATGGATTTTAATGAACCGCTCAAAAAGTAATCATCGGATGTTCATCTACAACTGGATAACTTTTGGAGTCAGCCCCGTTCAAGATGGCCGCCACAGCTTATCACCCTTCACAAACACAAACACGACTGTAGCCCTGTCACTTTTACAGATATTGAACAAAAATTTGGTGTGGTAGTAGCTGAGAGTTATTCCCAACACGTGCGCCGAGCGCTAACAGATCTTTGTTTAAACGTTTGGGATTAACTTCGGGAGACAACCTATGTTTGTTAGCAAAATATCTTATCAACCACTGGACAGGTTCTAATGAACTTCTCAGAAAGTAATTTACAGCTGATTAGCTTTTGAAAGAAAACTGTTTCAGGATGTCCGCCACTAATAATTGACTCCATCAAACACAAAAATGACTATAACATTATCATTTTTTTTTACAGATATTGAGCTAAAATCTGATGTGGTAGTAGCTGAGAGTCATCCCCAACAAACACTTTTAACACTAACAGATTGAGCAGGATCTTTGTTTAAAACTTTGGCATTCAAGGCGGCCAGTAATACGCATTCCTTCAAGAAATGCTGCCTCCTTCAAATGGCTCAATTATAGCTATTTTTTTGTTTTCTAAGGTTTGATTAGCTGTGGCAGCATCATGATTTGTGTTGTCTTCAAAAGGTAATCAGTTAGTGCTGTGCAGCTAATGAATACTTTGAGAGTTTCATTAAAATACGCCTTCTGGTTCATGAGATGTTTTGCTAACAGGACAGACAAACGAACATTAACATTGTTGCCCTCCTGTTATGGCACAGGGCAATAAAAAACTAAAATATAACATTTGTAACGGTGAGTTGAACTTCAGTTGTGGACTAAAATGTCAAATCATAATTCCTGCTAAAACTGAAAAAGTGCTCTTTATCCCAAATCGTCCTCGGCCCAGGGTGGATGTTTTAAAATCGGTACTGTTCTGGGTGTTTTTCACCTGCCGTCAGACAAACAGCTGAATCAGCTGCACCTCTTCCCTCTCATTGTGCCATGATGGCAGGCTGGCGCAGTGGGCGCCAGGCATGGGATGAAACGCTGAGAGGATGAGATGTGGTTGGCAGGGTCACGATCTGTGGCACTGAAGAAGGTCGTCTGATGCCCGTGACAGCATTCTGTCGACCGAACTCAGAGGATTCGTACCTGCTACGTGCTCATTTGTTGGTTTATCGAATGCAGGTGTTGTTGGGTTTTTTTTTCACCCCTTCAGAAATGTAGCTGTCTCAAAGATAAACCACCTTTTACCTGAATCAAGCCCCTCTTGCCTGCTGCCTCAAATAAACACACACATTGACACACAGCGTTCACCCCCTGGGGAGCAGCAGGAGCTTGCTCTGAGGGATTATAGAGAAGAAAAAAAAGCTTTCAGGAGGACAGTCATCTGCTTCTTTCCTGCTGTAGACCATGGGCAGGCAAAAAAAAAAGCCTTCCTCCCTCTAAGTCCCTTTTTGGCAATGCCTGCCAAAAAACTGGGCCGAGCAGCTTTGCAAAAGGAAAAGAAGGCAGGCAGGCAGCCGACCCCTCTTTCTGTCTACATGGCGAAAAGAAATGGGCTCATTTAGCCAAAGCTGCCACGGTCAATGTGAGACTCTGATAGAGGCTTTGGGAAGGTGAAATCCTTTCTAAAAATAAGGAAATAAAAAAATTAAAAAAAAAGCTTCGTTAGTAGCTGTGAAACTGTTCATCGCAGGCTGCTGTCTCCTGTCATCCATCTCCTGTTTCTGGTTCCATGTGGGTGTTTTATCACCGGCACCAACCAGGTCAGGTCCCGTTGGCTTAGCAGGGTCTTTGTTCCCACCACCTGGTTTTAGTCCAGGAACAAATGCTCTTTATTCTGGATTTCACCTTTGGTCAAATAATCTTAAGATTTCTTCACAAAGAACCTGAAAAAAAAGCCGCCTTTTTATTTTAAACTCTCATTTTCTGATGTTGAGCTCTTGGCTCCTCGCACAAGTAAACAGCGGAGGTTGTTTATCACTTTGTGCCAAGCCGTGGCATGCTCAGGGAGGAGATGCTGCTGACCTTGAGTTAAAATGGAGCTCTTATCATTAGTTGTCTTGATTGACAGCAGGGTGTTTATGAGCTGTGTGGAAGGCCCTGTTTTTTGGAGCCGCTGCCATGGAGGGACTCTCTCGCTTCCCTTTATCTCCTTCTTTTATTCAAAAACAGGTCAATAACACATTGCCACAGATCAGGCATTATAGTTGCAAGTAGAAGAAGATATAAAAGTAATAATAAGATAATAAGATCCAGCTTTATTAGTTTTAATAAGCAGAAACAAACAGATAGTCACGTATGTTCTTGTACTCTTATTACAGCTGCATAATTTTTGCTTTTTGCTCTGTAAAGATGCCGTGGATGTTGTGTCTTCGCCTCCTTTTGTTGCTCAGAATTAAGGCAGGTAGGATCGTTTTATGGGCGCTGCCATGTTGTATCTTTGGAGCCAGAGTCATTTGATCATTCAGCAGTAAGATAAGAACTACAGTCAACGCCTTCTGAGGTTTATTTTTAATTTTATCTTACCAAGGACAATGTCCCGTTCATTTCCGTGCGGAAGGCGGGACTTAGACCTAAAACTGGAACCAGTCTACAGAGAAGCCGGTCCTGTTCTTGTCGGATGTCTTGACTTCTTCTTTGGGCGATGGCTCCCGTCTCTCGTTATTATATGTGTTGATGGTCCTTCACAAACTGTGCAGTCACTCATGATCTGTATGGTTTTAGTGCTCTTGTGTTTTGTAAAAAGTTAGTGCATGACGGCATACAGAAAATGAAGTTCCAGGGATTTTTATATGAACCAACAAAAGTTTTTGAATTTAAATAAAAAGGAGAAAGTTGTGACAAGAGTTAATCTTATAGTAGTGTTAGTTTTGGGGCTCTACTTATTTTATATCAAGATTTCTTTGCTCTAGTTTCTTTATTTCTTTTCATTAATAATCTAAAGAGGCCAGTGAGCCTGCTGCTCTCTGTTGTACATTGTTTGTATTGTATTGTGAAAACATTGAAAAAGTGTGGCATTGACATCAGCACATTAGGAAGACTCATTCTCCATATTTCACTTAAACACCTGATTTCCACAGTGTACTTTTTTTTTGCATAATATTCTGTCTCCTCTGCACTCTTTACAGGCGCTTCCCTTCAGATTTTCAGTCACAAATGCATCTCAAGCACAGAATTTCCCTAATGAGAAATATCTTCTATGTACAGCAGCTGTGCCGAAAGTCTCAACCAAATATCTTATTTTCAGAACACCTTTGGTTTTCATGTCTGAAAAATACAACCTTTCAGCAACACTACTTCTCCCTCTATAATGGGCAATGCAAAAAAGAAACCATTAATGGTGCATAATTCATTAGCAGTTCTAATAAAAATCTATTGTTTTCAATAGCAGTTATCTGCTGTGAAGAAACGACTAGTTCTTTTTTGTTAAATTTTATAAAAATACCAAATATAACTCCGTTTTTACGGACATAAATAAGTCTTTCCAACCACCAGTGTGCTGTGTTATGTTATAGTGGGTAGTTTTCTAGTGCTGATTCTTTTCTCTCTTTTTTTCTTTCTATTTGCTCAGTTTTTTCAGATTTCTGATTAGATACAAGGACTGGATTGTAAATAGATGAAAATGTTGACAGTGTTCAAAGAAAAACCCTTGAAATACCTTTACAACTACAGCTTTATAAGGCTGTAACAGAGTATTTATACTTCCAAGCTATTTATAAAAAATATAAAGATTTGCCGAAGACTTTTGCACACTACCATACATGCTCTGACACTGTTCGCTCTCTGTTTTGTACCTTTTCTACCTCAGGTCCTTTGTTCTGTCCGGACTGAAGGCAACCCTCTGGACTGCTGCTTTAGCCAGCTTCAGCACTACCAGATGCTGACAGTGGAGTTACCCGCAGGACCTCAGGGATCCAGACGGGCCTCCTGCGCTGACACCTGCGTGTACGAATGTGCGCGGGGGCGACTGCACCGCTTATCCGTCGCCACCATCCCTCTACCGTCGCATCCCGTCTCCTGTTCCCATCACCCCTCGGAGACCGCGCTCCTCCTGGGTTTGAGCGACTCCTCCTTAGTTCTTCACGACCAGAGACGGGGGGTCTCGCTGCTGGCCTCCTGCCCCGTGCCACCCACTTACCTGGCCTGGCACCCCGCGGGGGCTGTTGCCATGGCAGCAGGAGGCCAGGAGGAAGTGATGTGCTTTGATGTGGGCTTGGCACCTTTAAACATGGCGCTGCTAGCAGAGGAGGCAGCTCCAGCGGCTACATTAAGACTGACTCAGCACCTGCACTGCTCTGGAGGCCTGGTTGGACTGAAGTGGGGGACAGGTTTGGATGGAGGCCCAGAAGGGACAGACATGTTGACATTAGTCTTCAACAGGGGACCACTAGCTGCCTTAAGATTAAAACTAGGTAAGTAAAATTCAGTTATATGTCTGTGTGTGTGTATATATATATATATATATATATATATGTATATATATATGTATATATATATATATATATATGTATGTATGTGTGTGTGTGTGTATTAAATTACACAGTGCTGTGTAAGTTTTAGACCCCCTTAATTTCTTTACATTTTGCTCCCAAACAGCCAGTCCTTTATTCTTTTCAAATAGTAAATTTTGGCTGCCTTTTTCTAATCCTTGTACCTGACTATGGCAGCATATCATGCAGTGTGCTTTAACAAATAAGGAAAATGAACAAGCAGAGGACAAAAAGAAACTATCTACAGCTCATGGACAGTATCTGAAAGTCACATCTTTAATATCATATCCAGCAAAGACCTGACCTGAGAGATTAATCATGATTGAGTTGACCGTCAATCATTTGCCAAGTTTTCAGCTAACAGCTCTTGGGAATTACCTTGTTGCTGATAAGATACTATTTTATGTCTGAAACTGTGTTGTCGGGTACCTTTTCCACAGATTTGACTAAAGAAATAGAAACAAATTGCATCTTTGTGACAGGCTGCTGATAACAAAGTGTCTAAAATCCTATTTAAACTGGTTTCTTTGCCAAATTGTTACGTGTCGACACAACTCTGGTTCATTCCGCAAATTTAGGAGTCCTTTTTTATGTTTGAATGTTTCATAGGACAGAGTTAAATAGACAAACAGATACTCAATATTCCTCTGAAAATGGACTGCACTGACAATGAGACAGAACAGCCAAAGATCATCAGAAAGCTTGAGGAAATGCTGATTGATATCACTTTAACAGATTACAAGAAAAAACAGATACCAAAAGCAACTTCACTTATTTTACCTAAAAATCCAAGATGTTGAATTTGCAACAAAAAAAAGAAAATGTAAACATTGTACACACATTTGATGTGCTAAAACACTGACATGAAGAACTGATATCTTTAGTTTCATTTAAAACCTGCTGATTATCAGGAAATATTGATCCTTTGAGGTCATTTTCTAGTTTTTATTTTTTTTATCAAATATTCTCTAATCAGCTCACAGTTCTTTAACTTTAACATTACATGAAATGCATCTACACGGGTAGGTAAATAGAAAATAATTGACAGGACTTCCACACTTTCTGAAGCAGGTGCCCTCTCCCCTTCGAAGTCTCTTCTGTTTTCAGACGCGGCGTCTGAACCCGACTGTGTAAATAAGGCCGCCTGAGCGGGTCGCCCTGTTGCCTCCTCGCCGCCGAAGGAAGTTAATTTGTTGGGAAGGTTAGCAGGAGTCACGCTCTCAGAGGTCATTCAATAATCGCCCCGGGGCACGAGCCCCCCAGGTGCATTCTGGGATGCATTTTTCCGATAAATCGTTTACAGTGGCTGCTCGGTCCCTCGGGGACCCCAGATAAAGTTTGCCAATCAAAGTTTTTTTTTTTCCGAAGCAGCCACCTAACCTCCAACACGCCTGCATGCATGCACACACGCAAACACACACACACACACACAAACACACACTTTAATTGTGACTTTGGAAAGAAGATGTGACAGTGGCACGCTGCTCTGCTGAAGTTTGAAAGCAGGAGTGTGGGGATGAAGAGTGGAAGGTGGAAGATGTGTGTGCGTGTGTGTGTGTTTGCTGTGTGTGTAGGGAATGGGGAGGGTGTCTTCCAACAATAGTTTACACTCCTCTGATCGTCTGCCAAGGTTTTTGATGAAGAAAGTCACTGCACGTCTTTTCTCCATGATAATTCCCCCCAACACACACGTATTTACATGTGTGTTTTCTTCTAGTTGCGTGCATCTATGTACACACACACACACACACACACTTCCAACTCGTTTGTTCGCTTGTGCTCCTTCTCTGTATTGACTTGTTTCATACAGAACGCTACATGACAGAAGGAGGGAGTCGGAAAGCAGCGAGGAAGAAAGACTTGGCCGTGCTCCAAGCTCTCTTTTTTCCATTGGAGGCAGGCCTCCCCGGTGCCGCCCCCACACCCACTCCCCCCCGCCTGCACCGCGTTATCTCATCTGGGCACACGTTGGCCGCAACTGGGCCTGCACCGGTGCACGCTGTGGAGAAGCAGACCAGGAAAATGTGCTGCACCCAAGAAAAAGAGACCCCTTTTTTCGTTGTTGTTGTTGGAATGGGAATTGAGTGAAGCACTGCGGGTTTTTAAAGGAGAGTTATGTAACTGGGTGTACCATGTGAAAATATTAAATTTAAGATGATGTGTCTTTATTAACTAAAAACTGAGCAAAACTCACCTGTCAGTCATCAAAATAACATTAAAACTGGTTCATTGTTTTACTGCAAAGCAACTATGTCAAGTCAAACATGGGGCTGTATAATATATCACAAGTTGGTCACTGCATTATCAACATGACTGGTAAAATGGTTTGATTTTCCCCCTAATTGGCATGCATTCACACTTTGCATGTCAGTAGGCTATTTGGACAATCAGATTGACCCTCGCGACTGTAGATTCACACGCCTGATGTAAATTATCGTGGATTAAAATGGTGTATGTGATCATATTATTGTTGCAGTTCTCAGAAATATTGCATATGAAATGCATATTTATGTTTTCCTACTGAAAACGATTGTTTTAAAGTAAAAAATAACTGTTACGATTGTGGTTTAAGGACCCAAGATGGCCTGGAGGTATGCAGGTGGCAGGTTGGTTCCTGTTTTGGGGCATTTGCACTGCCTCATGTTTCTTACTGGGGATGTCCCAATCCAAGTATCCAGTATCATCTGATACAGAGTCTCGATCCAATAAATGCAGTATTTTGAATTTTGAACAGCACAGACTTGCAGTTTACAAACCATACTTGATTGAAGTTATTAAAATCTATGCCATAGGCATCATACGGTGCTCATTTTGTTCCTCAAGTTGTTGTTTTTTTTTATATCAAAAACGGAAATAAAAAAATATGCCAGGTGTTGGGAAGCTTTTTTGTCCAGCTCATGTCGTGCTGTGTGGTTTATATAGTGTCAGGCGACTACTGTGGCCCCAGCAGCTCCAAAAGGCCACAAAAAGCTGTGTTTACCACCACAGGGATGGGTTGGGATCTTTTCTCTTCTCTTTAGAGCTTCCTCTAAGTTGTGTTGCTTAGCCGTGTTAGCTATAAGAGTTATCTGGGTGTACTCAGATTGGGTGTTTGGATGTTAATCGTCTCATTTACTATGGACAGGTCACAAGTCCTTCACAGTGCCCATTTAAAATCAATTCATTTGAAATTTAAAATGATTGCTTGAGTTTAAGCTATTCCCAGAATTTAACTCCTCTCAGAGGTTTCGTCACTTCAGTTGTTGATTATACTTTTTGTTGTTGTTTGCTTTTAATTGGTCAAAAAAAAAAATGCCGTAGACAGGCGAGACTAACACACCTGAGATAAGCCATTATCTCTGCTCAGAGTTAAGTTAGAGCAGACGTCAACTCTCGCGCACACAGTCACACACAAACAGCACCCAAAAACACAAACAAGCTGCTCGGCTGATTTATTAGCCACATTAGCCTTCTCTTTAGGGGATTTGGAGGTTTGCTAATTGCCTGCTTGTCATTTTAATTGCCTTCCTACCCGTACACACACGAATACACACAACTTGTTCAGCTAATTTAGCAAGAGTTGCCTGTCTGCAGCCTGTTGCACTAACAGAAAAAAACTTTCACTGTTCAGAAATATGCTAAATACCCTTATAGCTAATTAAGGTTTATATTTATTGTAGCACCAACTCCGTAGAAGTCAGTTTAATTTAATCAAAGCATGATGTCACTTGTTTTAAGGATTTATTGACATGTTGCATTTAACCCGTATGTTGTCCCTTTTTGGTCCCTTTTTAAACCCTGAATCCATGCGGCAGGAGCTCTTACAGGGGGCCAGCTGGGTCCGGGGGAGTTGCTGCAACAGAGGCTGCGCTGTGGTCAGGTCAGAGAGGCTCTGGGCATCCTGGAGGCGATGGACTGGAGCATCATGGGGGACGAGTGCTACCGAGGCCTGAGCTCGGTCACGAACCACTTGCTGAGGCTGCAGCTGAACACCGAGAGGGAAGGTGGGGGTGTTTGGTGCACGTCAGAAAGTGTGCAAGTCAGTAATTCGAATAGTTTCAGCTCAGAATTAGTTGTTCTGCTAAGTTAGGTTGATACTGGTTGTTAGGGTCTGATTTATGGCAACACTTGGGAGCCCTGAACATTTTGTGTGTGTTTCTTCTCTGTCTGCAGCCCAGCTGGAAGCAGCTCTGGGTGTGTTTTACGCCCCACCTGCCCCTTTCTCTGATGCAGTGATACTGGAGTACAGGGAGGCAGTCGGCAAGCACGCCCGCCGCTTTTTTCACCACCTCCTTAGGTAACAACACCTTCTCCGTGCTGTTGCTGGGGTCTTCATTTGATGCACGAGGGGAGAAATTAGCTTTGTTCGTGCAGCTCAAAGGGGTCCAGGTCAGCTTCTTTGGAGCACTCCTGGCCATAAAACAAAGAGTATCCCACCTTCAGGCTGAATTCAGTCATTTTAAAATGTTATTTTAAAGGCACTACTAGAATATATTGTTCTGTTTATCAACGTGGAGAGGGTAATTTGAATGAGAACTGTCCAAAAAAGTGTCTTTAAAAAATGACATCCATTGAAAAATCCATTTAGCGCTTCATATTTCCCTCTCGCTTCTGCTATTTTAAACATCCTAAAAAGGAAATAGCTTTTGAATTTCACGCCGATGCAGCTTTGAGTCATTCATGAGGCAAAGCACCACACATAGACCTGTTTAGGCTGTTGTTTCATTTTCCCTTCTGCCATGAGAGCCTTTTGAAACGCCTGTTTGACTGAAATAGACCCTGTTGTTCCCACACACCGCTGCTCGCCGCTCGCTGCTCTCCATTCGGCAATTACTTTCCATTTCCTCCTCTGTACCCGAGCCGGAGCGTTGTTTCCCTCCTCCACCTCCTCTCTTATCACCTACCTGCATTCTTTTTCTCTCCAATAAGATCAAATAAAGAAAGCACCCCCCTTTCCACCTCCCCTCGCTGCTTGTTTATTTGTTTCATGTTGGGCGCAGACGGGAAAAGTTGTTTTGTACTGGGAGGTTTGGCTCTCTCTCCCAGCTTTAATTCTGGATAATAAGAAAAGTGCTCACTGTTTACCCCTTACTTATTGACATTATTGTACACAGAGGTCTGAGGGTTTTAGGTATCCGTCTGTGTGCAAAACAAACCAAAGCAAGAAACAATAAGAACCTCAAACTTAATCAATAAAACTCACTTGTGTTTTTAAATCTTTCTTCTATCTTTTTTGCTTCCGTCTTTCAGGCATCAGCGTTTTGAGAAAGCCTTCCTCCTCGCTGTAGATTTAGAAGCTAGAGATTTATTCATGGTGAGTAGAAAGCCATTTTCATTTCAGACATAGTTTTGATAGTAAAATGTGAGTAAATTCTTACTAAATATGTACAAAAAAGTCTTAATTTTGTCTGATCGACCTTAGCCTACGCAGCACAGTCCACACCTTTTGAAAGGTTTGATTTTGTTACATTTGCTGACTTTTACAAAGCTATTTTTGAGTAGGAATGTTTTTATTTTCCTGTTGAGGGACATTAAGTGTGCATTGATGGTTAAAAAAAAAAAAAAAACGATTCAGCAGCTTTTTTATAAGTCTAACAAAGTTATTCAGTTTATAACACCTGAAGGGTGTTATTATTAAAAGTCAAGTGTGGAGACTTTAGCAACATTTTGGAGTCTCAGATTGAAAAAAAGCAGTAGTTTAAACAACCTCTGTATTCCCTCAGATTGCTATAGTTATAAATAATCCTCTCCGGGCCACTGTAGTGACATAAAGACACAATAAAATGGAGGGGAGAGGAGGCTGACCGTTGCATTTCTCAATCAATGTTTTCAAAAAATCTATTCTTATTTTTTACTTTTTTGGAAATCCAAACTGTGAAAATTCATCTTCAGTGTAAGACACTGAAACTTAGGACAGCACATATGGACTTTGGATACATTTGTCTTCATTAGTGTGTTATTAAATAATTAATATGATTACTGCTGTGTAAAGTGTCCAGCATTTACCCTGTTTACTCAGCATGACACGTGTACAGCCATGGTTTCAAATAAAAACGGGATAAAAAGTGCACTTGTTTCCAAGTTGGGAACTGATGAACAACAATATATAACATCTTAAGTACTTGTCAGTATTTCAAAATGCAGAAGCAGTAAATAAATGAATAAAATAAAAACTTGATGCTTCTTGTTTTGCGTTACGGGTGGTAAGTATATGATTGTTGTTGTCGTCCTGATAATACAACTTTAGAACCTGAAGAGGTTACACAGACTTTTTAAATAGATTTTGTTTTGGATAATAAACACTATTGATCTTTTACCTGAAATAATGTTTAGACTCCAGAGGATCAGATATTTGCTCACTCATGTACAGCTTAGCTTTGGAGCTTTCCAACCCATTTTAGTTGTTCATTCAGTGTTAAACCTTTTGTTGCTTTCATTTGCACATGGTTTGTAACCCACAAAGTGTGTGTGTGTGTGTGTGTGTGTGTGTGTGTGTGTGTGTGTGTGTGCATGCATGTCAGAGAGCAGGTGTGATCTCAGTGTGGGCCCCTGTCTTTTCACAACCTGCAGAACCTCGGCTCGGCCTTTTCCTCTCCTCTCATCTTCCCTCCATCTCGTTCTTTATTCACCCTGAGCAGAAATCCTTCTGTAGGTTTCTTGACCCCTGTTTTTATGGAGGGCGGGGGTCTTTGTCGCCACACTCCGCCAGCACACACACACTCACGCGCACTCCTTTCGGTCCTTCAATAACACTGATAGCCCTGTTCCCTCCCCACTAAAAAGGAATCCTGCTACACGCCAAAGTTTTAAAACGAAGAGCTTGTGCATTCTGTTAGTGCTTGAAGCATATGATCGGGATGGTTCTCAGCTACTACCACACCAAATTTTAACTCAACATCTGTAAAACTGACCGACTTACAGCTGTTTTTTGTTTTTGCTCAGGTCAATTAGCTGTAGTGACCATCTTGAATCAGTTCATTGTTGTAGATGGTACAACCAGTGTTTTTTTTTTTTTTTTTTTTCCAAAGCATTTCGTTAAAATCCGTCCTCTGGTTAAGAAGTTGAAGAGAATCAGAAAGTGTGTGCGAACCCTTTTGTGTTGGCCACAATGGGTATCTCCACCTATCTGGTTCTGCTTCGTCGGATACAACAGGTAGTTGCAAATCCTCGTCGTCTCGGATTTGTAACAAAGTTAATGCTCATTCACAACGGACTGTTTCGGGCGTTTTTTTTTTTTCTTCTTCTTCTTCTTTTTTTTTGCCTCAGCGACCAAGAGAGCAGCAGCTTGTTGTCTGAAAAGACTCACAGAGAGTTGAGAGAGAAAAAAGGCACGTTGACATTTCACCCCTTGCTCGGTCCCTTGGTCTAATTAGGTTGTGTTGTTGCTTTAACCTGCTGTTTGGCTGATTGGGCTGAGGCGGAGGGGTTAATGAGGGGCGCCCCCTCCCCCACAAACTCCTTGTAGCTTACAAACTTGTCTACAGAACTCAATAACGCACTGTCAGCTTGATAAAATGCACACACTCGCACTCACAGATAACGTGCTTGCCTCTTCCTGAATTGCTCAGCATGATATTACCCCCCACACACACACACACACACACATATAGACCCCATCCCATGACGTGACCCTCGCCCACTCTCACCCCATTGTTTCCCTGCTAACAATAGAAGGCCTTCAAGCCTTTTTCCTCAAAAAAAAGAAAGCTTTTGTTATAATGAAACACTTAGTGTTGGGTTAAATTGGGGGGGCGGACAAATCGCTTGTGGGGGTGTGTGGTG